>NC_143582.1:37491711-37798414 GCF_048544385.1 Mastigoproctus giganteus | reverse complement strand
AGAGGTATTTAAAATCCTCTCTCACCCCAGTTTAACGGGTGAGGGTCCCAGGAGCTCTGCTCGCAAGGACACTGAAATGCTAAATTCAGTTTTCCTCTGTGTCCTTCGCTACTCACTTCACCCGTTTAGCCGGTTTGGGGAGTTCGCCCCCAACCGCCTGCCCTAGACCAGCGAGGAGGTAGGGTAGCTAAACTGTGCAACACGTCAGTGAAAATAAGAAAAGTGAATATAACAGTGAAAATGAAGTAATTCAACTCGACTAAGCACAAGTATCACAATTCTCTAATACTGTATATGCAAATTACTAACAAACGCTCCCCACATTTAGCTCCTGGAGGAAAAATATCTGGAAAAAAAATTACAGCTAAAAATATATATTTACTAAGTAGAAATAAAACAAAATCTGAATTTTAAATGAATACTACCCCACCTCCAGTATACTGGAGGTGGGGTAGTATTCTTAGAGCCTTCCATGGGTGCCTCCACTCCGTTCGGGTCCCTTGGGCCCTTCCTGTGTGGGTGTTCGATGATCGCCCTGTAAGCATTATCATCTTTTTACTTTTCTTCGCACCCTATCCCACCCTTCTTTGGGCTCCCACCTACTTTAAGTTCGCACTCACCAGGGGGTGCCTTCCCCGTCATCACTCCCCCCTCAATCTTACCTGTTCTTCTCCATCCTAGGTGTTTTTTCTTTTGCTTAGGCCGCCTCTGCTCTTGTCCTGTCCAAAGAAGAGCCAGACTCGTAAATGTTCCTCTTCTGTCCTGGCTCGGGTCGTGGACGGATTCTGGAAGGTGCCTTCCTTGGTGATCGGTCATCTCAGAAACAGTGTGGCCAGATGAGCAACATACAACTCACACTCATCTGGCTTTGCAGTGTTGCATCTTCACAGTGCTACTAAGTGCTGTTTTGTGGGGAACCACACCGCGTTACAAAGACACTATGTCCCCCGCCTCCCTAAGTAAGTTGTAGAATTAAATCGATAAAGGAAAGTAACCTTGTTTTTTAAAATGTTCTGTTTATCGAAATTTCCGTTTTATCGAATTTGATTATTTGTAAATTAGAGTTTCTTTTCGAAGAAGTTTTCGTTTTTTAGATTAAAGTTTGAACGGCCGGGGAGAAAAAAAAAAATCAGTGTTTACGAAGGGAAGTGGATTAATAAAAATAAATAAATAAATAAACTCTCTTTCAGACTTTGTATTAACTTTTGTATTATTAACGGTATTGTCAGTTTAATCAGATAACCTTGGAAGAATAAACCATGTACAGATGGATGGATTGCAACCATGGAGGGATTCATCATACCAGGAAACATTTTTCCAATCCTCTATTGTTGACCTGCCTCCAAGTAGTTGGGACGGTAATTTTGAACACTGGGTTTGATTTGTTCCCCTCCACTCAGAGGTTAAGTGGTGCTGAGTTTTAACTAATGATGTTCTATGTCATTAGTTATACAGTTGGGGAAAGCATACGTTTAGTATTGGAAATGCCTTTATCGTGCTTATGGGTTTTTCTTGCGCAGGAGGCAAGGTAAAGTCACTTCAAATGGAAACGTTTACGTTGACTTAATTGGTTCCCACAGTTCTTGCAAATTAGATCGTTGCGAATCTCTACTCCGATGGATTCGTTCCAACTGTGATTCCATAGGTGCTTAATTGGATTCAGATGTAGTGAGTGGGGAGACCATTGCAGTAAGCTGAATTCATTGTCATGTTCCTGGTACCAGTTCTCTACAGTTCGTCTTGTGATATGGCGCATTATCCTGTTAGAAGAACCCATTCTCACATGAATACACTGCAGTCGTGAGTGGATGTGCTTGGTCGGAAACAATTTCCACTTAACCCCTGGCAAGAAGAGGATACAAACTCACTTGCAGCAAGCATGGCAGGAAAGGTGGAGCAACTCAAAAGGGAGAGATCACAAAGACGTTTCTACCCAATATTGAACAAACTACCCAACCTCACCCAACTGCTTTTCCCCAGGTCTACAAGTAACTTACCTCTTAACTGGACACGGAGCGATTAATGCCAAACTAGACTACTTGGGATCCAGGATGATCCAACTTGCGGGGAGCTGGAGAGCTGGCAGCACCTCATGTATGACTGCAGGCTCTATGAAGACCTACGTGGTGTTTTACTCACCAGAATCCACAGGGACAAGAACATCACCTCCTAGACACGAAGGAGGAGTATTAAGCCTTCTCGGATTACGCACAGGTACTGTTTGCGAGGAGGAGAAACCAAATGGCCGCAACCCACTACCATTATAACCAAAGAACATCTGTTCTTCAGTTCGCTTGGACTAGGACACCAGAAATGACCCACCCCCAAGAATTAGAAAACTCAGGAAACAAACTATACCAAAATAGACTAACATGGACGGGACCCATGTCCCATGAATGACAAATGCAGATGACTACCAAACTTAGACACCCCACCAGGTGGGTCAATGTGAACAAGACACATTCCTGAGAACTGAAAGGCCCAGAAAATAAACCACACTAAGGTAAAGGACTAACATGGACGGGACCCAGGTCCCAAGGATGACAACTCTGACATGACACCAGATTGGACACCACCAACAGGGTCATTGTGTAGTTTTCCTGCAGACACTTGTTGGCGATCGCACCGGACTCCCTTGCCTGGTACCTTTCCACCCCCTCCCCCTGCGCCGGTGGTGGGACGGTCCCCCTACTTTCTCCTGGTGAGGCATGGGCCTGCCTCACTGACTTCTGGGGTTGCCTACACTATCATCCCCATATTTCTACCTTAAACCCCCCAGTCTTCAGTCTCCCACCATCTTTATGCCAGCGAATACCCCACACACAAAAACTTAATTATGTCAAAATTACCGTTCGCCCATTTTTTCGGCCTTTATTATGCAAGCAGTATCCCCCTCACCTAACGATCATCAAAACCGATGAAGATGGATATATGTATCGCATATATATGGATCTGTCTGTAAAAGAGCGTGGCAACCCAAAGCGGGTTCGAATCCTGCCTCGGGCTTGGATCAAAGTACTGCAAAAACCTTGGGAGGTGTACTATGGCCACAGAAGCCGATGCGCCAACAATTACCAAAAAAAAAAAAAAAAGTAAAAGAGCGCGCGCGTTTTTTTTTTTTTTTTTAGGTCCTAGCCACTGAAATCTCAGGAAATTAGGTGGCAGGACCTGCCAGAGTGAAACTGAAACTACTGGGTTCCTGGTCTGCCTCCACGGGGCAACGTTGGGCCTTAGCAGGGGTCCAGCGGCTAAACGACCAGATGAACAACGGTACATGACACTACACATATACAACATCTATACACTTTTAAACCTGTGGCATTTCCAGCAAACTGGTACACCCACAATGAAAGCAACACGGAGATGGGGGAAACCCCTGGTGCCGTCTGACACTAAATACACCTTACACCTTAACCTTTGGCATCCAAATGTTGCTTCACTGGTATTAGTGGAGCCCAATGTGCTCTATGAAAATAGTCCCCACCACTGACTGCGCTCTTGATACTTGGCAGGATTGGTTCATGGACTCTTACTGTTTTTGCCAGATTCTGCTCCTATGATAATGAAACAACAAGCATCCGGAATTTGTTAGACTAGGCAACGTTTCTCCAATCCTCTCCTGTCCAGTGTTAGTGTTTCTGAGCATACTGTAATCGTACTTGCTTTCTTTTCTTTGTTTTTTTTTTGTTTTGCGGAACCCGTTTCGGTCGTTTATAGTGATACCCATCCATAGCAAGATACGACATTTGTACATTCTGAAATGCCTTTTTAGTTACCACTATTATTTGGCTGACTGTAGCCTGTTTTCTATGCACAAACCTTATCAGCCTTCGTTCTCTCACATAAATGAGTTGATTCCGACCATAGGATCGCTGTTTTAATAATCGGACCGATCTTGATACAACCGAAACAGAGTAATACTTTAAAATCCCAGGAGGAATGCAGTTTACGAGATACGTATACCGGCGCTTCTGGCTCCTACTATCATACCACACTCAAATTCACAGATTTTCAGCTTGCCTATTCTTGAACTGCACATATACATATCCCCTCGTATGTGTCTACTTGTTTTGTAACGTGGTACGAACACATGATGCTGTTATCGAAGGATCGTTCCATGTCATGAAAAAAGCGAGTGGACTTGGGAATAATACCCAAAATAAAGTGTATATTTTAGCACTGTCCCTTTCTTATGTACAAGTAATTGGAAAAGTACTCAATGGTTCATAGTTGTTAATTAAGACTGTTACGATAGTCACTAGAATGTGGCCTCCCCTGAAAAACAATTGACTAGTGACGTGAGGATAGATAGTTCGGCTTCCTTGCCTAATGACAAAGTTCGCCATTTTACACTTTGGGTTCAAATCACATCAGAAACTGCAGGAATGTTTAAAGGCCTCCTTCAATCGAGGTTAGGATCTCGTGTGAGTAGGGTATCGCCTTCCATGTGAACTGACATATTCTCAACCAACCAATTTAGCACAACGTACTTTGAACTTTTCTTCACTACGGCGAAAACTGATAATACGAGTAGTTTTAACACTATTGATTTTTAATGGATTTTTCCCTTACATACCCTAAAGGGAAGGGAAGGAAAGGTTCTGTACACGAGAGACATTGCAATGGAAATCCTTCATATTCCATCAAATGAAATTCCCTAGTTTTTTCCCTATAAACGAAGAACTCCGCGAATAGTGTTGCTATTTTACGTAAATAATAGAGAACACCTATGTTTCTTTAATTTTTTTTCTTTTTTCCTTCTCTCGTTACTTCCCCAGAAAAGGGAACAAACTTTTTCTTTTAACTGTATACACGTAGTCGGCGTCATAACTTAGCAGACAACCGTCTAGTTGCCTGCTAAGAACACATTTAGATAACTGCCGCAAATTCCCGTTTCTTGCTTGGAAAAATGGACCATTACTCTGGAGCGAATGCAGCCCATATCTTCGACATCTGCTTATTAAGCTATTTTTTAAGACGCCAGTGTTCGTGCTGATATTGTAGCGTATTATCGGATAGGAATAGCAACTCGTGTCGAGAAAAGGTCGTAAATATCTGTACGCGGAGTCATTCAAAAGACTTGGAATCACGTCATATCGCATCTCTTGCATGCCACACCTCACTCACATATGACATCCATCCATCCATCCGCTAAATAAAAGCTCGACGCGTGATCGCCTTATTCAGTTCGTCTATGAAAAGAAGTAATCGGAGAATATCCCAATTTAATAATTGTCCCACGCACCTACCGACATCTAGCGGTTGAAGGAGAGACTATTAGTGAACACGTGTCTAGCAGTGTTTCTCAAGACCTTGCGCACCAAAAAGTAGTCCCTAATTTACGCAGAACACAAGAACAAATATGTATATATATTTTTACGTTTTACCGTATACAAATATTATATTAGAATAAAAACGATAAATTACGTAAAAATTTATTCCTCAGCACGGAATCCCAAGTGGTGAGGACGCGCGAAGCGCCAGTTGGGAACACTCGTATAGGTCAGTTTTTTTTTATTATTATTATTATTAATGGCCATATGGTACGAGGAAGCCTGAGGCTTATGCTGCACCAGCCAAAAAAAAAAAAAAAACAAAATTCCCAAGTTACCCCCTGAGAGAGAGAGAGAGAGAGAGAGAGAGAGAGAGAGAGAGAGAGAGAGAGAGAGAGAGAAGTAGAAAGGAATCACCAAGAAAGAGAAGAATGATGATATCCAGCTCGGGACCCTGGGTTTGCCAAGCCCATACTCACCAGATGTGAGCCCCTTTTTTTCCCAACATTTTTTTTCAGATAAGGACCACAAAAAAATATTAAAACATATATTGCCAATATATTAATATATATATTTTTTAAATACAATATGCACTCATGTGCAGTATAGTAACATGTGCATTAGGTCACAGGCATACTTATATCTCCTATCATTGTTGGCGGGACTGTTGCCACCACAAAAAAAAAAAAGAAAGTGTTTTATTGTCAAGTCTCCTGGATACTTCCATAAGTGGGGCACAGGTTGGGGAACATTGATTTAGACCAATGTTTCTGAACCTTTTTTGTTTGCGTACCCCCATATATGTATGTCCACGATATTTTACTACAATACAAAACACACTTAAGTAAAAAATAGGATAAATCATCAATTCTGACGAATCATCACTTAGCTTAATAATGGCAATAGTGTAATTACTACAGAATATGGTTAAATAAAAATTACGTTTCAGTTGTTCCAAAATATTTTTGTTTCTTATTAATTTCTCACGTATCCCCTGGGAAGCACCCGCGTACCCCCGGTTGAATAACGCTGATTTAGACGATTCAAATAAGTACACTCTGCGTTACATTTCACACGCGTTAGGAAATAATAATTTGTGATTTATAACACAAAAAGGAGGAAAAATACAAAAACTTTTATGCGTGAACCGAGAACATTTCATTTTCATCTGCCATACTGTCCATTCATTCCTCCAGCTTACGGCAATAAACAATATTCAATAACTCAGTTACGAAATCCAGTATATGAATAGCCTATGTGATCTCCACAAATTATTACTATTACTATTATTAGCCACATGGTGCAAGGAAGCCTGAGGCTTACGCTGCACCAGCCAAAAAAAAAAAAAAAAAAAAAAATCCCACGTTACCCTGAGAGAGAAAGAGTCAGAAATAGCAGGGAATCACTAAGAAAGCAAAAAATGATGTTATCCAGCTCAGGACTATGGGTGTGCCAAGTCCATACTCACCAGATGTGAGCGTTCTAAAAGGGCCCTCGTGTGTAGCACAGTTGGTAGGATCGCCGTCCTCCTCACTTGGAGCAAGTACCAGATGAAAAGACCTGAATTCCTCGGTCTCTGGCAAGGATAGCATGATTTTTTCTCCCGGAAACTCTGGCTTTTCGTCTAGCAAACAGAAAATCAACCTCAGAACACACGCAATTTACAGACAATATACACGGAGCAATATGGCATTAGTCGCTGATGCTCTTAAAACCCTACGAGAGTGGTGTCCAACCCAGGGCTGGATCTTAGTGTTCATAGGCCCTAGCTACTTTTATTCCAAAATTGCTAAGAAAAAAAAAGGGGGGGGGGGGGTTAAAATTTTCTTCTATTTTAACACTTTGACTAAGAATCATGTCAATCGACGCGACTCAAGTTTCAACTATAAATGATAAACCACCTCAACTGATGGAGGAACCATCACTTCGATTCTTCTAGTTTCAACAACAGTCGCTAGATTGCGTATTGAATTGAAGCTCTTGGAGCCAATTGCGCACGTTTTCTCAGCTCGTTTTTCGTTAGTCACAGTAAAAAAGGTGAACTGTTCTTTTTTTTTATTTTTGCCTTCCTTCGTAGGCCCTACGCACTGTGCCTATGGTGTCTAATGGGAAATCTGAACCTGGTCCCGTACAGGAGCCATATTCAAAGTTAGATTTGTTTCACAGGCCGCACTACGTGATTCGAGAAAAATTAAGTGTTACATTTTCCATATCTTGTTACATATAAAAGGAAGTGTCTGTTTTCATATTACCGTGTTTTATTATCAGGCTGTATATAAACAAATGCAAATCCCCAACTTATGTGCAACAAACCTATGCCAGTGATTTATTTTGTAGATTTTATTAAAATTATAAAAATATTTACTTTTGCTTTTTTTTAAATACTTTACTTTTGTTTTTTTTTTTAAAAATACCTTACTTTTGCTTCTAAATGTTCACTTTAGAAAATCTACAAGCTGAAAAGGATCAGTGCTTTTCAGTGTTAAGGTGAATAAATATGATACACCTAAAATTGAAAATATTCGAAAACTTAAGTACAATACACAATAACATTTACTGAAAAAAATTTAAAACATTTAATGAGAAAAATTTGGTTGATAATTTCATTTACAAAATTTAAAATGCTGTTTTAGTTCACTTTACGCGCGGCTGTATAAAAATTATTCTCGGGCCGTAGGTTGGACACCACTGCCATACAACAACAATGTTCTAAAAGAGCGAAATATAAAATTTCATGAAAATCCATCCACTGAAAATCGAATTATTACATACGGACGGATGAATACCGTAATAATAATTGCCAGATTTCTACTGATCCGATTTTAATTAAATTTGAGATGGCTCGGCAACTCTTTCTAAAAGAGCCAAATATATAGAATTTTCTGAATATCCATCCATTAGGAGTGGAATTATTACGTGCAGACGGACAGGCATGAAGATAATTGGTGCTTTACGTATATATGCTAATACAGCTAAAAGCTATTCCTACAATGTATACTGCGTGGCCATAGTTCCCACTGTTTAAAAGGGAAATTAAAATTTTCCATAACGATGCCCTTGCTCTTTCTGGCCCATTTAAGTTGCCAAAAGAGGATTTTATTGTATCCTTCGGAAACTCTTGGCTTACAAGCCAGCGATTCCAAAGGATACAATAAAAATCACGCTCATACCACTTTTTTTTTTTTATCACTAGTTACCGTAGGCAACACCGACTTAACTTCCGTCTGGATTTGATCAGCACTGGAACCATCTTGTTGCCTTCAAGCAGCTTTTTATAAGTAACATAATCCTCCCCATCCCTAACGGTGATGGCGTGTGTCAAGCATCGCAGTACTTAAGGCTATGAGACATCAGTGTACTGTGGATCAGGTTGGTTTGCTTACAGAAAAACCCGAGTTTCCATAGGAAGGAGCTATGCAGCCTTCGCCTGAGACTGAATAACTCAGTCACGTTGTGAAAAAAGCTCAATTCCTTGCGTCACAGACGAGATTCGAAGTCTGCCTTTTTCCACTTGGTATGATGGGAATTATAACCACTATTATTAGCCGCGAGGGCTTCCGGCCCACTCTATAAAAGGGAGTGTGGATTCTTACAATAGAATAATGGGCGGTCACAAAAGCAGAATTATACAAGATTGCAGGAACATGACAGTGAATTCAGCCTTCTACGATGTAGACCATATAATAAGGTTTATACGTCAACCAAATGTTTGTTTGGGTTTTTTTGGCGCATTAGCAACTACGGCTATAATGCGCCAAGACCAGGTAATATTTAAAAATTTTAAATTCTTGGTGACCTAATTAGTAAGGCCACCATGTCCAGATATTTTGCACAGAAACTCTTTGCTAGAAGGCGAGCACTTATAGCAAACCACTATGCACAGCACCCAGAAGCTGATGATGAATCCCAAAACCAGAACTAGAGAAAACCGGAATACACACAAGAAAACTGTACCCACAACTACGAACATGACCATCATTTAGCCTTGTTCACGAGGGAATTGACAACCAGGAAGACCTACGTCTGAACCAGAGACAACCTGACACAGGACTTGATTCATGTATGACCCTGCGACTGGGATCTGACTCCTACATTGAAAAAGAACACCAAAGAAGATCCAGTTCAGATCGCTTGGACACCCACGTGCTCACAACTGTCAATGCCTGATGGCGATCTGTACCGGGCTCCCTTGTCTGGTACCTTTACTCCCTTTCCCCTGGTGGGGAGGAGGAGACAGTCTTGTCTCCTCTCCACCCCTGCCAACCCTGATTCTTCTCCTGGTGGGGCTTGGGCCTGCCTCACTGAAAATCCTGGGGTCACCTTCTCTATCGTCCCCATACTTCTGTCTTTTCCCCCCCGCCGTCAGTCTCCCCCCTACTCTGCCTAATACGCCAGCGTATAACCCCACACAAACTGCAGAAACTTAACTTCGTCCAAATTAAACCGCATACACCTCAATTGGCTTTTCTAATTCCAGCGGCTCACCCCTACCGAGTATTTTTTTTTTTTTTTTTTTAGGCCCTAGTCACTGAAATCTCAAGAAACTAGGTGGCAGGACCTGCCAGAGTAAAACTTCATTCTGTGTACCTGGTCTGCCTCCACGAGGCCAAGTGTGGACAACGTTGGGCCTCAGTAGGGGTCCAGCGGCTAAACGGCCAGATGAACAACGATACACAACACTACACATATATACAAAATCCACACACTTTTAAATCTCTGGCCTTCCCAGTGAACTGGTACACCTACAATGAAAGCAACGCGGAGATGAGGGAAATCCCTGGTGCCGTTAGACATCAATACACTTTACACTTTACGCATGTCCAGATATATAATAACAAAGATATAAAAAATAAATCAAAGACGTAACAATAGCATAAATTAAATACAATTAAAAACTTTTATTGATTTAAAATAGCTAAAAACAGCAGACACATTGTCATTGTCCGATAAAATCTGACTGAGTGTATACGGCTCAGTCAGATGGTTAAAAGCGGTAAAACGGATATTGCTAAAATCTGGACAGTCAATTAAAAGGTGTTTAATCGTTAAAATTGTGCCACAGGACACACACGTAGGAGGGTCATCAGCCCTCAGCAAAAACGAATGAGTCAAATGACTGTGTCCTATGCAGGTCCGGGCAAGAACAACTTCCTCCTTACGATTCCTGCGCAGACTAGACTGCCACGGTTCAATTACAGGCTTTATACGATATAATTTATTCGCAGTCTGTATATTCCACGAATCCTGCCATTGGGAATATATCTTTTGGTGTATTATTTGACTGTAGTCTGTATAGGGGACTGACAGGCAGCAGTTATTATTGGGAATTGCTAATTTGGCTGCGGCATCAGCCAAATCATTTCCCCTAATCCCAATGTGGCTGGGAATCCAGCAGAAGCGGATATCATATTCACGTCCACGGAGGAAGTGAATCTTCTGCTGAATACTAGACAGAACTGGATGAGGATTATACCTCACAGATATTAAAGCCTGTAACATGCTGAGAGAGTCGGAATATAAAATGAACCGTTGGTATTGGCATTCACTAATGTGATCCAAGGCTACCTCTATAGCGTGCAGCTCTGCAGTAAATATGCTTCATTCAGAGGGAATCTGCTCCGATATAGAGCTGTCTGTAAAGACAGCAGCAGATCCCACATATGATTCCGACTTCGAACAGTCTGTGTAAACTGGCGCGAAGTCGGAATATCCAGTTCGGTGTACTGAATGAAGCTGCAGATAGACAGATGATGGAGTGTCCGACTTTCCCCAATTTCTAAGGGACAAGTCACATGCCAGGGTGGAAAGGGTTGCTTTGGTGTTTGGGCAACCTTGTCTACCTTGATATTAAGTTCTTTGAGTAGCTCTTGGTTCGCTTCGACGTATAAGCTCTGGACAGGAGATATGCGATATGCTCCAGTAGCAATACGTAGGGCCTGATGATGGACGGGGTCCAGCCATCGCAGGACACTGTCTCTGGCTGAGGAATATACCTGGGACCCATAATCTAGTTTGGATCGCACAAGTGCACGGTAAAGCCAAAGAAGGGTGCATCGGTCTGCTCCCCAAGATGTAGAGGAGAGCAAGCGGAGAATATTAAGACCACGTGTGCACTTTGCGCGGAGTTGACGAATATGATCCAAAAAGGTCAGTTTTTTATCGAATATGAGTCCCAAGAATTTTATGTTCGCTGCTACTGGAATAGCATATTGTCCGAGCCTTAATTCGGGTTCAGGATGAAGATTACGCTTACGACAAAAGTGTACGCAAACGGTCTTCACCAGCGAGAACCTGAAGCCATTAGCAAGTGCCCAGGAATTCAGATTATCAATGGCTTTCTGCAGTTGTCTTTCAATAACCCTCATGTTGCACGACTGACAAAAAATGGTAAAGTCATCAACATAGAGGGCACTGTTTACAGTTGGAGGAAGTTGTTCTGTGATTGAATTTATTTTGATGGCGAAAAGCGTGACACTTAATACTGATCCTTGTGGTACTCCCTCCTCTTGACTGAAGGAAGGAGAGAGTGAGGATCCCACGCGAACTTGGAAATATCGATTGGCTAAAAAGTTTTTAATAAAAATTGGGAGTTTCCCCCTAAGACCAAGGCTATGCAGATCTTTAAGATGCCAAATTTCCAAGTTGTGTCATACGCTTTCTCCATGTCAAAAAACACCGACACCAAGTGTTCGCGTTTTAGGAAAGCATCCCGGATGGATGCTTCCAATCTAATGAGATGGTCCAAAGTGGACCGGTTCCTTCGGAAGCCGCACTGGATGCTGGAGAGAAGGTCATTTGATTCTAAATACCATATTAAACGAGAATTAACCATTCTCTCCAAGATTTTGCACAGACAGCTAGTCAGAGCAATAGGACGATAATTGGTGGTGTCTTTTTGATCCTTTCCTGGCTTAGGAAAGGCAAGAACGATTGTCTTTCGCCAGGAGTCTGGAAACTGCCCTTCAATAAAGATTCTGTTATACAGAAGGAGCAGACAATCGATAGATTTTGTTGAAAGATGTTTAATCATTTCATAATGGATGCCATCTGGTCCAACAGCACTTGCTTTGGAAAAAGTGAGGGCTCTTTTCAGTTCCTCTATAGTGAACGCCCCGTTGTAGGGATAGAGGCCCTTGGACTTAAAATAAGTGCTTGTTTTTTCCAGTTTATGTTTCAGGACCAGGAACTCTGGGGAGTACGAGGATGTTGCAGAGATGTTAGAGAATGTTTCCCCAAGAGCATTGGCTATTGCAGTTGGATCTGCAATAGTGCATCCATTATAATCTAGGATTGAAGAAGGGTGGGATGTATATTTTTCCTTCATTTTCCGGATTTTATCCCAGACTACCTTAGAGTTGGTAGACTGGTTAATAGATGATGTAAAACGGATTCACGATTCCTTTTGACTCTGACAACGAATGTAGCGTGCTTTGGCTCGTGCACGTTTGAAGGCTATAAGGTTGTTTGTGGTAGGATATCGGCGAAATATCCCCCACGCTTTGTTTTGAGCCTTTTTTGCTGTTGTGCATTGTGAATTCCACCAAGGTTTGGGAAATGGTGGAAACCGGGCAGATGTTTTTGGAACAGCATTCGCAGCTGCTTGGACAATAATTTCTGTGATGTACGTAACTGCATCATTGATAGGCTCTTGACTGACTGTGCTAAAATCAAAATTTGCCTGATGTTGGAAGGCAGTCCAGTCAGCCTGATCAATCTTCCACCGTGGTAACCTGAAGGGAAGACATGGACTCCCACTTTGTAACAAGGTTATCACAGGATAGTGATCACTTCCGTATGGATTATCCTCCATTTCCCAAGGGAGTAGAGAAGGGGAGCAGATAGAGAGATCAATGGCAGAAAAAGTACGGGTAGGCATGTGGAAGAAGGTATTTGTTCCAGTATTTAGAAGGGAAAGGTCATTGTCATTTAGCATATGCTCTATGACTCGTTCCCTTCCACTGATGTTAGTACTACCCCACAAGGTGTTGTCCATTAAAATCCCCAAGAAGTAAGAAAGGGGGAGGCAACTGCATTAGAAGATCATCAAGGTCTTCCTGGGAGATATCAGTCCCAGGTGGAAAATAGATAGAGCAGACCGTTAATAAAAATCCCACCGTAAGGCGAATTGCAACAGCTTCTATCCTAGTTGTAATTAGCAAGGGCTGCACTGGGGTCTGGTTACCCACAAGGATAGCCACTCCCCCATGAGCAGAGCCATGCGCAATTCTATCCTTTCGAAAAATTGTGATGTTGTGCATGGTGGGATCATCATTTGCCTTAAGATATGTCTCCTGCAAGCAAAAGCAAACTGGCTCGTGCTTTTGCAGGAGAGCCTTGATGTCATCAATATTTCGCAGGAATCCACAATTCCATTGTAGGAATTTAGCCATTATTTTGGCTTGGTGGGTCCATCAGGCAGCTTCCGAGTTGCTGAGGGCTTACTTTTATCAGTCTTGGGTTTATCTTTTTTGGGGAAGAATGGATGCTGTCCCATGTCCATTTCTTCCTCCGCAAAGAGTTCCAAGACTGAATCTTCGGGTACCTCCTTCTGCTCGACATCCATCTTTTCTTGGGTACTAGGGGGGACTTCCCCTTTTTTATTCTTTTCTTTCATAGTTACCTTTATTACTTGTGGAGCATTAGGAGGTACCGATATAGGAGTGGCAGCTGATTGGTCCTTCTGTGCAGGTTTTTGAGAACTTAAAGAGATAACGCGCGATGGGAGTGAAAGACTCCTTTGGAGGAATGGTCATGTCCGTCTGAGTTCCGATGGAACATCTCTCTGCTACCTTCTGGGCGTAGGTAGGTTTGTTGATTTTCAGAGGTTTGACCGATTTCCTTGCCTCCTGGTATGATATATTTAGCTCTGCCTTCAGCCGTTGAATTTCTTTTTCTTCTTTCCACCTCTGGCATGCTCGTGAATAGGCCAGGTGTTCGCCTTCACAGTTAATACAGGTGGGTTTTGCGGCTGAACATGCTGTTGTTTCGTGGTCCTTTGCACCGCATCGAGCGCATGCAAGGACTCCACGTCAGGCCATTTGAGAATGTCCATACTTCTGGCATTTAAAACACCGTAAAGGGTTCGGAACGTATGGACGCACTGAACAATTGATGTATCCAGCTTTAATCTCGTCAGGAGATTTAGGAGAGTTAAAAGTCAGGATAACGCTCCTGGTTTTAACAATTTTTCCATCCCTTCGCGCAGTAATTCTCTTGACGGCAATAACTCCCTGTGGTTTTAATTCGGAGCAGATTTCCTCCTCGGTTACGTCGAGGTCCCACTCCGAAATGACACCTCTCGATGAATTGAGTGTTCTGTGTGGTGTCACTGTTATGGGTATTCCTCCGATTGATGTTACTCGGAGTAGATGTTCAGATTGCCTGTCATTTTTAGTTTCAATTAAAAGGTCTCCTGAACGAAGCCTCTTAACCGATTTGGGTGAACCTGCTAACCCAACTAACCCTTTTTGAATAAAAAAGGGCGACATTTTACCAATCGGTGTTTCATTGGTAGAATGAATAATTAAGAACCTTGGGACAGGCCCTGATGGTAATTCGGTTCGCTGCCTCTTTTTAGCAATAATGCTATCTGTTTCTTTTTATCATTGGTTTCGGATAGGGACCGGGTTGGGGCCCCTGAAGAAATAGGTTTATCAGGATTCATAGAAATTTTATTTGGTTCGGTGCCTGGGCTCACCACCCACCACGGAGCCCAAAGGGACGCCCACTACCCGGCATGCAATAAATGCGCTCGGGAGTGGAATGCCAGGGCTACCCAGACACCATACCCGCACCGCCGCCAGCCTGAATCCTGTCCCTCGGACCATGAGGGTAGGGGCGTGGCATTGACACGGTTGACCCTCGCAGGCGAGCCTACTAGCCGATTGATCCTAGCCGGGCCTTCCAGGACCACCCGTCTTGTCGAAGCAGGGGCCAAAGTGGTGTATTGAAGCTGGGCCCCTCAACCACCAGGATCCCCCTTTCCGAATTTCCACGGGTCGCAGCACACACGCCGGATTCCATTGATGTAAGCCTGGAACCTGGGCTGTGGGCGTTGGATCCCAGTGATGCTAGTCTGGAAGTCCAGCAGCGTCACTGGGAGGTCCCCTCACCACGTACAAGTGCCCACGTCGAGGGGCGTCAACCAAAATATGGTGTTCCCAAAAGTTCATACTTTAAAACCACCCTGTATAATTAGACCTAAATATACTTTTTTTTTTTAATTTCCGGATTGACCACAGAGTGTCACACTCCTTGGGGTCCACCCTCTTGGATCCAGCATTGGAGAGTAACGTCCCTAATGGAACTCCAATGTGTCAAAACTTCGGGCAACTTCTTGGCATATTGGCAAAATCAAAAATCCTGGTAGCGTTCAAAGATGAGTTCCGAACTGCCGTCCTAGACCACACTTGTTCTGCCACTTTGAAACTATTCCACCCACTCATACACATTTCTTTACATAATATAAGTTTTAGTACTGAGTTAACATTCGTCTGAGAATCTTGGAAGTTTTCGCTCCCGCAGACGATAAAAATCTGATTACTGTACGTTGCTCAACAATAGGATAGTCCCAAAAGAGAGCAGACAAGTTCAAACTGAATGTAAAACCGAGCCTTCTTTATCTCAGCATGTATGCTTTATGTCCACAAGAGTGTTGCGATATGCTATCAGTATTTAAGAGACAAATTGCCTTTACTTTTAGAACTACCCTTATTTTGATATCAAGAATATTCAGTTAACAGCATCAACTCAATTTCAATTAAATATTTTAAAATATAAGTGAAAATCAATGTTTCTGTAAATGAGAGTGGGAAGAGAAAAGTGTAAGTTAAATACTGAAATAGTAGGAGAGAAAATTGAAGTGAGCGAGTGTAGGTATTTGGGAAGCTTAACAGTGGAAGAAGCAAAGAAGAATATTATGTATAAGATTAGAAATTGGTTTAAGAAAAACATTGGTACGATGTCTAGTATGGAGTGGTACTTTATGGAACATGGACAAGAAGCTCAGAATCGAAAATATTAAAATAGTGGAAAGCTTTGAGAGATGGGTCGATAAAGAGAAATGAGAAGGGTAGGTTGAGATGAGATGTTTGAAATAATCAGAAGGTGGAAGAGATTGAATTGTACAAGTGATGTGAGGTGAAGAGTTGATGTGGTGGGAAAGATGAGAGGAAGGGGTTGCAGGGAAATTGAGAACAACTATGATAGATGAATTCAGAGGGGTTGGTGGATATGGAGAAATGAAGAGGGAGATATCGTTGTTGAGTGTACCTGCCCTTGGTAGAGCATTGATGGTGATGCTCTACCATCAATGCAAAAAGAGGTAATAATGGCAAGGGATTATTTAGAACTAGGGATAATAAAATGTAGAGTTGCTTATATATCCTGAAAAGCATTTAGGATAAAACAAAGTTTAGCAAAACACTGGGGATGACATGTAATTGTGGGAAACTTGCCAATAATATTCCTTTTTCATAGAAACTAGTTACTTTCATATTCGAGGCCGAATCCACCAGGGCACAGTCCTTTACGGACCACCAAAGTCACGTGGGACTCCAGACTAACGAAATTACTGTAAGGGATAATTTTTTTTTATTATTATCTGGCACTGGTTACAATCTTTGTTGATAGTTCGAGGATTTTTTTTTTTGTTTTCTGTTTTGTCTCTAACGTGACAGACACATTCATTCTGAGCTTCTTGTAATTAATGAAGTTGAACGGTTTGGAAACGTATTCCAAGCATTATTTCGAAAAATTTTATAACAATAGAATGATTTATAATAAAAAAAAACACATCAAGCTGACTGGTGCAGTTGAACGTCCAATAACGTGCCCCTAGCACAATGAATATAATCATCATCCTCCCCCACATCCAGTGGAAAAGGTCTAGGTCCAAACCCTGTCAATGATGCAAGGAATTTTCATTGGCTTTTTTCACAACGTTGCTAAGTTAGTCGATCACAGGGACGGGATGCATGGGTTTTTTTCTCCAGAAACGAGTTTATCGACTAGCAAACACGATTTGACTGCAGAATACATGCAATTTACAGGCACATCATACTGAGGCTCATAGCCTTGTTTTGAAACTAAACTCACAGAGCATCCCGATTTAGAATATAGAATATTACGTTTCTAAACGTCTAAAAAAAACGTTAACAGGTGAAGGAGCCATCTAAAAAAGTGTTTTTGTATGGTTTTAGGAGCAGTGACTAAGGCCATATTGTTCCATTGCTCCATATATACTGTCTATAAATTGCATGTTCTTTGATCGATTTTCTGTTTGTTGGACGAAAAACCCGAGTTTCCAGGAGAAAAAAATGCTACCCTCGCTCAAGACCTACTAATTCATTCATTCACATTGTGAAAATGGCCAATAAAAATTCCTCGCGTCATTGAACTCCAGTCTTTTTCATCTAGTGTGGGGAGGATGGCGATTCTATCCACTGTTCTATCCACGAGGGCCTAAAAAGGCATGGAAAGCTTTTACACGCGTGTGAAGTGTTTACATACAACTGGACTTCTAGTGCAAGAAGTGAAGTACATTTTTGGCATCCATTGCCTCTAGTGGTGCAGTGAGAGCTGCTTGGAAACCAGAATGGAATCATATCTTTAAGTCACGATTCATGTTTCTGTTTGTGGCCCAGCTATGATAGTATGCATGGTTGAAGACACCCGAAGTACAGAGGCTTGAATAAAATCTCGATATGGGAAGCCATTAGTTACAAAACATTCACCTCTGGCCATTACTGATGGCACATTAGACGCTATTCCAAGATCTGCACTTCTACCCTATCTACACTCCATCCAAATCATATTTTCCGGCAGCCCAATGTGCACCCACATATGGCTTTCGTTTGGTATTTGGTTTTTAGGAGCATTAGCAACTAAGGCCATATTGCTCCGGGGATATGCGGTGGTCATTCCCTGACCTTTCCACATCCTCCGTATTCGGTGGTCACGGGCTCGAACGCCGGTCTAATCAAGAAGCGTGTGCTACACACTGCTACACCTGGCTACTGAGGCACTTCTATATGGCTCTCATCTTCCTTGGCCTGCAACTTCATTAGGTCTGTTATGTACCAGCACATTTATGATATGGTGGGTGGGATTTTCATAGACTATCTGATCCCTACCACTTCTGGCCAACTCACAAATGCAGGAACGTGGCTCGAGATGACCTTATCTCCTCACGTTTGGCCGCTTGCATCACGCTTCATGGAAAGCTGTACTTCATATGCGCCGCATTTTCGTAAGTAAATATAATGCTAAACTGAAATATTAAATGCAATTATATATTGTCTTATATTTTTTACTTTACTTTTGAGCTCAAAAGTCTACTCCTTTTAGGTGAGCGGCATATTTGATGTGAGCATTTGATAATGGAACAGTAATACTTGCAGCAGGTAGGAGGGAACACATTCAATGACACCTATCTCCAGTTTGCTACTGAATAAGATACTTATTGAAAAAAATAATCAATTCGTACTTAGACCAGTCAGCTTGAATTTCCATTTCTTATAATACATAACAGGTAAATCACTTGATGTGCAAGTCGCAAATTATCGGTAAGCAATAACTGCTGATTGGATCATTTAGTACTGTCTATTAGATATACGGTAAGAGAGCAATTGGATAGATCTATTGCTGTACCACACTGGAGGGAAAATGCCCAGATTCGAATTCTGTCAATGAAGCGATAAACTTTTTGGGCATTTTTTTTTTTTTTTTTTTAACACCATGACTGAATTAGTTGGCCTCAGGCAAGGATAGAAAAGGTTTTCCCTACCGGAAATTCGTATTTTTATCCAACAAAATAGGGAGACCAAGAACGCCACAAGTTATGGATATTATACATGTGGGTATACGAAGTTATCGGTTAATCATATTGACTTTTTGTACAAGAACCAGTTTAGTCAGATTCAGTGCATTAAGTAACACCCTGCCATACAACGTGCACATCATTCTGTTAATAGTTCAGCCACGACCTACTCAAGTGCTATGTATCAGATGACCAGTGCTGTAGTCATAAAATTAGCAGAAGGTATACTTTATAAATGATACCAAAAGCAGAGTATACTGTGCATATCACATTTATTAATTGAATTCGCTTGTTGCATAGAATAAAGTGATTTATCAATGTATTTTGGTAATCAGCATATGAAAAACTTCTTGATAGTCAATGAAATTAAATTGATATGTTTTTTCAAGTCTTTCAAAAAGTAGAAGGTATATGCTATTCACCTAAAAAATGCAAAAGGTATACAGTGTATACTCCACTACAGCCCTGCAGGTGACTATAAATATGCTCGTAGGCCTTCGAGGGAAGTACCGCATTTCCCTATGTATAAGACGCACCTTTTTTTCGAAAATTTTGGGGTCTAAAAACTGGGTGTGTCTTATACAGTGGTTGTAGATTTTTTACTTGCATTTCCCGCTTGTTGTCTTTGCGCTCATTGTTTCGCACTTGTTACCTATATATTAGGTTACGTTTTGCCACGTTCTGCCCACAAATGGCTCAGAAAAGATTTTCATACAGTGCTCAATTCAAGTTATGAGGAGTTGTATGAATTTTATGATGAATAAAACTTGAGTTCAATAACTTTATGTAATACATTTTTTTTTTCAAATTTCGGGCCCCAAAATTAAGGTGCGTCTTATACATGGGGAAATACGGTAGTACGATTATGAATGTAAGATGCCT
This sequence comes from Mastigoproctus giganteus, assembly GCF_048544385.1. NCBI lineage: Eukaryota > Metazoa > Arthropoda > Arachnida > Uropygi > Thelyphonidae > Mastigoproctus > Mastigoproctus giganteus. The sequence goes on along the minus strand of NC_143582.1, from coordinate 37,778,440 downwards.
AGAATGATGGAGTTGACTTCCAGCATATAAGCTGTCCATACATATTAGTGGCACTGAGAATCCCTAGGTCAGTGATTGGTGATGTGCTAAAACAGGCACCTCCGTAGCCAGGAGCAGCAGTGCGTAGCACACGCTTCTTGATTAGACCGGGGTTCAAGCCCGTGACCACTAAATACGGAGGATGCGAAAAGGTCAGGGAATGACCACCGCATATCCCCGGAGCAATATGGCTTAGTTGCTAATCCTCCTAAAAACCAAATAACAAACAGATGTGCTGAAACGAGTCGCAATACGATCCGGAAAACTAGTCACAATACGATCAGCTTCAATCAGTTCTGAAGCTGATTGAATGTGACAGAACCGTCCATTCAGAACACAGGTTGACATTGCACAGCATACAGGCCTCCACTGAGACTAATGATAGCAGTAGAGTGAAGGATACTGCATGTGTTTCTGCAGTCCCAACTGGGACTGCACATCAGAGAAAGCTACCTGTCGGAGTGTACCATCTCAACAATTAAGTTTGGCCAAGGCAGCATGATGACCTGGTCCACTGGTCATTTTAGACAAAACCATGAATACTAAGGTCTATCTTACCGTCACAAACAATAATGCATTACTTATGTTGTGGAAGCATGTCAGGGAACACCCCATGTACCTGTAGAAAAGGAACAACACTTTGCCATACTGTTCATGTTGTGACGGACTGGTTTAACAGAGCTGAACTGGCCACTGCTTTGAAGACTGATGGGAAAAATGAGCCATAAAAAAAAAAGGAGTATTTTAGAAACTTGTGGCTGTCATAAAGACTCAAGGTTTGAATATAAACGAAGAATACTGTATGTCAATTGCATGGAAAGCCAACTAAGTGGCAAATATAATCACCTATCCATCCTCTCAAACTATTGGAGATGGACAGGTGATTTTTTGCCCCCCGGATGCTTTATAAGCTTGCTTTTTTGCATCATTTGCTTACTAATAAACCAGTACATTACTGTGACAGACGGGAAAGAAGGAAAAAATCTAAATAAAGGGTGTTGCAGTAGTAATTCGCTCTTAAGATAATTTAGAAAAAAATGGCAATCAATATAAATACAAATATGAATTTCAAAAATGCTAATTACTTGAAATGTAGCAGTGCCCCCTTGATGGCACTAGATCCAAATTATGTGAAATATCACTGTAAACTGAGACGAAAACAAACCACGAGATGGGAGGCGCGTTGCCAATTAGATCACCATAACGACATTAATGTATTTTGGGATTGAAATGAAAGTGGCAACCTGAGTTCTCTGGCTTTGGAGAGACTTGCCACGTGCAATGTTATAAATCTGCATCTTATGATGTGAACTACTGTTATATTTACTATATCCCTCTACTACATTTAAGTGAATGCATTTAGGTTGTGAACGTGTGTACCCTTAAGGACAAAAAAAAAAAAAAAAAAAAAATTTTAACTTAATTTCAGCAGGTTCAGATGTTTCAAAATGTGGTACAAATGGAAGGCCATGTGTGTTAACTATACGATGACCGAATAAACGCTCGTGATTTGTTATAACAATAAAAAAAAGGGTCCATGGGAGACAAATAACATGTTTGTGTTTAGGGGAATACGCTCTTGTCTCCAGGTAATAGTAATAGAGGCATGATATGCAAGAAAGCAAGCATATGAGTTTACATAGTGTCAGCCAAAAAAAAAAAAAAAAATTCACACCATTTCCTCATTGTTTGTCCAGTACTGTACCTCCAAATTTATTTAAGCTATCAACTTCCACAACAGATGAAAGTTTGTTCCAGCAATTAACCACCCACTGGCTAAAGGCAAATTTATGCATATCTATTCTACAACTCTTTCCTCAATTTGAATTTATGCCCTCTATGTTCGTAATCTGAGCAAGTGGAAGAATCCCATCAGAATTCAGCATGCTCAACACATTCAAGGCCTTATACACCTCAATCAAATCGCCTTGCAGGTGCCTAGTCTCCAGCCCCTGCAATTTGTAGCACTTAAGCCTCTCTTGGTAAGAGGATCCTTCATTCCTCTCACCAATCTTGTTGCCCTTCTACATGCTCAAGCAAATCTACATCCTTCCTTAAATGAGGCCTCCAGACTAGTACGTAAGGCGTGGCCTGATCATTGCTTTATACAAAGGGACAATCACCTCCTTTTCCCTGCTAGCAAAATTCCTGTATATCATTGACAAAACCCCATGACCTGCTCTTGCAGCCTGTCTGCACAATTACTCCCAGGTCTTTTTCATTTTTTACCACCCTAAGTGTAGTACCACAAAGTTGGTACGTTCCTCTGGTTTACTTCTACCCATATGCAGTACTTTTCATTTGTCAATGTTAAACTTCAATTGCCACTTCTCAGCCCATCTTCCCAAATTTTCTAGTTCCTATTGCAGTAGCACACTGTCATTAACAACCCTGCCAACATTTGTATCATCTGCAAACTTCGACACTAAGCCTGATATACCTTCATCAATATCATTGATAAACATAAAAACAACAGTGGGCCCAACACCGAACCATGTGGAACTCCACTAATAACATTAGTCCATGAAGAGCAGCGCCTATTGAAAGGTGATGAATGGAAGAAGACAAATGGGTGAGAAAGTCATTGTTAATGTCAAATTGTTCTGTTCTCCTAACTGTAATAAAGTGTTCTGTGCATATGTCTGCATAACAGGTGGATGTATATATGTAGTGTATGGCTGTTCTAACAGGCCCCATCCCAACTTGACTATTGCAGTGGGAAAACTAACTCAGGAATCCCCCTGCTTGCTTGTCCCTTGGTGGCATGCAGCATGGCATGGGATTTGCCAATTCTGGCTACAGAACTAGGGGTCTGCGGTTTCCACGGGCCCCTAGGCCAAGTGGCAGGAGGAACAACAGACCAACATGACACTACCTCAGAGGTTTCCAACCACTGGTACTGGTATGTGAGGAGTGAGCTACTGGTACACAGGCTGTGAATGAAACCACCTGCAATTTCCCTCATGGGAAAGAACTTTTTATACGTCATCTTACTAAAGCCAGAACTTTTATTTTTCACAGTTCGTATCTATGCGAGTATTTCAGTCTTCTTGATAAGTATACCTTCTTTTCTTTCTTGTACTTCTTAATTCATAGAACTCTTTACTTTACTTCCTTTATTTTCCCTTTTTTTTTTACTTATTTTATATGGTCAATTTTCCTTCAGAGGCTGGTTAGTGAACATTAACAGTGTTTGCAGTTGTAGTGATTTCATAGGTAATTTGAAATTTAGTTCATTAGAAATTACGACATACTGCTATCCTAATTATTATATAGTTCTGAGATTCCAATCAACAATAATTAATACTGATTAATACCATAGCTCAAGAAAAATATAAGCATTTAAATATATGTTTAGTAGATATTTAAGTAGTTGAAACGACAATTTTCAACAACTAATTTTCCTTTTACTTATATCATTAGCTTATAAATTATCAGTAGTATTAAATCACAAAAATATCCTTTCACGCCATTTTTTACCACAAATAATTCTTAATTAAATACTCACTCCTGTGAGCTGTAGGATGAATTTCTACTGCCAGAGGTGGGTCTTTGTTGTAGTTGGTTTTTTCAACAATCTCTTTTTTATCTTTATTTATTTTATTTTATTTTATTTTTTTAGAACACTGAAAATGAAGAGGTTTTTGGAACTGCGGACTGGTAGTAACGTTTAGTAGAATAGCTCGGTTTTACTTACCTAATTATTTATGTGACTTTTCAAAACAGACTCATTAATTAACACACTGGTACATTATAAGATACCAATATGGTTGACCAGTATGTGGGCTTATAAAGTTTGGGAACCTCTGCACTACACAATAAACACACACACTACTGGCCTTTACAGTTTGAATAGCGTCAAAATGTTTTACGTGGAGTTGGGGGAAACTCTATACGCACTACTCCTGCATATTTGATAACTATCTATAGTGGGATATGATAATCAAAGGGAATGCGCGTTGTGTTTTTGTTACAAAAATAAGATCGAGCAAATTCGGCATTCATGAGAAGACTGAGAGCTCAAAGAAAAGGGAATTCCATGGGATACAGCTAGCAGGATGTCCTCAAAAGTAAAACAAGGTACTTATCAAGCATTTAGCTGCCCAGCTCAATGCTAGAAGCCACACTCATGCATCAGAAACGCATCCCCAAAGAAACGGCCGCAGATAACAGCAATATGATGTAGTCAAGGATAGCAAACAGCACTCGCACAAAGAAAGATGTCTTACAAATTGCGGAGACTGGAAACTAGGTGCATGTGAGGCCTGACTGATAGTATTTTAAGGATGTAAATGGATTAAGTAAACTAAATGCTGATGCCATTCATACTCTCTCAGACAGCAAAGTGGAGGCAGCACAAATTTAAATTGAATGGCTGCAAGATAAATGGGCAAAAATTTACTGAAAAGCTAGCAGGTAGTTGTAGGAACCAACTCCCATCTGGTGTTCTAGAAGTGGGTAGTTTGAATAAATAAATTTATTCAGCCCATGAAGTGGCCAGGAATTACTGACTTGTCATATGCAGAGTATCCTACCTCCTCATGGTGAGACCTGGGCAGGCTTGTCTGGCCAAAGTGGTACACGCTGTTCTCAATGACCATTACCACAGACCCAGGTCATGTGATATGTACCATAGAACTTTTGCTACCAAATCCAGCTTAGGTGCATACTTCTGGTGGGCACACCCTGTTGAAGCAAACAACTGTATTGACACATCTCGGGTTAACTCGATGGAATGATGAAATCTTGATACTTGCTTGATCAGAACTAAATCTGAGGAATAGCAATCCAGTGGCAAAAACATCAATCAACTACTGCAAACGGCCCTTCCTCACTACTCAATAGAGCCAAAGGAAGATGTGTTCATATGCCATGAGAGGATCGTGATTTGGAGGATGTCCTCTTCCCATACTAGTCAAGCAGCAGAGACTATTGATATAGATCATAACCTCTCGAATATAGCAAGTACTAGTGCTACTTTTAACATCCCAGCAATTATTACTGAAGTATGGGAGAGCTCTCCTCCTGAGCAATTAAAAATATCACTGCGTGATGTCATTATTAGATCCTCAATGGCTCCCCCGACACGTATATAACCATAGTGCTCAAGAGTTTCCATGTTGAAGCTTTTAATGATAGACTGACATTAATGAGCAGGACCACTATATCTGAACCCATAGGAGACAGGTGCCTCAAGCTGAGATGGGAATCCTGAAGGTGCATATGTAAGAATGAGTATGCTAAGACCCAGAGACTATAAAAAAACCCAGAAGGGATGCACTCATGCCATCCTGATAATGGTGTTATGCTCCCTCCAACCTCCACTGAGACATTGCTGTATAAGCCCATCGCTCCTGATGAGAATTTAGCTGCTTACCTCTCTCTCTCTCTCTCTCTGCCAGTATTGAGCCAGATGGAATCTTGCCTAGTCAGCTCAGAACTATTTCCATTCAGGTCTTTAATAGACCTTCTACATATCTTTCTTCTATTGGACACACTACCTGAATCTCTTCTTAAGACATACTTACTACCTGGGAGTGCAATTTTCACTTGGAGGTAGAACAAGAGTATGATGCAATTTGCAAGAAATGCTAGAAAAGATTTGAAAAGCCCCTCTCAAACCACAGTCTCTCTTCACCCCTAGATTAATTGTACTACCGAGAATATACCATAAACTTGTCCTCGGGTGTATTATGGCTGACTGGCTCAATAAACTAGACCTTCAAGTCCAAGCTTCCATTAGAATGTGGCTAAGATTACCTAAGGATGTGGCAATATCTTACTTTCATGCTGACATGGTTGATGGAGGAGGCTTGGCATTCCCTCTCTTTGATGGTTAATACCACTCTACAAAAGAAATTAGCTTTTGGGACTTCAAAACTCATCATCCCTCACAATCAGGAAAATAGCCTATATATATATATCACTGGTGAAGAATGAGTTGAGAGCCAGTAATAATCCACTTAAGGACTCTACCTGAATTATGGATTCTAATACCAAGATCAAACATAGGTGGCAAGACCTCCTTCATGGCTCCTGTGATGGCAGTGCCTTTTAAGACCTCTAACAAAGTTAAATCGCAACACCAATGGGTTAGTGACAGCACTTGGCTTCCGTTTGGTCACAATTTGATTTGATCGGAACAGGATAAATGGCTTGCCCACCTTCACCAGAACACCAAGAGAGAGAGAGAGAGAAAGGAATGACAGGGCATGTAGAACTGGGTGTCAGGCTACAGAAACACTAGCACTTAGATGTCATTGCTCCCACAGTATGCGGGTTAAGAGACATGATGCCATAGTAAACATCATTAAGAACAGATTCACAAAAGCAATGGACAGTACTGAAGAAGTCCCATTACTGAACAGCTGATGGAATTTGAAAGCCTGATCTGGTATGCTATAACAGTGACAGGCAGCTGTCATCGATTCCCAAATTATTAGCCACAGGCATGACCTTGTTGCCCACATTGATTAAAATTGAGATATTATGATACAAATTATAGTTTAAAAGAGTTAATAAGAGAACAAACAGGCTTTATACCAATTGTCTGTACAGCTACCATTTCACACAGAGGGGTTTGGAGTCCAGCCTACACCTCTCTCTCTCCTGAGTAGTTTAGGCATTGCTGCCTCAGACTTAGGAATGTCAATCTGGGCCCTGCAAGGAACTCACACTTGTTTCAGAGTCCATCAGAGAATGACTTCCTTTAGGAAATGATGACCTCATTAAGTAGCCCTTCCAGGATGCAATCATGGGCTACCATTTATCATAATAGAATAGTAATATTGTAAAAAAATAAATTAAAAAACATTGTTAGAGGGGAAAGGTACAAATGAGGTGTTTTATTATTTTTTTTCCTTTGGCTTATGTTGTATATGCTTGCTGGCTTGCATTACTAATAGCCAAATGATGTAAATATCAATCGATAATTAACTTAATAGCATGTAATCACTAAAATTGTAGGCAAATTACTGATAAAGCAGTAAGATTTGAACTTCACAAAGGTGAAAAATAGTGGCATAAGAAAATAGTTTCCTTATTCATCTTCAGGTAAGTTAATTTCAACTGCTGAAATCATATTACACTATTTATACTTATTAAAAAATACTGGAAAATTGCAACCTTCAAGCTCACAATCTTTCTTAAGAAAATATGTTACCCATTGGGCCAATCCAGAAATATGGGTTAACAACTTGGCATAATACTGGTGATGAACATTTTGTAAATATTATAGGAGTCAATGTTGCTGTATTATCTGATAAAAATACTGAACTACCCTTCAATATCAAAAATCTGGCATGGGCTGTCCCAGAGGATACTGGATTTCAGGTTCTATTCTAAGAACAGCAAATTTTAAGACACTTGTGTAATTTTCAGCTTAATATTGGCACAAAAGGTGAAATTGATACAAATATACCGAATTTCAATAACTGTCTTAATAAAACTGGCTGTTTTGGATTTCTGTAAATGAACGATTCTGTTCACAAACCTGTTTCACAGCTTAATTACATACTCACTTCCATGAAATGGAGTGCTTGTTCCATAAAAACATGTGTTCATGTCATGCAGTATAAAAAGCAGGTGGGCAGATATGCAAGATTTAAGTGCCTTTGAACATGGCATGGTAGCCAATGACAGATACCTGTATGAGCATCTCAAAATTCAAGTATGACTGTTTCAGGTTTTTTTTTTTTTTTTTTTTTTTTTTTTTTTTTTTAGGAGCATTAGCAACTAAGGCCATATTGCTCCGGGGATATGCGGTGGTCATCCCTGACCTTTCCGCATCCTCCGTATTTGGTGGTGACGGGTTCGAACCTCGGTCTAATCAAGAAGCGTGTGCTACGCACTGCTGCTCCTTCCCACCTGGACTGTTTCAGGATTGGCCCAATAAACAAATAACATTCAGCCAATCTTGTGGTCAGAAACAGAGTGATGTAAGAGGCCAGTGAAGGATGACAGGTTGTGCAAGGTAACAAAAAGATTAGTCAGTCAAATAACTCAGTACAAGTGGTAACCAGACAGGAATTTCAACCTGTACTTGGTCACAGATAGGTTATTGCATCCAATGACTAAACTACGTTTCACTCCTGCCAGAAAAAAAACAGGCACATGTAGTCAACAGCAGATATGCACTTCATGTATGGTAAAGCAAATGGCAGTGCACTCGAGGCTGCACATTTGTACCAAGAAGCATTTCCCTGCTGAAGGCAGCACAACAGGAGCACATTCATCAGGGCCTTACATCAACATCAATGCCTTAGAGAACATATATGCTCTGCACATGGAGTACGAGCAGATAGACCCAGAAGCATAACACCTGATGTTGAGGAAAGGGTGTTAGAAAGAACAGAACAAAATCCGGGAATTTCGACAAGGAAGGTTGCTCTGCAAGAGTGTGTACTGAGTTATAGCAGTGTGTGGCAAATTTTACATCGCCAATTACTGTACCCCTACCATATCCAACGTGCACAAGATCTCAAGCAATACAGACTGCCCACACAGAGTTAAACTTCTGCCAGTGGATGCAACAACAGTGTGTCCCGAACCCCCAATTTTTAATTTTCATAACTGTCACGTTTAGTCCGATGAAAATCCCAATGCAATTCGTGAGTCAAGACAACAGCAACGTTTCTCGTTGAATGTCTGGGCAGGACTACTGTTTTTGTTTGTTATTTGGTTTTTAGGAGCATTAGCAACTAAGGTCATATTGCTCCGGGGATATGCGGTGGTCATTCCCTGACCTTTCCGCATCCTCCGTATCTGGTGGTCACAGGCTCAAACCATGGTCTAATCAAGAAGTGTGTGCTATGCACTGCTGCTCCTGATCACCTGCTATGGAGGCGCCGGCAGGACTACTATGAGACTGTCTAATTGGACCACACTTTCTGCCAAACAGGAGAGCTGTGTCTTCAGTTCCTGCAGAACGTTCTTCCAGACCTCCTTGATGATGATAATGTTCCACTTCAGCAATGCCAGAACATGTGGTTTATGCATGATGGTGTGCCGGCACATTCTGCTCGAGTTGTGACTCGGTATCTAACTAGAAGGTATGGTCAACAGTGGACAGGTATAGGTGGGACTGTAATGTGGCCTCCCAGATCACCAGACTTAAATCCTATGGATTTTTGTATCTGGGGTCATGTAAAAAGCTTGGTGTACGCTTCTGACATTAACACAGTTGAGAAATTGCAGCGTCGGGTTGAAGGAGCCTTTCAGCAAATCAGAAATGACCCAGGAATGCCTGAGGGAATTCACAACTCAATACAGAGAAGACTACAAAGCTGCGTACGGATGCAAGGACAGCATTTTGAACACCTTTTGTAACATCTGTAAAATCCTGTGGTGTTGAAACCAAAAATTAAAAATGTATTATCTTATGTTTAATAAAACCACCCTTATCAAAGGATTCACAGCTTTTCGCTAAACTAGTGCTCCCATAGTCAGTGGCAGTTCTTAACAGAAAATGTGCATTATCTCGAAAACGGTTCATTTGAGGCCCTATGTTCACTGGGACTTTTTTGCTTATTTTAGTTTGTACTTTTCACCTTTAAATTATTGACCGTCATTTTTGAAACACCCAGTATATTAGTATTAAGAATGGTCATGTGGTGCGAGGATGCCTATGGCTTATGCTGCACCAGCCAAAAAAATTAATAAAATAAAAAATTCTTGATTTTTTAAGGAGTCCTTATGTGCTGTAATGTAATAACTAGATCGTATGTATAACTTAGCTTAATTTTCAGCACTCACCTCATAGTAATCCGCTTAGCTGTTGGAGAATTTTACCACATACATGGTGGTTATAGGATTCTAATAACTTACAGGGATTATGGGTTTAAAACTAAGTTATGGGCTATAAAAATTTTTCTAAGAAAGGAAAGTGCACCTTCCATTCTATGGTTGCCTAATTAAATTAAATTAAATGAAGAAAAATAGAAAATAAAATTAAATAAAATAATATAAAAGGAAATAGACAACCTATGCATTTCCCTCCTCCTGTAGGTAATTATCCAGCTGACCTTTGAATAATTTCCCCAAATTGTCAGCCTCTACCAACCCACGTAGGTAACTTATTCCAGTAATTTATAATTCGCTGGCTAAAATAAAACTTCCTGCAATCCAGTCTAAACATCTCCCCCAGTAACTTGAAAATATAGCCACTAGTTTTAGAATCATTTATAACTGTGAAAATTTCGTCCTCATTCATTTTGCTTATGCCTCTCAGAGCCTTAAAACACCTCAATCAAGTCTCCTCTAAGGTGCCTAGTTTCCAAGCTCTGCAGCCCACATATTCGAAGTCTTTCCTCATATGGACGCCCTTTTGCTGATCTCGACAGGGGTGAGTTACCTGTCTTTGGACCCTTTCAAGAAGCACAATGTCTTTCTTTAGGTGTCTCCATACCTGAACAAAGTATTCCAAGTGTGGTCTAACAATACTTGGCGGTGATCATTAGCTACTCTACCAATGTTTACATCATCTGCAAATTTAGACATCATGCCCTTCATCGATGTCATTTATGAAAATCAAAAACAACAGTGGTCCTAATACTGATCCTTGGGGAACCCCCTCTTCTTACGTCAACCCAATCTGAGGAATAACCATTTATCACAACCCTCTGCCTCCTGCCCTGAAGTCATCCTGCTATCCATCTAAGGATTTTCCCTGTGATTCCAACCTGTTCCAGCTTATAAAGTAACCGCTCATGCAGGACTGAGTCAAATGCTTTGCTGAAATCCAAATTAACAATGCCGAAATTATTCCCTAAGTCCAGCTCTTGAGTGACCCTGTCAAAATGTCTAACCAAATTAGTTAAACGTGATTTTCCCTTTCCAAAACCTGCTGAGTATCCTTCAGAATTCCATCCTCGACCGTTGTCTCCATGATTTTCCCTACTACTGAAGTTAGACTAACCAGCCGGTAATTTCCCACTAATTGTAAGATGAAAAGTGTTCCGTGACTAAAAAAGTTTAGGAAATGCTGATATACAGATAGATATCTTAAAATAATAAGAATACATTTTAGGAAATAAAATTAAAAGCCTCAAACTAATATTATTAGGTCTGTATGGAAGTAATAGTTTATACCACATGATAGCTAATGCAGATGTTCAAATTGTCCACCATTTGCTTGTAGGCACTGTTCAAAATAGCAAACAACTGAATGACATGTACTACAGTGTAACTGCTGTGATAGCTACACATGCTTGTATAATTTCATCCTTTATTTTTTGAAATGTGGCCAGCTTTCTACCATGCACTTCCTTGTCAGCCTATCCACTGGTCTGAAATGATTAACAAGATAAGCCCTAGCGTTATGGGAAAGTGAGTGCTCCATCCAATTGGTGGTAAACTAATTCATCCCTATACATCTCAAATGGCAGGCATAATGTATGCATTTAAGCACATGAAGGTACATAATGCCTGTAACTGTCCCTTCAAAATAATACGGTCCAACAATTCACTCGGATGAGGCACCACACTACTTACACACCAGTAAATTCAATACATGAATTAACCAGAAGGGAGTCTGGTGTGGTGTCTCATCCGAGGGAATTGTCTTCACTATGCAAATGTTTAAATTATAGGTTGGGGGGAGGGGGCAGAATGCACAATTATGTCAGTTCACTGCACCAAAGGCTTGAATGTTGCCTCATCTAACCTTTCCAAAATCTTTGGTTTATAAACCATTCACACACAAAACTCATTTGGTGAATGAAATCATCTTCATTCATACTGTGTAGCCATCTTAGCACATGATTTCTACTTAGCCCATTTGAGTACCCAGTATACACTTGCTTTGCTGATTCTGGTCTCACAAGTCCCTCATCTTAAACTTGAATGATTACTTGATCATTCAAAACATGAAATTTTTTTCCCCTGTTAATGAGAAGGGTTACCAGACTATGCTCATCAACAGGTACTGTTCAAGATGGCACGGTCTTGAACAGTATATATCTCAGATTTATCATGAGTTCCTGAAACTGTTCTTTGTGATGTTTATGGGGCCAATTCATACCTGAACTCTCTGAACCACACTCGGTCTTGGACTTCTGGTACCACTTTAAAATTGCTTTATGCTATTTGAATGTCAAATGCCCAGCTGCCATGTTGCTTACACTTTGCATTATTGGTATTGTTCTTGCTTTTGATTTTAACAACTATGCCATTTTTCATTTATCAGGAAAATGTACTAATCAAAGATGTAAAAAGTTAAGTTCAACTATAAATATGTGGTTGGTTAAATATTTATGATTAAAATATATTTAAATCTTTTTGATAATACTTTTCTCTTTTATTTGGGGGGGGGGCACTGAGGTTTAGTCAATTGAACAAAAATAGTTGCAACCACCAGGTTTAAAAAAAAATAAGTCTGACTCCTCTAGAATAATCATACGCTACCAATTACACACAATGAAACTTTGATTTTAACTTTTCAAAAGAGAAACATTATATACTGTATATATAAAATTGAGGAATTTTCCCCCTCCTCTTGCTCCAAAAAGAGGAAGAGAAAAATTCCAAAATACATTAGCACTTTCAATTTTGCAGTAATTTAAAATCTCTGTAATTCAAATTAAATGTGATATGAAAATATCAATTATAAATGAACTGCATCAACAGTACATTATTTATTGAAAAGCAAATCAAAGCTTCAGCCATACTGGTGTTTCTTTGTAGAAAGCACAAAGGAAAATCACTTTATTTATTAGTGTCAGGTGTTTATACTATTACACTGTCTTGCTTATTAGTATGGTACTTTACATGGGAATACATGGTTTGATTTCAGAAATTGTTTATGTACATAACTGTATATAATTAGCCACTGCCATTTTCATTCTTTGAGAGTGAGACTGCTATCACAAAATTTTTTGAAATTCAATTTAATGTCACGAGAGTTTTGTAAAGAATTTTAACACTTGAAATTAGGTGATGATAAACTGAATGCAACTTACCTTTCCATGCATAAAAAACAGGTTTATTGCAGAGAAATACAACTTTATTCAATTTTTTTTTTTTTTTTTTTTTAGAATAAACTTTGTGGTCTCTGAAAAGACACAGGCATTCTTCCAAGTATGACAGACTAGGGCTTGTTACTTAAGAGTCTAAAATATTTGAGTAACATTTGCGAATCAAGGGGTCTAAATTTTAGTGAAGTCAAGTTGTTTCTGCAACAACCAAATCCTCTGCCTGCACAAATCCTCTACAGTGGTTAGACTGTTAGTAACCCTGGGTATATCCCCCCACACGTGCAAGGCATATAATATTGGAGGTGACCACACAGGTATGAACCAATGTGAGCAGCGGTTAAGGTGTGGCACCAAGCAAAACAAGGTGCTAGATGACTCATCATCCAGTGCAATACCACCACTTTGCATATTTGGGAATTGAAATGGTGAAACCCATGTTTAATTTCCAGAACAAAGCTCAGGTTATGGTGGGTATTCTGTTTTCATCTAAAAATCTGCCAAGCCCCACTTACATTTTATGACAGTCACAATTATCAGTCTTCAACAACTCATCTCAGTTGTTCTATTTGCTGTATAAGTCTTTTTTGCTTCAAAGGTGTATATATCCACCTAATATTTCTTGCCAGTGACTACTTAATTTGGAAACTTCTCTTTTTGAGTTCCTCTGGCTTAAAATCTCTATATCCCATTCTGTCAAATTCATTTGCTGCTTCTATCATTCTCCCAACTCCACCAATAAATGCAGAATGCTGATTTCCTTTCTTTAAAGTTCAACTTTCTCCAGTCTAACTTCACAAATAATGAGGTAATTTTCCTTGGTGATTTTGATGTTCACAACTCCAGCTGGCTTCAGTTTTTCAGTCACATGGACTCAGCTGGTTGAGATGTGGAGGCTTTTGCAATTACTAATGATCTCACATAGCTTATTTAATTACCATAATACCACACAATTGTAACCACACCCAATACTCGTGATCATTTTCTCATCAACAACCCTTCAAAGCACAGAGTCAATGTAAGTAGCCCTCTGGGCACCTCAGATCACACTTTAGTGATGGTGTTTTTTCCAAAAGAGTCTCTCTCTCATTTATCAGTCATGCATTGTTTGGCATTACAAGAATGCAAAATGGCTTGATCTGTGCGATTTCTATTGTTCTTTTGCTTGATTGAATTACAATTATAAATCACCTGCTTCGAATGTTAGCTCAGATTATTCTTGTTGGGATGAAGTCCTTTATTCCACCCCAAAATCTCGTCCCTTATCTAAAAAACCCTCATTTACCAATAAATATGCTGCAGCTGTTCAAGAATGCAGTATTCTAATTGGGTTGTGTCCAAATCTCCAGCTTCATTTTCTGCTTACACAGCTTGTAAGCAGAAAATGTAACAACTGTACACAATTCTGCTTACAAAGCTTGTAACTATTGTAAAACAGTTATTAATCAGTCCAAACTATTTTGAACAACCTAGGAATAGAACACTTGCTTCTTCATCCAAATGGGAGCAAGCATTCTGGTCTCTTCCAAAGCTACTTTACACAACTTGTGATCATCGATGCTGTGACCTCCCTTACAACTTGATAGTTCTATTACATTCTCAACTGAAGTCAAAGTTGAGTTACTATTATCCTATTTTGCTTCTAACTCTTGTACCGACAGTCTTAGAAAACTAACTCCAAGGCATATCCAATAACACTCTTACTCAATGCCTCTCATGGTTTTCTGACAGGATGTTAGAAAAATTCTCAAAAAAAGACTTCAGGTCCAGATGGCATTTCTCCACTTGTTCTCAAAACCTGCACTGCCAGGCTTGCTCCTCTTCTGTGTCATCTTTTTGTACTCTTACCTTACCTCTACTCTTTCCAAAGTAACAGAAAATTCCATCAACTGCCAACTCTTGAGCTATCTTGGAACCTTTCATCTGATATATGATCATCTGTACAGATTCTGTCAGTGTTGATTCGCTAATGATATATTGGCCAATGTTATTCATCTATGGACATATTCAATGGAAAAATGTGGTGAAACTCAAGCAGTTGCTCGTCATTTGTATGGTTTTGAATATGTTTGGCATAAAGGTCTTCTTAACAAGCTCCCAGCTTATGGCCAGCTGACTACTGATTGCAATTGGGGAACCAGTTCTCTCTCTGAATGCACATGCAGGTAATGGCAGACAGCACTATGTTCTAACTTCTCTGCTGATACTGGTGTCCACCAAGGTTCAGTTCTTTCTACCGCTCTTTTCCTCTTGTATATTATTGACTAGAAATGCTGTCCATTGTTTTGATGGTAGCACTCTACATTGCATATTCCAATTTGAGAACCCTTGGTGTTAAATTCTTGAACTTCTCTGCTGATACTGGTGTCCACCAAGGTTCAGTTCTTTCTACTGCTCTTTTCCTCTTGTATATTATTGACTAGAAATGCTGTCCATTGTTTTGATGGTAGCACTCTACATTGCATATTCCAATTTGAGAACCCTTGGTGTTAAATTCTTGAATATTCACCACCAATCGTTTAAATAACCTTCCAGATAATCCTCCAATGGGGCAAAGAAAATGCATTTGATTTCAAACCTTCCAAAACTCAATCCGGTTGTGTTTCTTACAAAGAAAAGGCTACTGCACTCATGCTCAACTTTGATGACACATATTTCTAAACAAGATCACAAGATCAGGAATTACCCTAACTTCTAATTTTCCTTGGCATAAGCATATCACAAATACCATTTCCTCTGCATCAAAAAACTGGGTTTCTTTTTCACTCTCAGCATTACTTTTCTTCCAAACAACTATTTGCTTTGCAGAAATCTCAAGCTCTACATGGAATATTCCCACATCTAGGCTTGTGCCTCCAAAACCTCTCTCAAGCTTCTTGACTCTTTTTAAAAGAGGGCAGTTTGGTTAGTTGTTGGACTAATGATCCATCTCTTAAAAAATCTCTCCACTTCCTTCACATGTAGTTCCCAAAAATTTATGATCTACAGAAATTCAAGTCTAATGCCAACAAGTATCTTCAGCCTTCAGTCCATGCACACTACTAAAGTATATAGGTTTTAATACTTTTCATGTTTGGGGGATGGGTCATAAAATAAAAAAGCAAAAAAGCATTCAATTCAGAGGTAATTTATCCTGGCAATGCCTAGTAGGTTTCAGTATTTTGAAGTTTCGAGTGAAACTTCAAACTTCACAATCCCACAAGCTGCAATTTATTGGAAGTAGCAGTGATCAGCAAATCATAATATAAATGTCCAAAAGCTTGTTTTATATAGTAATTCCGAATGATGAATGAAGAACACTCAGACAGTATCACCATCTAAATGTGATTTGTCAAACCTTCATCCTTTCCCATTAAGAATGATGCTTGTTGTGTTAGGATAAGTTTTCTATCCTTTAATTTCTTCGAGCATTTTAATTTTACATCTAAAGGGTGGTTTGCTAGACCTTCTCTTTGAAGGTGGATTACATTTTGTTTCACCCCTATCCTTCAACCTGTCTGGCTAGGGAGGTCCTACCAGGAAATTAAGCTCCTGCCAGCACAGATCTTGGTGTCACTGAGGTACTCACACCTCACCATAACAGGGTGGTAGTCATTGAGGTAAAAACCATTGTCAAAAACAGTTTCAACATAATGTGTATATGATCCCATGAGGAAATCAGAAGAAACATTCTTCACAAGTAATAAGTGAGATAATAATAAGTATTCAAATACAAGTATCCTTAAGATATACATTTTCGGATACAGTATTACCTAATTTATAAACAACACACAGTTGGAAACCTCTCGATTTATGAACACCATGCATTTCTGAAAGTAGTTTGTAAAGCAAAAGTTTTTAAATCAGGAGTGCTTGTCACAGATATAATGAAAGGACATATCACAAAAAAATTGCACTTGAGCAGCCATACTTATGAGTTAATGAAGTACGAGTACACAAGAACGTTTTTGCTTATAAAACATTGCTGGTGCTGCCATATAGCACACCAGCTTGGAGGAGTGTATAAAAAAATTATTGTTACTGTATAAGTTAAACAGAAATAACATTTCTAGCTAACTTCCCTTATAACTACTTAACTCCAAACTCCTATTCTATACACCAAACTGTTGTGTAAGTAACTTAAAAGCAATTCTTTGCATCTTATACAGCTGCAATAGAATTATCAAAAAGCTACTTATTTATCACTGGAAACATGAAATGATTTTGGAAAGAATAGTAAGCAGTTTCCACAGGCCATAGTGGGTGCTGGTGTTCAGGATGTCCAAGTACAAGAATACTAGGGAAAGGGACAGCAAGTTCTCCTTTCTTGACTGAAGGGCTCTCTGTTATTGAAATTTGGGATTATTTTCAGTGCAGAACCTAGGTGCACTGCACTCAACTTCACCCCATCAACCGGCCTTGCCCCATGTAATAAATTAAACTATTCTAAATAGTAATAATTTTTATCTAACAGGAGATACTGATGGTAATTTGCATTTTCATCATGTGTGTTTGATAGCACATTTAACCAAAAATCAGGGGTTCTTAACCTCTATGTGCAGTTAATTCCCTTTCAATCTTACCCTGCTACCTAATTTCCCTTATTCTAATTTCAGAATTTGGGAATGAAATATATGGTCAGAAAATTCAATTTTGGAAGACCTACTCAGTCACCATGTACTTGTCTTGCCTCCCTGATCAAGAACCCCTGCTTTAAATAATATATTATATTGAACCGCACACACACTATATGTTAAGCTATTAAATACATTACATAAAACCTGAAAGTATTTTATTCAAATATATTTTACTTTGAAAAGGTGATACTGTACTTTATGAAGCTGCAGAAAAGTTCTTAAAAGTGAGACATGAGTTTTTAAATCAAATGTCTGAAAACTGGGAGTTGAGTGTGTATGTAAATTGTACTTTGAGAAACATTTCTAGTTAGCTGAATCCATAATCAACCTGCCACAAGGATCTTTAAGGAATTTTTTAAATTTCACAAACCATACCAAGTTCTATAATCATACATACTGCAAATAAAGGATAAAAAAAAAAAACAAAAAAACTTTCCAATCACAAGGCAGTCTCATGATTATCAGTGTGAGGAAGCACATCTCCACTGGATAGCTCCTCCATCTTCCCATGTTCAGGCATCAGTCAGATTTTGGTGTGGAGTGCATACCACACACACACTAATTTTATCCTGAACATAATTCTTAATATATCTTTATAATAATCATGTATTAAGTTCTCTAATAGTTATTCATTCTTGTTTAAAGTGCAACTATTATTTTTGCCCAATAACCATACAATTAATGTATTTACATAACATATAATAAATGACTTGTTATTATGTCCTTATTCTAATTAAAAATGCTTAAAGAGAATTAAGATAATATGTGGTAAAAAGAAAACAAAAGTTCAATAGTCTTATCCAGAACATAATCTGGCCTAACTGCATTACTTTTCATTAGAAAATTATGCTCCATCAGGAGTCTTATTGTCTAAATGAAATTTTGAATGCCTCTGGGCTGGTCTCAAAGAAAGGCATCTTTTCAATTACAGGGAACAAGCATAGTGATATAATGTCAGAAAACTGATTGCAGTGATCTGACAAATCTCATTTGAGGCACATTTTAAACAGAGCATGTTCTCTGAAAGCACAAGGAACAGCACACAAATCACTCTTTTGTCTACTCTTTCATCAGTTTGATATAAAAATGTCAAGCGCATTTAGGGATGGTAGAAAACTTGGTGTTCCACTAATTTACAATGTGCATGTTATACTTCTGACTTCATCTTGAGCCACGTGTTGTTTCATCATCCTTCGTGTCATAAATTCTGAATATAACAGATACTGGCCATTTCTACATTTTTCTGTTACTTCACCCTTTACTGGAAACTAATTAACATGTCACAAACTATAAGTTCAAGCTTAAGTTTTAACAAGTTATACTGAACTTAAAAGCTTACAACTCTAAATTAACCATTACAAGAATTAACAAATTATACTATGTTAATGAAAAAATAATTATAACTGACAGTTTCAGAAATAATTACCTGTTTCCACTCTTGGGGGTGACTAGAGGATATTCAAGGTTGCAACTTACCTTTATATTGTTATCAGAATGATATTTTTATAAAAGTATACTATTATAAATATGAATACACAGAAAGATTGCATATCAAATTACGTATTTTTTGAAAAAGGAAACCACAAAGTTTGTTTTTCCTGTGAATGGTAAATTATGTAAATTATCTCAATGGCTACAAAAATTACTAAGTAAATTTTGAAGCATTATAAATAACTAAAATTTTCTGTTTATACTCCGGGATGACCAAATGGTCAGAGGAGTTTACAAGATACACAGAATACAAGAAACATCACCGTATTCAGCAGTCACGGGCTTGAACCCCAGTCACTCAAGGCACGTGTACTATGCACCCGCGTGCCTGACCACTAGGCTACGGCGACCTTTGTCAACAAAAGCATATCTCTTTGTCATTCTACATAGTTTGGTGGAAACTCCACATTAGACAAAAACAGCAATAATTGGGATATAGAAAACAGCCCCAAGTTAATCTGCTGCCAGATAATTGGGAGTCTACTGTTATCAGTTCAAGAATTAATAATAATGAACTGTTAAAAGCCAAGTAAACTGTGTTGAAAAAAAAATGAATATAGTAGGTCCCCCCCCCCCCCCAAACTAGCATTTAATTTAAAATAGCATTAGTATTAGCATTAGCATTAGTAGAGGCATTTGATGCAAGAAAGCAAGCTTATGCAGCATCAGCCAAAAAAAAAAAAAAAAAAAACCCACTTCCGCTTCACCCCTCTGTTCGTTCAAAATACCTGTCCAGCTGAGCCTTAAACTTATTTAGGCTATCAACCTCCACCACAAGGGATGGCAGTCTGTTCCACCAACCAACCACCCGCTGGCTAAAGGCAAATTTCCGCACGTCTATCCTACATCTGTCTTTCCTCAATTTGAATTTATGCCCTCTCAGGTGATTTTTCTGAGCTAGAGGAAGAATCCCATCAGCATTGAGCATGCTTAAACCATTCAAGGCTTTATACACCTCTATCAGATCACCTCACTGGTGCCTAGTCTCCAGACACTGTAATTTGCAAAACTTAAGCCTTTCTTCGTAAGAGCACCCCTTTGTTCCATTCACTAATCTTGTTGCCCTTCTCTGTACTCGTTCCAGCAGCTCTACATCCTTCTTGAAATGAGGCCTCCAGACCTGTATACAGTACTCTAGGTGTGGCCTGACCATTGCCTTATACAATGGAATAATCACCTCCTTATCCCTGCTGGAAAAATTCCTGTATATCATTGACAATACTCCATGAGCTACTCTTGCAGCCCGTCTGCACTGCTCAGAGAACTTCATATCTGCCTGCACAATCACCCCCAAGTCCCTTTCATTCTCTACCACTGTCAGTGTAGTACCACAGAGTTGATACATTGCTCTGGGGTTGCTGTTTCCCATGTGTAGTACTTTACATTTGTCAATGTTAAACTTCATTTGCCACCTCTCAGCCCATCTGCTCAACCTTTCCAGATCCTGTTGCAGCAGCATAGTGTCAGTAGTGTCCTTGACAACCCTGCCGACCTTTGTATCATCTGCAAACTTGGACATTAAGCTTGATATACCATCATCAATATCATTTATAAATACAGAAAACAATAATGGACCCAACACTGAGCCCTGAGGGACTCCACTAATAACATTAGTCCACGATGAGCAGTGTCCATTGATTACCACTCTCTGTCTTCTCCCCCCCTCAACCACCCCTTTATCCATAGCAGCAATTTGCCTCCAATGTCACACTGCTCCAATTTGTGTAGCAGTCTTCCATGTGCAACAGTATCAAAAGCCTTTCTAAGATCCAAGTATATAATATCAAAGTTATTCCCTGCATCCAGTTCTTTTGTGACTGCATCATAGTATCCAATCAAGTTGGTCAGGCAAGACTTCCCCTTAACAAAACCATGCTGTGTCTGAGCTATAACTGAAGTCTTGTCTAAATGATCCTGCAGTGCTTCTTTAACCAGTGCCTCCATTAATTTTCCTGGAACAGAAGTTAAGCTCACAGGTCTATAATTACTTGTGTCAGCCTTTGATCCTCCTTTGTGAATTGGGGTCACATTTGCACATTTCCAGTCTATGGGTACCTCCCCTGAGTCCAAGGAAGCTCTCATAATTATGGCTAAGGGTTTGCTTACTTCCTTTGCTGCCTCCTTTAATATAACTGGATAGATCCCATCCACCCCGGGTGCCTTTCTTGTGTTTATCTTCAACAGTTTCTCCTCCACTTTACTCCCAGTTATTTCAAGATTCTGTAGCTTACTGCTAAAGTTGAATACACCTCTGGCATTCCCCTTGCTGAATAACTCCTCATGTGTGCATGTCGATGCAAAATATTCATTTAGTTTGTTAGCTACCTGAGCAGGATCATCAACAGTTGACCCATCAATATCAAGTGGACCAATCTGATTCATCCCCTTCCTTCTAGAGTTTACATAAGTAAAGAACTCTTTGCTGTTTTTCTTTGCATCCCTTGCCAAGGATTTCTCGTAATCTGCCTTCGCCTGCCTAACCTCCTTTGTAACTTGGTTGCATATCAACTTGTATCTATCATAGGCTTCTGTGTCATGTGTTAATTTGTAAGTATCCCATGCATTTTTCTTCTCTGCCATATGCCTCATTAGTTCATCTGACATCCATTTTGGCCTAAACCTTGAACAATATTTCTTAGTTGGTATGTAAAGCCTAGTAGCTTCCAAGATAAGTTCTTTGAATGCTTCCCATTTTGAATTTGCTGTTGGTAACATCATCAGTTGGTCCCACTGTATAGAATTTAAATACTGTCTCAGTCCATCGTAGTCGCCTTTACGGAAGCAATAACCCTTCCCTTTACCCCTAATGGTAGTTACCTCTTTGAGTAAATCCCACTTCAGCACACTGTGATCACTGCCACCTAGTGGTTCATTTATCTGCAGATTCTTAATGCATGAAGAATCACTGCTGATAATCAAATCAAGAGTATTACTCCCTCTAGTTGCCTCCCGAACATGCTGATGTAGAAAACAATCATCCAATAAATGGAATTAATAGAATTAAATAAGAATTCAAATTAAAGAGATAATCCTTAATGAGAAAATGAACTTAGATTTTATATGCTGTAACAAAAGAAACAAGCAAAGAAAGTTAAAAGGAAAAAGTTTACACTGTTAAAATTGACTAAGAGAATTAAATAGTAATAACAAGAATAATGATGGTAGTAAAAGAGTAAACAAACAAACAAATAAAAACAAATTAGGAATTACAGTTCTTTGACCAATATCAATTAAATTTTGAAGGTAATGTTTTACTCAAATGTAAAAGTCAAATTAATCAAACAGAAAAATCAACATAACCATTAAACTGAGGAAACAGTTCGTTCAGATGTCAATAGTAACATGCCATATAGTGCAAGGAAGCCACAGGCTTTTGCTGCACTGGAAAAAAAAACCAAGTAGATAAGAAAACACAAATTATATGATTCTCTCATTCCACAGGCAACCATCCAGTTGACCTCTGAATTTATTCAAACTGTCAGCCTCAACTACCTGTGAGGGCAACTTGTTCCAGCAATCAACAAATAGATGGCTAAAAGACAATTTCCTACAATGAAAACTAAAAAACCTCAATGCCTGTAATTTGAATTTATGACCCCTAGTTCTGGAATTCTTTATAACAGTGCAAATTCCACCTTCATTTATTTTATTAATCCTTCTCATTTATTAATCCCTTGTAAACCTCAATCAGGTCACTTCTGAAGTGCATAGTTGCCTATCAGTTGGACTAGAGTAAAGCTCAAATCCAGGAGAGAAAGAATAGAAATGTCTGTGCTGAAAGTGCCAAACTAAAATATATGTTAAAAGTGTAACCGATAGTTATTCCAAATTTACTGAAATAATTTTTCTAAAAATTATTTCAGTAAATTTGTAAGCTCACTTGCGCAGTTGGTTATTTTTTATATTAAACTCTTCATACAGAGAAGTGTTTTCAATTTACAGCTACAATACCTGCACTTTCAATATGTCCTTCAGCACATACTTCAAAAGATTCTGAAACTTTTGCGACATTTTCTTTTAGCATTTCTCTCCAAGAAATAAAATATATCCATGAGAATTTCATCCAATATGAATGCAATCTGTTCTGTAGTAAAATGAATCAGATGTAAAGACAGCTTATAACAGGGATTAATTAATGGTGAGGCAGCACTATTCTTGTGTCCTACTAAAACAGCAACTCTGCACAGAATATAGTGTTTGAATTCTGAAAACGTCAAATGACCTTTATTATTGTCCAGCAGAATCACTTTCCACGACAAATATGAAAAGTAGAGGACTCACAGTTCTGTATTTTATGATTATAAAACATTAAATGAAGGAATATATCTCTAAACTTTATTATCATTTCTGCCATCAGTTAAAACAGAAAATAGTCCAATCTAGCAATTAAATCAGACTGTCATTATATTCATCGCAACACTTGGTTTCATCCTGTCATAACTACACTTCTTTGCTAGTTTTCAATTCTGAAACAATTTTCTAAATGTGGGATTGAGTATGACCTCAAATAGTCTTAAAAAGATTGTGATTTACCAAAACTGAAGTGAAGAAATTCTGCTCTTTATAATATCCACATCAGCATTTTCACTTTTGACAAAAAAAAAAAGTCCCTTTCTTTTTTTGGTTTCCTTCAACATTTATGCTGACATGTTTTATTTGCAATATTAATATTGTATTGGCACAAAACTTGAAAATACTTCTTTCTTTCAACACCCAGCACTGTTTTCTCTTTTTCAAGTAAATACACAATTCACCACGACAAAATCCAACTCTAAAATAAAAGTGGCAAAAATATGCACTCTCTCTCTGTACATAAAAATCCAATGTTTTATTTAGGTTTAATTCCTATTAGGTTTTAATTCATATTACTTTCATGACATTAAATTTCATTTAAACCTCTTCATTTTTAAAAAACATCTTGTGAAAGATATCAAAATGTGTGGCTATTATAATTATCTCTAAACATAATTATATCAACCATGACTTCAAGTATTCAACACATCCGTTTTTGGAAAACATATGCAAACATGTATGTATTTGAAAAACCTAACACAAACTTAACTGAAATTCATTAAAAATGAACTGAAAATAAAAGGTGTTCTTTCACAAAAAAAAATAAATTTTATAAAAAGGTTGTCAGATACATATTTATATTTAACAGGTAAGTTGCACAATGTCACATCACCTGAAAGGCCTAGTTACCTAACAGAGGATTCCAAAAAAATAATCTTGAAGAGTTAATTAGAGTTAAATGCATTACAATCTACTAACTAAAGGAGGGGTTGGAATGTAATAAACACAAAGATCCAAGAACTTCGATGGTCTCAGTAAATCTATGGCCATAACAGAAAAGACAAAGCTGCCCAGAAAAGAACTAATAAAAATTGCATAAGGTCCCAACACTGGTATAATAAATTTGCCACTTATTTGGAGAAGTCTGGGTTCAGTTCTCTGAGGCAGAGGGAGTAAGGGTTTTCCTTAAGTTATTCAAGGTTTTTCAGCCTGCATAATTGCAAATCAGCTAGTTAATGCACACTTCTACAAACAAATCAGGATCTGTATACGAGCAATAATCTCTAATCAGTGGCAAGACTACAGATTCTATCCCTCCCCAGTGCTCTTTAATCTAACTGAAAAGTGGTGTTAGATTTTTTTGTTTACATATAGAAACAGAAAGTGTATGCTATGCAAACACCACAGTAGTAATATTTCTCTTGGAGGTTCAGGAAAGCGTATGAATAATTAGATACAGATTTCATAAATAATTAGAAACCAAATTTAATAGAGTTCCTTCACATGTAAACATACAGCAATAAAACAAAAAAATAATAATAAAACTAAGATAGAGTCGGACCTCCATATAATGATATCAATAATTTGCTTGAAAAAATTCATTATACAGAAATTTCATTATACTTCAACAATGAAAAATACTGTAATTCAACGTTCAGAAAATACAGTAAAATATGGGAAATAAATCAGAAATAAGTGGGAATGTATAAATTTTCTAACATTTTAAAACAATTAATTTATTAATACAAACATATTAAGAATGACTACTTACATGATGTGCCCAATATATTAGTACA
The DNA here is from genome assembly GCF_048544385.1 of Mastigoproctus giganteus. Lineage (NCBI taxonomy): Eukaryota > Metazoa > Arthropoda > Arachnida > Uropygi > Thelyphonidae > Mastigoproctus > Mastigoproctus giganteus. The sequence goes on along the minus strand of NC_143582.1, from coordinate 37,753,237 downwards.
CTTTTAAGAATTATTTCGTAAAATATATATTTGGTTATTTTTTTGTTGCACACTGTATTTTACTGTATATCATTCATTAGCATTAGCAGAGGCATATGATGCAAGAAAGCAAGCTTATGCAGCATCAGCCTTAAAAAAAACCTCCCATTTCACCCCTCCATTTGTTCCAAATGCTTATCCAGTTCAGCATTAAATTTATTTAGGCTATCAACTTCCACAACAAAAGATGAAGGCCTGTTCCACCAATCAACCACCCGCTGGCTAAAGGCAAATTTCCGCACATCTATTCTACAACTGTCTTTCCTCAATTTGAATCTATGCCCCTCAAGTTCTTAATCTAAGCAAGAGGAAGAATCCCATCAGCATTCAGTTTGCTCATCCCATTCAAGGCCTTATGCATCTCAATCAGATCACCTCACAGGTGCCTACTATCCGGGCACTGCAGTTTGTTGAAGTCTAAGCCTTTCTTGGTAAGAGCACCTCTTTGTTCCCCCCACCAATCTTTTTGCACTCGTTCTAACAACTCTACATCCTTCCTAAAATGAGGCCTCCAGACCTGTACACAGTACTCTAGGTGTGGCCTGACCACTGCTTTGTATAATGGGATAATCATCTCCCTGTCCCTGCTAGCAAAATTCCTATATATCATTGACAAGACTCCATGACCTGCCCTGGCAGCCCATCTGCACTGCTCAGCGACCTTCATATTTGACTGCACAATTACCCCCAGGTCTTTTTCACTTTCCACTTCCCTGAGTGTAGTACCACACAGTTGGTACGTTTCTCTTCAGTTATTGCTACCCATATGCAGTACTTTGCATTTGTCAATGTTAAACTTCAGTTGCCACTTCTTAGCCCATTTGCCCAACTTATCTAGATCCAGTTGGGGTAGTATACTGTCGTTAGGAACCCTACCAACCTTTGTATCATCTGCAAACTTGGACGTTAAACCTGATATACCTTCATCAATATCATTGATAAACATACAAAACAATGGACCCAACACCGAACCCTGCAGAACTCCACTAATAACATTTGTCCACAAAGAACAGTGTCCACTGATCACAACTCTCTGTCGTCTCCCACTCAACCGTCCCTTTATCCATTGTAGCAACTTACCCTTAATGCCATAGCTCTCCAATTTGTACAGCAGTCTTCCATGTGCAACAGTATCAAAAGCTTTCCTGAAATCCAAGTATATGATATCAAAATTATATTTGGCATTCAGTTCCTTTGTGATGACATCATAGTATCCAATTAAATTGGTTAGAAAAGACCTGCCTTTAACAAACCATAAAAATGTTCACATTTGTTTAAGCACTAAAATATATTCTCTTCACATTGAAGGCCTCAACACAAAGTTTCAAATGCTCCTAACGTGTCATGTTTGGAAGGTTTAATATTGCCCTCATTTTCATCCAACTCATTGTCGATATTGTCACTAGTTCTTTGAATACTCTCCAAAATGTAGAGTCACTCAGATATTCAGCTACTATGACATCATTATCAACTCCTAAAAATTCTTTAAGAACAGTTTCTCCACTGATCAAACCTCTTGCTTGGAGTTCTTCCCAAAATTGCTCAATGTCTTGTAGCAGTTCATCCCTCTCATCACTGTTAATTGGTGTTTTAACAAAACCTGCTTTTACGAAAAAATTGTTAATCATTTTCTGTCACATCTTGACTCCACACTTTTTTAACTCTGATATGCACATCTGTAAATCTATAACAGAATCTATAGGTTGGTTGGTTTCTATTCTCAGTATAATTTTTTCAGCATGCCCTTTGGTAGTGCATTTTCAAATTCTTGATAATGCCTTTGTCCATTGGCTGCAGTTTAGACTAGGTATTCGGAGGGAAAAAACCAATAAGTTTCAAAATTACTGAGTGAAGGTGGGCAGGGTAGTTGTCGACAACCAAAATGATTTTTCTGTTTCTTTCGTCATCTCTCTATTGATATTTAAAATCTACTGTTCAAAAATTTCGCTTGTCATCCAAGCTTTTTTGTTGTAGTCCAACTTGAATGACTTTACTCCTTTGAAACATCGGGGTTGTTTACTTTTGCCTATTACCAAAAATTACTTTGTGAATCGTGAAGTTGTAGTAAGAACAAAATATACTGAGATTAAGAAGAATGTATACAGGGTGATTCACTACCAGTGCGACAACTTGTAGGAGGTGTAGGGGGCACAAAGACGAATCGGAATCATATAGCATTGCAGGGTCCAAAATGCCTTTGTCATGCTGTAGAGGACGTTGAACGGGAGGTCGTGTGAACAGCGATCCCGCTGGAAGTCAGCATTTGTGAACCTGTTCCCGAGGCAGTAGGATGGACGAGTATTCAAACGGTGAACTGGCCGACATGCATCTCGCATATGGAGCTGCGGACTGTAACTGGCACGCCGCTCTGCGCTTGTACCAGGAACATTTCCCACACGGGGGTGCTCCTCATCATACGATTTTTGCACGTGTGCACAGAAGGTTACGCAACACTGGTTGTTTCACGAGAGGTACCATGAATCGAGAGCGAACGAAGAGGATGCCAGACAATGAGGAGAATGTCCTACGTCTTGCAGAAGGCAATCCGAGTACGAGTACTCGAGCGATAGGCCAACGATTGGGTATTTCCCAATCCACTGTATGGAGGATACTGTCAACAAATCAAATGAGTTCATACCATCTGTAACGCGTCCAATCATTGGAGCCTGTGGATTATCCACTCCGGAGGACTTTTGCTACTTGGTTTCTTCAACAGAAACGGTTCGCAAATGCTGACTTCCAGCGGGATCGCTGTTCACGCGACCTCCCGTTCAACGTCCTCTACCGCATGACGAAGGCATTTCAGACACTGCAATGCTGTATGATTCCGATTCGTCTTTGTGCCCCCTACACCTCCTGCAAGTTTGTTGCACTGGTAGTGAATCACCCTGTATAGAGGCTGTCCACAAGGCTTGGTGGTGGGTCCCTTTGCATGGAACATTGTGTTTGATGAATATTTAAATTTGGAATTGGTTGGTGTTGATAAAATCACATATGCTGATGGTCTTGTCTTAATAGAAAAAGGGAATGCAAGATCTCAAATAGAAAAGTTGGCTGAGATTGCTTTAAATGCACTCCAGGATTGGACTCTGAAGTTGGACTGCAAATATCAAGAGAAAAAAAAACAGTGCAAATGCTATTAAAAGGTAAACTTATATGAACTGGGCCCCTACTGCGAAGCTTCCGGGTGAGTCGGTTCGATATGTAAAGGTAACTAAGTATTTGGGTTTAAAGTTAGAAGAGCGACTATTTTTCACTGAACATGTTAAGTATTTAAAGGAAAAAGTGAGGGCACTTTATGCTAAGTTGCGGAGGGTGATAAGAGCTGATTGGGGAATAAAAGGCCGAGCTATAAATATGTTATATGAATGCCTATTTATCCCAATTGTAATATATGCCTCTGCAGCTTGGATGCATAGAGTGTCAGCTGTTCTGGTTCAAAAACATTAGATTTTTGAAAAAAATCAAATTTTTGATTTTTTGATTCGATTTTTGAAAAAGATTTGTGTTATTGTCTATAACCAGAGCATGTCGAACCGTCTCTACAGAGGCCTTACAGGTGGTCTCAGGTGGGGTCCCCGTCTGGTACGAAGTTTTGTTGTCTGGCATGATATATTTCACAAAAATGAATATCAGAAAAACTCATATGGATATAACATCTTGCCCGGATATAAATCGAGATTACACTGCTATGGATGTAAAATATGAAAAGAAAAGGATATTGAACGAAATAAAAGAGAAATGGCAAGTGCAGTGGAATGAAACAGATAAAGGAAGGCAAACTTAGGAGTTTATACCAAGAGTGGATATAATTGATAGCAAAAGGAAACCCTGGCTACAATTTGGAATGCATGCGACATTTCTTTTGACAGGACATGGACTTCCTTTGAGACTTTCTCAGTTGGGGCTGAGGAATGATGGTTTTGCACTTGTGGTGAATTGGAAACATCTATGCATGTGACGTTAGATTGTGCAGTCTATGCTGATTTGAGACATGAATTGGAGGTTTCTATGGGAAATCTTGGAAGGGGACCTTGTGGATCCTATTCACAGATAAACGGTTATTTTCCTATTTCAACAATTATGTGGCTGCAGTTTTTAAAAGAAGAGGGCATCTACAGCTCAATAGTACAGCCATGCCTCATAGCGGCAGGGGCAGTAACTCTTGACATTAAGATCAATGAAGTAATTTTATATTAGATCTTTCTTTCAAGAGGCTAAGTGGCTAAAGTATTATAAATTTTATATTTTGAGTTGAGTTAATTTATTATTTTGTGTTATAAGTTTAATTCTAAAGACTATGATATAAGAACCCAATTAGCCTAAAACCATGGATAGCTGATTGGAGGTTTAATGTGTATTACCAAAAGCTTCAGTTTTTCATTAACAGCCATATTTGCACCAACCAACCAAGACTGCAATTTTCTCCTTACTATTTTTACCACTTACACATTTATCACCTTTAAAAGTCAGTCTTGTTCACTGCAAACATTTAAAAAATAAGACCTGTTTCATCAACGTTGAGTATGTCTGGGCTCGTAATCCCCCATCTAATTTTTTTTTCAAAACTGTTTCTTTCCAATGGGTACATTATTCTTCAATTACAACCCCACTTTCACCAGAAATAACCTTTTCGAGTAAGCCATGGCACTTTTTAAATTTGTCCAGCCAACCAGAACTGGCTTGGAATGTTTCATGCCCCAGAAAAGATGCGTACGCCACAGCCTTTTCTTTTATTAACGGCCCTAATATCAGCATGTTTTGGTCTTGAATCAACTTCACCCATTTCAAAAACAGCTTCATCTACATCTTCATACATAATGGCATAATTTTGCATGCTTCCGGCTGGGTCCCATTTCCTCACACAGTTTGAGAATTGAAACAGTTTTTCAGAATGGTTGACACACTACTGGCAGGGATACCAAATTTTAAAATGATTTCTTTCTTTTTTTTTTTTAGTACCCCAATCTACACTATTAAGCACTTCCACTTTTTTCACTACACTCACAGATTTCCACTTAGACATTGTAGGGTTACTTGCATAACAGCTAAAACAAAACTGATTTAGGGACCACTTGTACCTACCAGGGGTTTAGATGGGAACAGGCATTCTGTGTGTTATTATCAGACACTCAGTCTAAAATACTGATGGATCCAATATCTTTCTATTTCAGAAGATTTAGGAGAAGTCCAGTTGGCCTGCTCCCTAAAATCCATTCATGCACACTTTCTCGATGGTAAGCCCTGTTACGTCACTTAGGTGGCAACGAATATGTAGAGTGGTTCTCTTCAAGACGCCTGGCCAGCGTGTAGAGGAAAAGACCAAATCCTCCAGCACATGACAGCACAACGAAACAAATGGCCCTCAGTCCCCAGCGGCTTTCACTCCCCCTCTTAAGGCAGCGAGAGGATCAGAGTGGAAGCAGAGGGTGCTAAGATTCTCTAGGTACTACCAGGCTGCCATGCACAGAAATTGACCTTGGCCTGTTACAAAGGCCAAGTCCAATTTCCGTGCATCTCTCTCTCTCTCATCGTGATCACTCATTGGTGAAGACAGGATATTAGGGCTGGAAAGGGAATTAGAAAATGTGAATTGGAATATCATCGGTTTGGCTGAAACAAGAAGAAGAAATGAATCACTTATAAGTTTATCAAGTGGAAATCTGCTGTACACCAATGGAAACAGTGAAAAGAGCAAAGGTGGAGTTGGCTTTCTGGTCCATAAAGATATAAAAAACAACATTTTGGAATTCAAAAGTACATCATCAAGGGTGTCAAGACTCAGGATTTCTAAGAGGTACAAGCTAAAGGTTATAATGATTTATGCACCAACATTGAGCCGTGATGATGAAGAGGCTGAAGAAATGTACACCAAAATTGAGCAGATGAGCAGAAAACCCACTACACTATCATTATGGGGGACTTCAATGCTAAGGATGGAAAGAGACAAAAATAGCACAGAAAGGGGCACTATAGGAAATTTTGGAATTGGTGGAAGAGGTGAAAGACGTGGAATTTGCAGGATCTCGAGGATTTTCAGAAATAACAATCCTCGAGATGAACAAGGTAAATGTTGGAAGTGATCACAGAATGGTAAAGTGCACACTTGATATAGATGTAAGAAAAGAAAGGGAAAAAACTGACTCGAGTTAATAATATGAAGGTCTTTGAGATAACAGAAGAGGAGAAAGGGCAGTATGTACTGGAACTTAACAAGTTTGAGCTTTTGCAGACTGCTCAGGACCAAGATATCGATAAAAAATATTACAACTTTCTGAAAGTGCTAATGCCCAAGAAACCTATAGGTAAAAAAAATCTGAAGAAAAAAATAAGTCAAGAAACACTTGTCATGATGTACCGAGGACGACAAATGAAGAGACAAGATAAACACTGACAAGGACAAAATTGAGTATACTGAGTTATGCAAAGCCACTAGAAAGAGACTCAGAGAGGATGTAAGAAGATTTAGCACAAGAAAAATAGAAGCATTAAGGGAAAACAAAGGACTTAAATTTACATACAGAAAGACAAATGATGTTTGTTTGTTTGTTTATTTGTTTGTTTTTTTTTTAGGAGCATTAGCAACTAAGGCCATATTGCTCCAGGATATGCGGTGGTCATTCCCTGACCTTTCCACATCCTCTGTATTTGGTGGTGATGGACTCGAACGCCGGTCTAATCAAGAAGCGTGTGCTACACACTGCTGCTCCTTCCCACCTGGCTACGGAGGCGCCTAAGACAAATGATACCGTAACTGAAGAATAGCAATGGTGTACTTATAAATAGCAGAGAAGGTATAATTCAAATAGCAGAAGACTATTATAGAGAATTATACAAAGAGCGAGGGAATTATGCCAGCAGTGGGGAAGATGGATCGCAAATTAGTAACTCATACAACATACCTGATATCCTTCCTGATGAGGAAGAACATGTGTTGAAAAAATGAAGAATCAGAAAGCCCCAGGAGAAGATTTGTTACTGTAGAATTGTTAAAATTGGGAGGAAGAGAAATGATACAAAAACTTGCAAGACTCTTCACAAAATGCATTAGAAAAGGTGTGACGTCTAAGGAGTGGAATAATAAAGTCATAGTTTTGCTGCATAAGAAAGGAGATAAATCAGAAATTGGAAATTATAGACCAATTAGCTTGTTATCCCACATCTACAAGTTGTTCATGAGAATCAACCGAAAGAGCAAGCTGACTTTAGGACAGGATTCTCAACTATGGATCACCTTCAAATAATATCACAGCTAATGGAGAAAGCAAATGAATATAAAACACCATTATGCCTGGCATTTGTGGATTATGAAAAGGCATTTGACTCCATACAGCATAAGGCAATGTTTCAGGCACTGGAAAGACAAGGCATAGATTCCCCGCATATTATGATTTTGAAGAAAATATATGAGAGTGCTACATCCTTTATTAGACTAGACAAAGACAGTAGCAAATTTAAAATCGAGAAAGGAGTTCGACAAGGAGACACAATATCTCCGAAGCTGTTTACTGCTGCCCTTGAGGAAGCTTTCAGAAGATTAGACTGGTCGCAGAAAGGAGTCAATGTGAACGGAGAGTACCTAAACCATTTACGATTTGCAGATGACATTGTGGTCATAAGCCACGATCCCAAAGAATTAGAGGAAAATCTTAATCAGTTATGCACAGTTAGTAAGGATTTTAGACTAAAGTTGAATATGGCTAAAACAAAAGTAATGATGAACAAGTATGCCACAGAAAGGGATATAATGATTGAAGGAACAGTAATTGAAAAAGTGGAGTCATATACTTATCTGGGACAAGTCATTAGCTGTAAGAATGATAAATGGCTGGAAATCAAGAGAAGAATAAATTTTGGATGGAGAGCATTCAGAAAACATACTGAGGAGCAATATCCCAATTTGTCTGAAAAGTAAAATAATGAACCAATGTATACCCCCATGACTTATGAAAGTGAAACTCGGGCACTCACCAAAAGAATGGAAGAGAAGCTGAAAACTACACAGCAAAGAATGGAATGAATTATATTAGGAATGAGTCTGTTAGATAAGGAGAGAAACACACGGATTAGGCAGCAAACTCAAGTAAAGGACATTGTTATCAAATCAAAAGAACTAAAATAGTCTTAGGCAGGACACATAGCTCAAAGACATGATGACAGAGGGACTAAGAAAATAACAGAATGGTAAACAAGAGGAGCTAGAAAAAAACCTGGAAGATAATGATGGAGATGGACAGATGAAATTCATGAGTTTGTGGGTGGTAGTAAATGGATGGCCATTGCACAAAACAGAAGGAACTGGAAAGTTGCTGGAGAGGCCTTCATTCTGCAGTGGATCGAAAATGGCTGATGATGATGTACCTACCATGTAAACAGAGACAGGGGAAATTTAGTGAAAGCATGGATGACTCATTTCTGTGAAACAACAGATTAATTTCCGAGATAAAGGAAAATCACTCTCTCCTAATTCTCTAATAGGGTGCTTACAATAGAAAACAGGTTGACCAGAGCCAATGTTCATGTCAGGAATATGCCTTAATCTCTTCCGATATACTGTGGACACAGGTAGCAGTTGACCAGCGCGACTTCTTGTTACAGTAAAGGCTTTACGGGCACCACTAAATTGTGGAATGCTCTTAAGAATTAAACCCTTTAGCTATTAAAAACTAAAGTGATTAATTCTTAATCTTTTAGCTCTTAATTCGTACTTTCAAAGTGTCAGCTCTATTGCCTAAAGGTCAAAGGTGCAAACAATGTGCACCCAGGTCACTTGAAATCAGTTCATTATATAGAAATTTTCTTTGTGAAATGGAAACTATTTTCAATGTAATGACCACAGGGAAATTAAAAGTTCACTACATAGAAAATTTCGCTATATGGAAGTTCATTAAAGAGAGGTCCGACTATATATTTATACTGTAAATGAACTAAGGAAATGAATTTTGTTGATTGTTTTGAGCTGAACAGCACCACAATTTAAACAATGTTAGCCTTTGTTATCATTGTGCCATTATGACTGGGCATTCAAGTAGATAGTCATACGCTTTGAAAGTTCAGGTATAATTATCCTTGATTTGGAGAGAGTGACCATGAAGTTGTCGTTATTTGGTTTTTAGGAGCATTAGCAACTAAGGCCATATTACTCCGGGGATATGCGGTGGTCATTCCCTGACCTTTCAGCATCCTCCGTATTTGGTGGTCACGGGTTAGAACCCCGGTCTAATCAAGAAGCATGTGCTACGCACTGCTGCTCCTGCCCACCTGGCTACGGAGGCGCCTGACCACGAAGTAAAGAAACAGCCAGTCAATAGCAGCTATTGCCTATTAACCAAAGTATTTGCCGTGCTACTCTTATGACAGGATATGGCCACGGAAAATGCAACAGCGGCATCATATCCACAAGGGTTCCTCTCACAAGAAAAGCAACTTGATTCATCAGGCCAACTAACTTTTTGACAGTTGGCAGTCATGTTATGTCGGGTGAAGAATGAGAAGACATATGCTTTTTACCCTACTGTTTATGGTTGTTGCACAATTTTCCAACTGTTTTCCAGTTAGTATCAGTAGTAGATGATGTAAGAAAGATTATAAAGCATCAGCCAAGCAATTATGCATGTTTGCAGTGGCTTGATATGTGGAACTATCAACAAAAACAAGTTGTTTAAAAAATAATGATCCTTTGAATTGTCCATCAGTAATGTGCTTCAGTACAACTACATACACAAGAGACATATTTTATTTTATCTTACAAAATGGCCCTAATCAAGTTAAGCACATGCAATGAATACTATGCCACTGTTATCAAGCTACTTTATTTTCAATAATACTTAAAAGTAATAGTATGCTTAAAAAAAAAAAAAAAAAATTCTAAACTCCTATTTGGAAACAAAAACATCTTACTCAATTAGATGTATAGCATTAAACAGCACTCTAGAAATTGAATAAAAAATACTGGGCAAAAAGAGTTTTGTTTGTTATTAGGAAGAATTCCATGCTAGTGTTATAACCTGTTGAAGGAAGAACATGGATACCTAAGCATTTAAAAGTCTAACACGTATATGGAATTTATTCCTAGTATGAACCAGAGCTCTAATGCTCAATACGTTCTACGTTGATATCAATATTTGTAAAAGAATAAGAGAAGTTTACCTCAATATGATATGTAGAACATGTCCGTATGATACTCTCCAGAAATTAAAATGAAAACAATAAAAAATCGAAAATCTTACATTACAGTAAGAAATAACAATAATTAAAAATTAAATGAACACAATTAAACAATTTAACACAAGTAAAAAATTAATTTAACGAAAAAAATTGCAAAACGATTTTCCTTCCTGAAGCTGACAATTTTCATTCCTGTGATCACGACATACGGTTGAAAAGCATTGTCAGCTTCAGGAAGGAAAATCGTTTTGCAATTTTTTTCATTAAATTAATTTTTTACTTGTGTTAAATTGATTTTTAATTATTGTTAATTATTTCTTACTTTTAGCCTTTGTTATCATTGTGCCATTATGACTGGGCATTCAAGTAGATAGTCATACGCTTTGAAAGTTCAGGTATAATTATCCTTGATTATGTAAGATTTTGTAATGTAAGATATGTAAGATTGATATGTAAGATTTTCGATTTTTTATTGTTTTCGTTTTAATTTCTGGAGAGTATCATATTGAGGTAAACTTCTCTTATTCTTTTACAAAGGAATTTATTCCTGAAGATAAATTAAACTTTATTCTTGTCCAAACACCTATGTATGAAACTTGCTTACTCTTTTTCATGATCATAACTAAGGACTGAACAAGCAGTTTCTCTGTGCTGTTTATATACAATGGATAGTTGATACTGATGTCACACCCAATGAGGATTTATTATTAGTGTGCAAACCATTGCACACTAATACTGTTCAGGAAACTTCTGAAATGCTCCTAATAATACTCCCATAAAGTTCCAAAGGACTTGATCCTCATATTTTAAATACTTGCACATATTTTCTTCACTGAAAGATGTTACACTGACTACATGTCCCAAAGTTATGATACAGTATTAGGATATAAATTAGGGCATATTAGGCTTAATGTTTAAGTTTTCAGATGATACAAAGGTTGGTAAATGGATTGAGAAGCAGCAAATAAGTTTAACACTGACAAATACATAGCAGTAATCCCAGATTAACATACCAACTGTTTTATGCCACTCAATGTGATGGAGAATGGAAAAGATCTGGGGTAAATGTGTAATCAGACATGAAGCTTCCTGAACAGTGCAGAGAGGCTTCTAGGACAGCTCATGGTGTTCTGTCAATGATATACAGGAATTTTGCCTGCAGGAACAAACAGATAATTATTAAGTTGCATAAGGGCCTGGAAGCCTCACAGGTGCAAAGAAGTGCAACAAAAGGTACCTTATCACCAAGAAAGACTTCAGTTCTGTAAATTGCAGCATCTGGAAACTAGGCACCTGTGAGAGTTCTCATTGAATCACTTACAAAAATTTAAATGGACTGAGTAAACTAAATGTCGATGGAATCCTTACTTTTGCTCAGACTACATATGGTAGGGTTAGCATAAATTTATATTGAGGAAGGATGGTTATATAGAGTGTAAAAATTGGCTTCCAGTCAGAGAATAACTAAGCACTGGCACAAACTTCCATCTGGCATTGTGGGAATAAATTTAAGGAATTAGACAAATTATTAGAGACAGACAGGCAAATGAAGGTAATGCGGAGTTTTTTTTTTTTTTTGGCTGATGCTCTATAAGTTTTCTTCCTTATATCATTTGACACTACTAATACTAAATTTAAACAGAAGAAATCATTTACACTAATTCCCTCCACATTAGTGACTTGGTATTCAAACATACCTACCCTTACATTTCTCCCAATAGATTTCATCCTAATACTGTTAACGGATGCCGGAGACGGGGAAATAAAAATAAATATTTATGATAACATAACATTTGTTCTTTTAAAAATTATGTCATTTATTTCCTGCAAGTTTCATATAATCTCATTAAAAATTTATTAAATTTTTTTTAAAAAAATGTTTATTAATTATTAATATTTATTAATATGTTCATTTATTAAAAAAATGTTCTTGTTTATACTCCGGCATGACCAGTAGGTCAGAGGAATTTACATTAATTATTTTGACAATGAATACAATCATTAACCCTATTTAGCAGTCATACAGGCTTGAACTATGGTCCACTCGTAGCACATACTTCTGCACCCTTTAATATGACCACTGAGCTGTATCGGGCCTCGTGTAATTATACTTCACAATGATGCATATTAACATATTTTTAATGATTGATTATATTATTCATTCATTCAGAGTACTTTAATATGAATAACTGATTAGCTAATAAACTAAACTTTAAGACAACCGAATTCCTTGTAATACATTTGTGCAATATTTATATAAACAGGTTTAAGTCAGATATCTCTCAGCAAGATGACTTAGCAAGTCTGACATAAGAATGGTTAGATATCTCTCAGCAAGATGACTTAGCAAGTCTGACATAAGAATGGTTATAAATTAAAGATGCAATAAAAAGTAAGTTATATCCACTCATTACAATAAACAAGAGAACAAGTAGGCAGCTGGCAATTTACTCCCATTTTATTATGCATAAATAAAATGGGCTGTCCATGGTTCAATGGTAAATGTGTGCACCCACAAGAAAAGAGAGTGAAGGTTCAAGATTGTATGCTGCCATGAAATTTACAGCCAATTTTGAACTGTGGCACCAAAAATTTGGCTGTCCTTAATTAAATATGCATAGTCACAATGAATATTTACATTCTTCTGACTTCAGCCATCTCTGGAGAATAAGCAGAACATTTTTTTTTTCAAGACATGACTTTTTTCAATGAATAATAACTGAAAAACATAATCAAACTTTTTTTTTTAATGAGTTAAAATGCTGCTAGCAGTTATCATGGATTGATGTCAGGCAATGCATTTGCCAATTTAAAGACATTGAATTGAAAATAAACCAAATGAAAATGTGATTTATATGATAAAAATGAAAAAGGATGACAAACAAATATGGACTAAGGATATTTACAAAAGTCAGGATTACTGTTCATTCCAGTTATTAAATACTCAGCAAAATAGCTGTGCGATGATGAAAGTAACTTTACAACATTCACCATAAATCTGAGACTTATAAAAAAAGTCTCAGATTAACACATCTGTCTCATCTCACTTACCATAGAGCATATCCAGTGAGTTCCTTCTGAGCTAAATCATTACTAATGAGATTTGTATCTCTCTATGATTCAGAGACCAAAGGTAGTTCAAGTTTTTTTTTTTTTTTTTTTTTTAGGAGCATTAGCAACTAAGGCCATATTGCTCCGGGATATGCGGTGGTCATTCCCTGACCTTTCCGCATCCTCCGTATTTGGTGGTGACGGGCTCGAACCCCGGTCTAATCAAGAAGCGTGTGCTACGCGCTGCTGCTCCTTCCCACCTGGCTACGGAGGCGCCTCGGTAGTTCAAGTGGTGGAAGCATGTTGATGCACTATTGCTGAAAAAGGCTTGTCCCAAAAGTCAGTACACAGAAAGTTCTGTATAGCTTTTTTGTGATGAAGAAGGTACACAGTTCTTAGCATATCTAATACACCTGGTTTCAAAAGGTAATGCAGTCATGGAACAGTACTATTAAAAATCTTTACCAACTAAATTCCTTCTTGTAACTGAAATTTCACCTTTCATCAGACTACATGACCCTTCCCCCCTTACAAAGCCAGGACTGAATTTTTCATGTTTCTAAACACATGCACTGTGCGCAATTTTCCAGGAAATAATACACTGAACCAAAATACACTGCACACATATACGGATTATACTGAAAAGTAACAGAAATCTGTATGATCTGTTGTAAATAATAAATGTTTTATAACAAAGCAGAACTTACTTTTGATTTGAACCTCAATCACTAACTTCTGCTGTTAAATCACTAATTCTGCTGAGAAACACTCACTGAGGAAAAAACACTAACTCTGAGAAACATTAACTGTCATTCTGCTTTATCTTATTCGATATACAGCAATCAGAGGAAGACTGCAGAATATACACAAGAGAGCAAATAACAAAAATTAAGAAAATTTATTCAAATACTGAATTTTAATTCACAAAATATGAATGCATTATTCATATTTTTTAAATAATTCATTAACAGATGTTAGGAGCTGAAATAAAAATACAGGTATCCCCAAGTTAGTAAATTTGCGAAACACACACACACACACACGCACACACACACACTGTATTCTTAGAAATATGACATTTTTGAAACATGACTTTTTCAAGCTAATGTGAATATGTGATTGGCCCACAACAAGGACTTAAACGAATTTTTACAGATGCACAAAACACACCAATATATTCATATATACACTGCCCTACCATTATATCCAGACACCCCTCCATGGATCGGGAAAAAGGTCCTATGCATGCAACATGTCACAGAACCTGCTATAAATATGCACACTGGGCTTCGAACAGACAATAGCAAAAGTGGACATGCAAGATGACATGTTCAACAGAATTAACTGACTTCCAATGTGGACGCCTCTGTAGCCAGGTGGGCAGGAGCAGCAGTGTGTAGCACACGCTTCTTGATTAGACCGGGGTCAGAGTCCATGACCACTGCATATCCCTGGAGCAATATTGCCTTAGTTGCTAATGCTCCTAAAAACCAAATAACAACAACAACAACTTCCAATGTGAATGATAGTAGGATGGCACATAAGCAAGCATTCTGTACGAGACATCGCAGTCACTCTGGGAATCCCTAAGTTAACAGGTAGTGACGTCATATGGAAATGGAAGAGGAATGGGAATGAATCTGCCAAAAAACAGCCTGGTAAACCCTGAAAACTAACATAACGAGACAAGAGAATTCTGCAAAGCACTGTGCACCAAATCGTAATTTGCCACTGCCTCAAGTCACACAAACCCTCTGTGAGAATATTGGGACTAATGTCAGCACTAATACAATACAAAGGACACTCCGCGAAAGATTGAAGGCTGTCATAAAAGCGAAAGGTTTCAGCACAAAATATTAAATGATACAATAAAAGCTCTTTTTTTTTTGTCTAAAGGCAGGTGTCTGGATATTAATGGTAGGGCAGTGTATATCTATATATATATAAACTGCACAAATAATAATAAAACTACACCTGCACCATTTTAAAATACCCTGCCATTCACAAGGCAATTTCATATAATTATCGCATGATCAATTATGCATTTGGAGAGGAGTAGCTCGCACTGCTCATATTAAGGCACCTGTCCAGTTTTGTCATTGTTTTTGAACTGGCAATGTTTCTTTGCATTTGTGTAGTATAACTCACAATTCTTAGAACCATTTTCATAACATTATCATGTTTGAAATATTCAGCTACGAAATGTTCATGCAAATAATGCAATGAACAGGAAGAAACTCTGGAATCCTTGTATCACTTTTTAAGAGACCACGAAGACCTACACTTTTACTTAACACTGCAGGTGCCCCATGAGTTGCCACATTTATAAGATTTTTTTTAATGGTCCACCACCAGCATTTGCCAATGTTCTGCTAAGTGCATTCTTGATATCAACAGAAGTTGCTTCTTTAAGTGCTATTAAACCTTCCATTTCTTTTATCATGGTTACATCTGTTTCCACATAATGGATTATCTTAATGGCAGGATTTAATTTCGTTTCAGATTTTCTTACAGATTTCAAAAACGTGCCAATTTGTTTGTGTGATACGAAATCAGAATTTGCATTATTAATCTGCGAAGTTTTGAATTACTTGGATCTAAAATTTTAATAACTTCCTCCATATTATTCTTAATGAGTTCTCCTTCAGTGTATGGATGCAATGTTCATAGCAGTGTTCCACAATAAACAGGCCTTTGTCGCAGTATCAGTTTCCTTGCTAAAAAAGGCTATAATAAGACTGCTGATTTTAATAAAGCTTGTTTCTATGTAATTCTTAAAATGATATCGAAACTGTGTATGATTTTTCTGATCATTATGAGAAAAATCATACACAGTTTATGAGTGAGTGATACACTGCAGATAAAACACAATGGTTTTCCACATTTATCAGTGAATGTGAAATCTTCCCATTCAGAATTAAAAATTTGACTTACTTATAATTTAACAAATAATTTACTTATTTATGATTTTATTATATTATCCTCAACCAATATTTCATAAAATCTGGAAAGAAGAGTTTAAAAAATCAGAAAACACTGTTTGAAAATTGAGTAATTTATTATAAAGTTGGCAATAAAAATACCATTAAATAATTTGCAAATGTCAGATGTAGCATTTTCACATGAAACAAGGTAGTGTATCAAAATAGTATCAAAACAAAGAAGTGTAATAATCTGTCATGAGTCTGACAAGTGTGGACAAGCAATGGCAATGGGAAGTACATAGGTGGGGGCAACATGTGGAGCAGAAGCATTGAGAACTATAGTAGATAACACATGAGGCAGTGCAAGTGTTGAAGTTTTATGCTATTTCATTTATTTATAAATTTGTTTTAGATTTGAAAACTAAATTTAAAATTACTGACTGATATTCTGCCATATGCTGTACTGAAGGTATGATGCCACATGTCTCACGAGCCATGGTTTGGCCATGTCTGGCATACACCCAATACTTTTGAGAGAGGCAACCATTCGATGGACTGAATTTTTCCATTGAACAATTAAAATTAATTGTGAGGGCATCATTAGAGAGGAAAGATTCCTTTCAAAAGGAGAAGTGCCAATATAGCAACAATAGTTGCTATATTGGCACTTAGTTGTTGAAGTTGATAGCCTAAACAAATTTAAGGCTCAACTGGACAGGTATTTCGAACGAACGGAGGGGTGAAATGGGAGTGGTGTGTTTTTTTTTTTTTTTGGCTGATGCTGAATAAGCTTGCTTTCTTGCATCATATGCCTCTACTAATGCTAATGCTAATACATAAAGGTGGTTCTAAAAGCAAAGTGGCAGACTGGTTAGTCACACTTCATGGTAGGGAATGAGGGCCATGATGCAGAATGGTTCATAATAAGAAAATCATGTTTAACTAACATGGTTAAATGTTTTGACAGTCACTCATGCACTGGATTGGGGAAATAATATTGACATTGTTTATTTGGATTTTATCAAAGAATTTGACTCAGTTCAGTATGAGAGGCTACTATATTAGCTGATTGTCAGGATCTCAGTAAGACCTTTAGATGGAATGCAGGATGGCTATAGGGACAGGAGGCAGAGAGTTGTGATTAATGATTACTCTTCAGAATGGGCTAATATTAGAAGTGAGATCCCTCAAAAAGTCAGTACCAGGGCCCACTGTTGTTCTGATTTTCTTCAATGACATCAAAGAAGGGATACAGTACATTCTATCAAGGTCAGGAGGGCAATTAAAGATCGATGGCAACCAGCACTCATTCGGGATGACTTGCATAAGCTTCAAGGATGAACACAGAAGCAGTATCTATGTTTTCATGCAGCAATACAAGGTTATGCACTCCACAAAAAGCAACCCAAAATAATACATGCTTTGAGGACTTGAATTAAAATGGTACAGAAAGAAAACAATTTGCAGGTTATAATACAGGCAAATATGAATGTATCCATACAATGTAGACAGGAAGCATGGAGGGGCAAGGTGTCATAGCAATGGTTTATTGAACATTTCCATGTAGAGACAGGGAGGTCATAATCACGCTGTATTAAAGCAATTATAAGACCGCACTTGGATTTATGTCCAAATATGTAGGTCACACTGTAAAAAAGTAAGATAGAGCTTCTTGAAAGGGCCCAAAATAAGCAATATGCCTGATTAGATCATTAAAAGGATGACTACATGATGAAAGTTTTCTTTTAGCCAGCAATTTGCTAATTACTGGAATGAGTTACTTACATGGGTATCTGATGTTGCCAGTCAGCTTAGGAAATTGAAAGATCAGATGAACTGGTACCTACATGAGGGGTGAAACCCAGGAAGGCCCTCCCCCACTGGCCGGTACAGCAAGTCTGAGGCTTTATTGTACTGTGTGGCTATTATAACACTAATCACGATGGAAAAATTATAACATAAAAAAGAGGATTTTCAGAATTTTCTGCCTATTTAAATTAGTGATGGGTAATATCAAGAGGTCATAATCAATTATTTTGATTATAGGAAACCATTTGATTGTTTCAATTATATCCACATCATTCGATTATGCCCATCACTAATCTAATTAACACTTAGATTAAAAAAATTTAAATAAACAAATTAAATTTTGTTTAGATTAAAATCGCATTGCTATTTTTCATGATGACTTTCTGAAATGGACTTGTAATTCATAAAAAAAAAACAATTGAAAATCCTCATAGAAAAATATTGTTTTCATGTTTAATCCATATGGGTTTCATGTTTAACCCATAAGCAACTGCACAACATTTTATAGATAAGCTGAATCTCTCAATAACTACACTAAACAGAGCACTATGATATATCTAAAAAAAATTATTAAAAAAAAAAAAAAAAAAAAAAACCCCTTTCCCCTAGAAATCCCACAGAAAGAAACAATATACAAAGTGTGATCAAAAATTTCAGGGAATGACTTTGTATCTTAAAACTGCAGTATTGTAGCAAGTTGAAGTTGTCATAACACATTAAGTGACTCATTTAGACACGGAAATGCATGAATCACCTGTTTATCTGCAGCAAGTCTAAATTAGTGCGAGGTAAATGGGTGTTTTAGACTTTTCGTCAAATTTTAAAATGGGTGATTTTACCAAGCAGAAAATTTTCATCAAATTTTGTTATAATTTAGGGAAGAGTAAAACCGAAATCTACAAAATGTTAAAAGCAGCTTTTAGAGGAAATGTAGCGTGCCATTTGAAGACTCTGCATCAGTTTAAAGAGGGCTGCTTGTCCAACAAAGCTTATTCTTGCTCTGCTTGCCTTTCAACTTCAAAAACCAACGATTCAGTTTCTCACATTCATGATCGACGTTTAATTATCTGTAAAGTTTGGTATTTCTTATGGGATATCTAACAATTTTAGCACAAGATTTGGAATCACATGTTTCAGCCAAGTTTGCTTTTTGCATCCTTGCTGATGATCACAAAGATTGACAAGTTCTCATATGCCATGATCTTCACCAATCAGCATACTAGTTCTGACCGACAATTTGTTCCATCATTACTGGTGACATATTGTAGGTGTATGGCTATAACCTGGAAATAAAAGCCCAATCCTCTTAGTGGAAAACTGTCTTCTGCAAGGCCCAAAAAAGCAAGACAATCTCGATCAAACACAAAGATGGTGCCTATCATATTTTTTGACTCACAGGGCTTATTTCATTTTGAATTTATCTTGCATGGCCAAAAAGCAAATCAAGAATTACAGAAACAGGGAATTGGCACTTTTATGATTGATGCTTTCCATTTAAGAATTTCATGTGAAGCATTCCATCACTGTGATTGCTCATCTGTCATACTTACTGGATTCAACACCCGTGATTTTTTGTTTGTTTCTGAAGCTTAACCAGCCCTCCTCCCTAAAGGATTGGGGGGGGGAGATTACAGACAAAGATTAACAGTAGCCGCGGGCAGAGGCAAAAGCGAATCTTGCACTGCTTCTATTGTAATGAGCAGCAGCCTAGAGAGCAAGGTGCTGGGGATTTCAAGAGCTGCTGGGAGTCATCATGGAACAAGTAAATACATTGGCTGTGTTAGGGTAACTAAGAGTAAGAACAAGTGCATGTATACTTGCATGTACACTATAATGTTAGAAATATAGTAAATAAAATTGATGAATTTGAAGTGCTGATCAAGGCATCAAAGGCAGATATTGTTGGGATATTGAAGACATGATGTCACACAGATATAGCAGTGCAGAATTAGAATTTGGAAAGTACAATGTGTACAGAAAGGACAGACAGGATAGGAAGGAAGGAGGGGTTATGCTGTTAGTTAAGAAACACACAAAATCTAAGGAAGTGCATCCAGTTAACATAGGTGGACAGCACAATGTTGAGTCTGTTTGGTGTGACATAAACACTGGGAAAGGGAAAATGAGATTAGGAGTGTGTTATAGGCCAAATGACTCTGATGAGTACAATGAACAATTGTGCAGAGAAAGAGAGTGGGCCAGTAAATCAGAATATCTTGTAATGGGGATTTTAACTTTCCAGATATTGACTGGAACTTGTGGGTTGGTCATTCACACACTAGCAAAACTTTTGTGGATTTACTGGAGGACAGTTTTCTACAGCAACATGTTCAAGGGGCAACCAGAGGGGATAATACTCTTGATGTGATTATCAGCAGTGATAACTCATGCATTGGGAATTTGCAGATAAAGGAACCACTAGGTGACAGTGATCACAGTCTACTGACTGTGGAATTTACTTAAACATGTAACAACCATCAAGGGTAAAGGGAAGGGTTTTTGTTTTTGTAAAGTAGACTACAGTGGTCTCAGGCAATTTTTGAATTCTATACAGTGGGATCAACTGATGACGTTAAAAACAGTGAATTCTAAAGGAAGCCTTCGGGGAGTTAATCTTGGAAGCTACTAGGCTTTTCATATCAAATAAAAAATATTGTTCTAGATTTAGGCATAAATGGATGTCAGATGAACTAATGAGGCTCGTGCAGAGAAGAAAAATGCATGGGATGCATATAAATTAGAAGGTGACACAGAAGCCTATGGCAGATATAAGCTAGCCTGTAATCAAGTCACAAAGGACGTTAGGCAAGTGAAGGCTGATTATGAGAAATCCTTGCAAAGGATGTAAAGGAAAAACAAGAAAGACTTCTTTACTTATGTAAACTCTGGAAGGAAGAGGATGAATCAGATTGGTCCACTTGATGTTGGTGGTTCGACTGTTAATGATCCTGCTCAGACAGCTGCCAAATTGAATGAGTATTGTACATCTACATTCACACACGAGGAATTCTATAAGGGGAGGACAGAAGTTTACTAAACTCTAACATGGTGCCTAAATGATTTTGTAATAACGGAAACGGAAATTTCATTATTTTGCAATAACAAAAGTAGAGGAGAAATTGTTGAAGTTAAACATAAAAAAGGCACCTGATGGAATCTATCCAGTTATATTGAAGGAGGCAGCGAGGGAAGTAAGCAAACCCTTAACCATAATTATGAGAGCATCCTTAGATTTGGGGGGGGGGTCCCAAGAACTGGAGATATGCAAATGTATCCCCAATTCACAAGGGGGGGGGGTTCAAAGGGTGACACAAATAGTTATAGACCTGTTCTGGGGGAAATAATGGAGTCACTGGTTAAAGAAGTGATGGGCGATCACCTACAAGACTGCAGTAATAGTTCAGACGCAGCATGTGCTTGTTAAGGGGAAGCCTTGTCTGTGACCAATTTGATTGGATACTACGATGTGGTCACAAAGGAACTGGAGGAGTAATAGTTCAGACGAAGCATGTGCTTGTTAAGGGGAAGCCTTGTCTGTGACCAATTTGATTGGATACTACGATGTGGTCACGAAGGAACTGGAGGCAAAAAATAATTTTGTTATCATATACTTATTTCAAGAAAGCTTTTGATACTGTTGCACATGAAAAATTGCTGTACAAATTTGAGCGGTATGCCATTAAGGGGAAGTTGCTGCAATGGTTAAAGGGATGGCTGAGTGGGAGATGGCAGGAAGTGGTAATAAATGGACACTGCTCTACATGGACTAATGTTATTAGCGGAGTACCCCAGGGTTCGGTGATGGGCACATTGTTTTCTGTATTTATTAATGATATCAATGAAGGTATATCAGGCTTAATGTTCAAATTTGCAGATGATACAAAGGTTGGCAGGGTTGTTAATGATAGTAAAGACAGCATGCTACTGCAACAGGATCTAGAAAAGTTAGGTAGATGGGTGAAAATGGCAACTGAAGTTTAATATTGACAAATGCAAAGTACTGCCTAAGGGTGGCAGTAACCCGAGAGAAACGTACCAACTGTGCGGTACTACATTCAGGAAGGTGGAGAATGAAAAAGACCTGGGGTAATAGTGCAGTCGGACATGAAGTTCTCTGAGCAGTGCAGACGAGCTGCCAGAGCAGGTCATGGAGTTTTGTCGATGATATATAGGAACTTTGCTAGCAGAGACATGGAGGTGATTGTCCCTTTATATAAGGCAATGGTCACACCACACCTTGAGTACTGTACAGAGGCCTCATTTTAGGAAGGATGTACAGTTGCTAGAATGAGTACAGAGAAGGGCAACAAGATTGGTGAGAGGAACAAAGGGGTGCGCTTACGAAGAAAGGGTTAAGTTCTGCAATTCGCAGCATCTGGAAACTAGGCACCTGAGAAGTGATCTGATTGAAGTGTACAAGGCCTTGAATGGTTTGAGCAAGCTCAATGCTGATGGGATACTTCCACTTGCTGAGATTAAGAACCTGAGGGGGTACAGATTCAAATTGAGGAAGGACAGATGTAGAATAGATGTCAGAAATTTTCCTTTAGCCAGCAGGTAGTTGATTGCTGGAACAGACTTTCATCTGTTGTTATGGAAGTTGATAGTTTAAATAAATTTAAGGCTGAACTGAACTAGACAAATATTTGGACTGACCGAATGGGTGAAATGGGATGGTTTTTTTTTTTTTTTTGGCTGATGCTCTTATAAGCTTGCTTTCTTGCATCATATGCCTCAACTAATGCTAAACTAATGCACAGATTCACAACAACTGAAAGGAAATTATTCAGAATGTGATATGGAACTATTAGCAATTCCAAAAGAAGCTTTCAAGAATGCTTTTAGAAGTTGCAGAAGCATTGGAATCAATGTACACATTGTCAAGTTGATCACTTAGGAGATCCATCCAAATAGCTGATAAACTTCATTTCCAAAATACTAATTCAGTCCCAAGCTTTTTGATCACATCACTCACATTGAATAATTAGCAGTAATTGTTTCATGGAGGTAGTGTATTCAAGATTTGAAAATTTTGGTGAAAAAGAAAGAAAAAATAAAAATTTAAAAATCCATAAATATTGAAGTAAAGTTTTGATGCCATAAACATGACAATTTGAAAATACAGTATGTTATTAGACATAGCAAAGAGCTGTCCTAATACTTTAATAGCATGTTGATTCAAATTTTAAACAAACATTATTGTGATTAATTAACAAGCTGATTATTTTGGTTAATAATAACTGAAGGTTGCAGAGAATCAGTTACACGTGTTTATGCATTACCAAATACAGTAGAACCCGGATAAGAAATTCCTGCATAACTAGTCCCCCACCCCCCCGTACTAGGTTCGGTTTCTTAATTCCCAATTTCAACTCTATATATTTTAAAAATGTATTATTTTTTCACGTATGAAGTTTCTCAGGTAAAAATTTCATGATAAAGAATACACGGTGTATTATTATAATGACATTTTCCCACTTAATAAGTTTTATAAATATAGAAATTCTTTATTTTTAAATTTAATATAATATATAACAATATAAACATTTTGGTAATCAAACAACTTAGTGCCAAGCATCATTTTAGTTCATAGTAAATCACCGAAGTAGGTGAAATGGCATTATTTCTGTTACATCTCATATTATGAATGAAATGCCTTCACAATGAATTGCCCTATCTCGAATAAGCAACAATTCACCAATGGAGAAGACTAATGTTATTTATTCTTGGCTGAGAATAAATGTTGGCTGAGAATAAATAACTAATGTTATTTATTCTCAGCAGCTACCACCACCCAGGGGTGGTGGTAGCTGCTGAGAATTCACTGGTGAAGTGTTGCCTATTCGAGAATCCACTGTCAAAGTGATATTGAACTACCTTATTCGAGGTAGTTCGATATCAGGGAAACTCATTGTGAAGGCATTCATAATGAGAGATATAACAGAAACGATGCCATATCACCTACTTCAGTTGGTGATTCACTATGAACTAAAATGATGCTTGGCACTAACTTGTTCAATTAGAGAATTTTCCGTAGTCTGAGGCTTTCACTGCTAAAACCTTTTTAGTACAAACGTTTTAATATAATGGAGGTGACATATTGCAATTGTTTTCATCGATATAATGTTTTCATAACTGGATAGCATCGACCATGTGAAGCACACTGAAGCATTTTCCACTAAGTTCTGATAGTTGTGAACAGTTCTGAATTACTTAGTGGATTTTTGCTCTTTCTCTTATTGTAATTGTGACCTTTTAAGGTATGTTGAAACTCCAAAGAAACTCATTCTTCCAACTTGGTAATGGGTTTAATGAACAGAATGTTAAGCAATTAGATATCCTCAGTTTAAAACTGTTTCCCATAGGCAGAGTAAAAATTTATAAATTCTGAAACAGTACTTAAAAATCATCTTTAACTTGTGTATCTTTTCATTTTTATTTGTGTAGTTAATGTTTCATACCCCTAGGTCATTTTCCCTTGGAAGAAGTTTTCCCTCATAAGAAGTTCTAAACCTCCAGTCCACTGGAAAACTTCTTATCCGGGTTTTAATGTATTTTAATGATACTAAAATGTAAAAAAAAAAAAAAAAAATTAAAAAAAATTAAATTTTAAAAAATACCCTGTGCATCTGCTTATGGGTTAGGCAACATTAACAAAATTAACTCAAAAGATTCTAAAAAATTAAAAACAAGAGAAGACACTTTTATAGTGAAATCCAAAATTTTACTTGACCGTCAGTAGCATCACTTTACATCAAAGAAGATTCTAGGTCACACGAGGATAAGGATTTCCGAATGCACAGATTAGCTTTAATTGTTCGAGTTGATGTCACTTCTAGCAAGAAAACTGATCACGTTTTATCCTGTGATGCTCAACAAAATCTATTTGGCAAGCTGCTTTCCCCTGTAGACATATTTTATATCTTGGACCTGAAGAAGTATTGTATCATTAACCACTGTACAATACATACAGAGTACACTACAGGCAATTCATAACGACAGAGAAATTGATATTGCTTATAAGGTTATTTTTATGGAATAGAAATGAAATCTAATACAAATATATTACATAAAAGGTAATTTTATTTACCAGTACACTTTTAATTTTGAATACTACTGAAGTAATTAAAGTTTGACCCATTTTTTTTAATAAGAATAAATCAAGGTACAGAAAGGTTCAGAAAAAAATAATTATATGATTAAACAGTAAGACAATAATGAACACATTCACTAAAACACAAAAGTATAATTACCTGTACTGCTGGTTATGGGGACATTGTTGTAATTCCATTAACTTATGATTACTGTTTTCAAACATTTACAAGTTTTCACATTTGAAACAGCATTATTATGATTATATCCACAATATCTGAAATGAACAAATAGAGCTACTTTTCACTATTGTTCAAATGTATCTTTTCAGAAAACCATTCAGTTCTAACATGAGCTGTAAGGTTATGTACCTGGACTCTCAGCACCATCATCTTCATCCTCATCATCTTTAACATCTTCGTGCATTACAACATACTCACGTGAGCTAAAACCAAACTTAACAACGTCCTTCTCAAGTAGCTCCACATAGCATCTGGATTTAATATGCTTATTATTTACAAAAGTACCATTAGCTGATTCTAAATCAATAATATATGGACGGACACGTTTCCCATTTGTGCCATCTTCCCTTTCATAGCTTACTAAACGGAACTGCAAAACTGCGTGTTGCTTAGAGCACGAAGGGTGATCGATTGGTATGTCTGCAATCAGCCGTGATCTTCCCAATAGGTATGCACTTTGTCTATGAATGGGAATAAATGGTAATGCAGTATCACCTTTGAAAGGATACAAACGCCACCTCCTTTTTGGCTTACGAGCTTCTGCTGGTTCATTATATTTTATTACAACACCATTATAAATATTAGTCTCTTCTGCCAGTTTTCCAGACAAACCAAAGTTTGGCTTGGGCTCTTTCGCCTCACTAGAAGAACTCCCACATTTCTCGCCAGATTTATGCTTCTTATTTTCTGATCTTTTTTTTCTTTCTTCATCACTTTCCAGTTCTCTTTTAATTGGCCTGCCTAATATCTTCTCTGCTTTCCTTTCATCATGTTTGCGTCGTCTACAAAAAATATGAAACAATTATTATAATTAATTGAAGCCCTCAGTTACAAAAAAAAGTTTAAGTAACAGATAATTAACAAAAATGATACAATTTGAAAAAAGTTGATAAAACTCCAAATGCAATTCTATGAGCTACCTCATACAAAAATTCTACTCAATGATTTCCATATTGGTTTAAAAACAATAATTAACTGCCGGAAATTAAACTAAAATCTATCCACCAGCCAAATGCACTCACCCTGATATAATAATTGTGTTTTATGGAATCTAGACTTGCTTATACTATCATAATTAAGTGGTGCTGAGGGATGATGATAGCTGTCGACATTCTTTATGTACTATTTGTGTGTTTTTAACTGTGAACTTTAAGAATAATCTGTTTTACACTCCAGGACAGTGGTATTGTAAGATGTTGTTGTTGTTATTTGGCTTTTAGGAGCATTAGCAACTAAGGCCATATTGCTCCGGGGATATGTGATGGTCATTCCCTGACCTTTCCGCATCCTCTGCATTTGGTGGTCACGGGCTCGAACCCCGGTCTAATCAAGAAGCGGGTGCTATGCACTACTGCTCCTGCCCACCTGGCAGTATGGTAAGAAATGTTAATCTCATAATCGTGGCAATCACATACACTACCTAGCTCTAATCTCTGGGTGCACTATGCCCAGAGATTAGGACACTGAAGTTGGCATTTATGCTATTACTGGTTTAGCTTGTGTTGATTATTTAATTATTTACTTTTAATAAAACAAGTGACACAGCCAAATAATCTGAATTAAGTAAAAAGGTAGAGGGGAAAAAGATTAGAATGTATGCATTAACAAGAAATTGTACAGAAAACATCTAAAAGCAATAAATTATTAATATATGCTATGTAAGACCAGAAAAAAGATTTATGTTTCTCATTCTTTACATGCTGTTGACTGGCAATATGGTCAGTCATTCATGCTACATACATTAGAGTAGAAGAAAGTATGAATTAGATTGCAATGAAGCTTGAACTAAAATCAACTGTCAAACCCTACCTATTAAAGTTCACTAAGGTTCTTGTTCATTCCTCTAGTACAGTGGTTTTTGACCTTTTTTTTTAATAATGGCACCCTTGAGTAATTTATTTTATTTTGTGGCACCCCTACTCAATTTTCTGCCTGTTATATCTGATTCTGTGTGTGTGTGTGTGTGTGTGTGTGTGTGTGTGTGTGTGTGTGTGTGTGTGTGTGTGTTTATACATATATTTGAATAACGTTTGCAATAATTGGAAACTGAATCTTTCATAATAAAAAGCTAAAGCAAACATCAGAGGCAGCAAAAAGCATATTCCTCTACATGATGCTTGAAATATAACAATAAAAATAAATTGGAATAAAAAAAATAATAATAAAATAATGCCAGCAGCATGGCAAGACAGAAGAGCGAAAATAGTCAAAATTAAACATAATGATCAAACCAACAGGGAGGGAAGAGAGGGGTAACAAGAGTAAAAATATTGCAGCAGAAACTCTAAGATAATTTAGAACATCTAAATGTAAAGATAATAAAATAATAATCCATTAAATTTTGAATGTCAATTAAAAAGAAATTTAACGAATGGTAGAAATTGGTAAAATAGAAATGGTAGAAAATAGAAATTGGTATATTTCAAGCATCATGCAGAGGAATATGCTTTTTGCTGCCTCTGATTTTTATTTTATTTCAAAGATTCAGTTTCCAATTATTTCAAACGTTATTCAAATATATGTATAATTATATCTCATGACAGGAGTGGGTGGATTTGCTAATGCTGCATCTGTGCTGCCATCCATAGTTCATTATTCATCTATATAATCTGGTTAAGATTACTTTTTGTCAGTGGTGTGGTTTTGCATTGGAGTGCTCTTATTTGTTCTATTTTTAATTTTTGCTGCCTCAAGTCGCTATTTAAGTCCTCTGCATTGGTGGTTCGATCTGGGGATAGAGTGGCAGACTGATCTTTCGATCGACTCGCTTTTGCGGCGATTTGTCCAGCGATGAAATGCAGCAATTCCCTGACCATTATTGGCTTTGTGGTCCTCTGTTGAGATGAGGCATAATGACCAGTCCACTTTTTGGTTTTTTTTATTGTAGTGGTTTACTTCTCTGTTGGTGATATTTCACATAAATTTGGACTTGGTGCCCATCAGAGGGGGTGCTAAATTTCTATTTAATTGGCATTTGAAATTTAATGGATTACTATTTTATTATCTTCACATTTAGATGTTCTAAATTATCTTAGAGAGTTTCTGCTGCAACTTCCGTACACGTGATACGGAAGTTGTATAAAGGGAACTCGTAGAAAACACTCGATACCGAAAAAATAAATATAGCTTTCTAACTGTTTTGGGATATAACTTAAGGATTTAATTTTGTTCTGAAATTGAAATTTTATTGAATTAAATCGGAATCATGACTCAGACCAGAGCAGCAAAGCAAAAGGCTCAAGCTAATGGGAGTGCTGTGGCTCAGGGGAGAACTGAGGGGGGCAGTTGCCCTCTGAATCACAGTCTTTTAAAATGCACAGTTTGCTTGATGTTTGCGGAGCAGTCAGGTACGGGACATGATACTGCCAAGGGGGATGTCTTTGTGTGTGCACGATGTAAGGAGTGCAAGGAAATCAGGCGACAACTCAGCGTTGTTATGGGCCTTTATGAGAGCTTGAAGGACACGGTGGATGCCCTCGAAGGAAATAAATTGAGGGGCCCATCAAGTTCTCAGCTGCCCACATCAACGCCAGAGCTTGCACTTGGTCATCAGGCAACACAGAGGCAGCCCCCTAGGCAGAATGCACTGGTCCCACAGGAACTAGTAGTTGTTGGTGACTCTATTGTCAGGGAAACGGGGAACATGCTTTATAAAAAGGATAGGTGGAATAGGACCAGGGTATGTCTGCCAGGGGCAAAGGTTGATGACGTTGTAGAGCGGATATCATCTTTTAAGGGCACAAAAGGTGATATAGTTGTACACGTTGGCACTAATGATATTAAGAGTAGGAGACCGGCGGAATTACTTAGCAAGTACAGGTCACTGTTGAAAAAAAGCCGTGAATTAGGGTTGAATTTGAAAGTGTCTGCAATTCTGCCCAGACACGATAGGAGGGAGTATATGCTGAGAGCCTTGTCGATCAATTCGGCCCTGGAGGGATTGTGCAAGGCTCAAGGGGTAGAATTTTTTTCAGCCTGGACTGTACTTGTTAACAGGAGACATTGCTTCTACAGGGATGGGATACACTTAAATAGAAAGGGTGCAAGAATTTTTGCTGATGCTGTCGAGGCAATGTTAGGAGGGTCGGAAAACTAGTTGGGGGGATACAAGGACTAATAAATTAACAGTAGCCACTGGCAGAGGTGGAAGTGATTCTTGCACTGCTTCTATTGAAATGAGCAGAAGCCTGAAAAACAAGATGCAGGATATTTCAGGGACTGCTGGGAGCCATTGCGGTACAAGTAAACACATGGGTTGTGTTAGGGTAGCCAGGAATAGAAACAGGTGCATGTATACCTGCGTGTACACCAATGCTAGGAGTTTGGTAAATAAATTTGATGAATTTGAGGTATTGCTCAAAACATCAAAGGCAGATATTGTTGGGATATCAGAGACGTGGTGTCACACAGATATAAGGAATGCGGAACTGGAATTTGGGGAATACAATGTGTATAGAAAGGATAGACAGGACAGGAGGGGAGGAGAGGTTATGCTATTAGTTAAGAAACACATAAAATCCAAGGAAGTGAAGCCAGTCGACATCGATGGACAGGGCAGTGTCGAGTCAGTTTGGTGTGACATAAGCATAGGGAAATCAAAATTGAGAGTAGGAGTGTGCTATAGGCCTAATGACTCTGATGAGTATAATAAGATATTGTACAGGGAAATAGGGTGGGCCAGTAAATCAGAGTCTTATAATGGGGGATTTTAATTTCCCAGATATTGACTGGAATTTGTGGGTTGGTCACTCACACACTAGCAAGGCTTTTGTGGATTTATTGGATGATTGTTTTCTACATCAGCATATTCGTGCGGCAACAAGAGGGAGCAATACTCTTGATCTGATTATCAGTAGTGATTCTTCATGCATTAAGAATCTGCAGATAAATGAACCACTAGGTGGCAGTGATCACAGTGTGTTGAAGTGGGATTTACTCAAGGAGGTAACTACCATCAGAGGTAAAGGGAAGGGTTTTTGTTTTCGTAAAGGCGACTATGATGGTCTGAGACAGTATTTAAATTCTATACAGTGGGACCAACTGATGATGTTACCAACAGCAAACTCAAAATGGGAAGCATTCAAGGAACTAATCTTGGAAGCTACCAGGCTTTACATACCAACTAAGAAATATTGTTCAAGGTTTAGGCCTAAATGGTTGTCAGATGAACTAATGAGACATGTGGCAGAGAAGAAAAATGCATGGAATACATACAAATTAATGGGTGACATGGAAGCCTATGATAGATATAAGTTGGTCTGTAACCAAGTCACAAAGGAGATTAGGCAGGCAAAGGCAGACTACGAAAAATCCTTG
Source organism: Mastigoproctus giganteus (assembly GCF_048544385.1). Lineage (NCBI taxonomy): Eukaryota > Metazoa > Arthropoda > Arachnida > Uropygi > Thelyphonidae > Mastigoproctus > Mastigoproctus giganteus. The sequence goes on along the minus strand of NC_143582.1, from coordinate 37,722,597 downwards.
GCAAAGGATGCAAAGAAAAACAGAAAAGAGTTCTTTACCTATTTAAACTCAAGAAGGAAAGGGATGAATCAGATTGGTCCACTGGATATTGATGGTTCAACAGTTGAGGATCCTGCTCAGGTGGCTAACAATCTAAACGAGTATTTTGCATCTACATTCACGCATGAGGAGTTATTCAGGAAGGAGAATGACGTAGGTAAAGTAAACATTGGCAGTGAGCTAGATGATTTTGTAATAACTGAGAGGAAAGTGGAGGAGAGATTGTGGAGGATAAACATAAAAAAGGCACCTGGGGTGGATGGGATCTATCCAGTTATATTAAAAGAGAACAGCAAAGGAAGTAAGCAAACCCTTAGCCATAATTATGAGAGCTTCTTTGGACTCAGGGGAGGTACCCATAGACTGGAGATGTGCAAATGTAACCCCAATTCACAAAGGAGGATCAAAGGCTGACACAAGTAATTATAGACCTGTTAGTTTAACTTCTGTTCCAGGTAAATTAATGGAGGCACTGGTTAAAGAAGCACTGCAGGATCATCTAGACAAGAATTCAGTTTTAGCTCAGACGCAGCATAGTTTTGTTAAGGGCAGGTCTTGCCTGACCAATTTGATTGGATACTATGATGTAGTCACAAAAGAACTGGATGCAGGGAATAACTTTGATATATTTGGATCTTAGAAAGGCTTTTGATACTGTTGCACATGGAAGACTGCTGCACAAATTGGAGCAGTGTGGCATTGGAGGCAAATTGCTGCTATGAATAAGGGGATGGTTGAGTGGCAGAAGACAGAGAGTGGTAATCAATGGACACTGCTCAACGTGGACTAATGTTATTAGTGGAGTTCCTCAGGGTTCAGTGTTGGGTCCGTTGTTGTTTACGGTGTTTATGAATGATATTGATGATGGTATATCAAGTTTAATGTCCAAGTTTGCAGATGATACAAAGGTTGGCAGGGTTGTTAAGGACACTACTGACGCTATGCTGCTGCAACAGGATCTGGAAAGGTTGAACAGATGGGCTGAGAGGTGGCAAATGAAGTTTAACACTGACAAATGTAAAGTACTACATATGGGAAACAGTAACCACAGAGCAACGTATCAACTCTGCGGTACTACACTGACAGTGGTGGAGAATGAAAAGGACCTGGGGGTAATTGTGCAGGCAGATATGAAGTTCTCTGAGCAGTGCAGACGAGCTGCAAGAGTAGCTCGTGGTGTCTTGTCAATGATATACAGGAATTTTTCTAGCAGGGATAAGGAGGTGATTATTCCCTTGTATAAGGCAATGGTTAGGCCACATCTTGAGTACTGTATACAGGTCTGGAGGCCTCATTTCAAGAAGGATGTAGAGCTGCTGGAACGGGTACAGAGAAGGGCAACAAGATTAGTGAATGGAATAAAGGGTTGCTCTTACGAAGAAAGGCTTAAGTTTTGCAAATTACAGAGTCTGGAGACTAGGCACCGGCGAGGTGATCTGATAGAGGTGTATAAGGGTTTGAATGGTTTGAGCATGCTCAATGCCAATGGGATTCTTCATCTTGCCCAGAATAATCACCTCAGAGGGCATAAATTCAAATTGAGGAAGGACGGATGTCGGATAGATGTGCGGAAATTTGCCTTTGGCCAGCGGGTGGTTGGTTGGTGGAACCGACTTCCATCACTTGTTGTTGAAGTTGATAGCCTAAACAAATTTAAGGCTGAACTGGACAGGTATTTCGAACGAACGGAGGGGTGAAATGGGAATGGTGTGTGTGTTTTTTTTTTTTTTTTTTTTTTTTTTGGCTGATGCTGAATAAGCTTGCTTTCTTGCATCATATGCCTCTACTAATGCTAATGCTATTTTTACTCTTGTTACCCCTCTCTTCCCTCCCTATTGGTTTGGTTGTTATGTTTAATTTTTACTATTTTCGCTCTTCTGTCTTGCCATGCTGCTGGCATTAATTTTTAATTTTTTTTTATTAATTCTTATTCTAATTTATTTTTATTGTTTTATATACACTCACTCACTCACTCACTCACACACACACACACACACACACACATACATATCTCTAATATCAAAAAAATATGTTTTAAGGTAGCTATTATAATAATATAATTATAAACAAAATTACAATTCATAATACAAATTACATATACTTATATAATAATTTTATTCTTTATATAAAGGTACTAAATTTTAGTACCCCTATATAAAGAATCAAAAAAACAATTACTGGAACACATTTTTGTGCCATGTCGAGTCCCACGGAACAAGGGAGCACAAAAGTTTAACAGTAATTACATTAACTGTAACGCAATATTCAATACTGTTAACCTTTGGCACAATTGTATGCAATCTTTGTGTAACAGTTTCATTACATTCAATATTAAATATCGTATGTAACTAAACTGTTATCTTTTATAATGTGACGTTTTTTGTATTTTTTTTATTTTGGAATTGTAAATAGAACGATCAATTGACATATGTAAATACTGTTATTGTGGCTTATGGAACACAATAACAAGTATGTACCTTTTTATAATGAAATAATATATAAATTAAAAAAAAATAAATTTAAGTAACTTAAACCCAAATTACATGGCACCCCAGTTGAAAACCACTGCTTTAGCAACACGAAAAAACAATTTCTAAAGGGAATATTCTTATATATTATGGCCTGTGAATCTGAATAGTTAATTTTATGAATCTAAGCTTAAATCAAATCACGCAGTGCATAGTATCTAAAGTATTATACTAAAATAAAGACTACAATCAATAGAGAAAATGGATTCTCTATTTATTACAGAGAATTTCAACACAATTTTCAAGGTATAGAAAAGCAAAATATGCTCAAGATCATAAAAAAAAAAATGTAAGCTGAAAAATACTTGCCCAAGTGAAATATAGTGTTGCAATGATTTTATATAAATAACATGGAATACATTTAGATGAATATTTTTCATTGTAATTTAAAAGTATGGTTTCAATCCTCCCCTCTCTGCCCAAGTAGGATAGATGTGGATTCCCAGTTGTAGTAAAAGGTAGGATGGCCAAAATTTACTTTTCGGTATTCTTGATTTCACAAACTTTCGAAATAGGCAGCTAATTTAAAGAACACTGTTGGACCCAGTGATGTAATTTCCTCAATCTGATTCTATTTGCCATCAATTAAAGCATTCAGTACACCTAAACCTCTTTTTATGGAAATTTTTTTTACACGAATTCGGAGTTACGCGAACTGGGATATCAAAAATAATTTTTTTTTTCCTGATTTTTATTCACTTTTACGTGACCAACCTAAAATCTAAGTTAGGAAAAAATCCGTAATTCAAGAAAATTCTGAGAATTTTGTAGAATTGCATTCTCGTTTCAATTAAGAAAATTCTAAATTCTCCGAATTACATAACTGACTGTGCATAAACAAAAAAAAAAAAAAAACAGCAGTTGTTTGCAGTTTGAATTTGGTTTCTCGTATAAACTTAGAAAATTCTTACGAATTTCATTTATTGAGAATTCCCCGAATTAAAAAAGCAGTTCTTAGCAGTTTGGATTTGGTGTTTGAGTAGACAACACAGTTACCGCATTTTTTGCATTTGCATTGTTTAAGTGAAATCAAAATAAAAATCGTGTTATAAAATATTAATTTTGCCAAGAATTTTGCTAACGCTGCTAATTTGCTAATTTTCAAACTTTCATTTCATTAGCCGAAGATTTTAATCCAGCCCTCACATGATGTTGCCAATAACCAAAAAAATAAGGAAAGCCGTTTCCTTGGATATAAAAATTCAAATTTTAGATCGTCTTCAAACTGGGAAAGGTCTGATGGCTGTGGGTAAGCATTTTGGAATCCATGAATCAACTATACGATCCATAAAGAAAAATGAAGAGGCTATTAGAAAAGCAGTATGTTCTGGTACAAAATCGAGTGTGAAATTATCATCATACACAAGAGACATTGTTCTAGAAAAGGTCGAAAAAGCTTTAGTAATGTGGATAGAAGATAATGTACAAAAAAGAATGCCAGTTGATGGAAATTCCATCAAGCAATCAGCATTGAGATTTTATGAACAGATTAAAAAACTGCAGCCAGATACTTCATCTCAATCGAGGAAAAAATATGAATTTCATGCAAGCAATGGTTGGCTGGCTAAGTTTATTAAAAAGACATGCTCTTCATAATATAAAAATTAAAGGTGAAACGGCTTCTGCTGAGGAAACAGCTGCTAAAGCATTTCCACAAAAACTTGCTAAAATAATTGAAGATGGAGGTTACACTTGTGAACAAGTTTGGAATATGGATGAAACTGGTGTTTTCTGGAAAAAAATGCCAAACAGAACTTATGTATCAAATATGCAAAAATCTGTTGGTAGGTTCAAAGCAGCAAAGGATCGCATAAGACTCCTATTTTGTTTGAACTTTAGGAGATCGGATGTTAAAACCACTGCTCATAAATCGATCATTAAGACCACAGCCAATGAAAGGCGTAGATTTTCAAAAATTGCCAGTTCATTGGATGGCCAACAAAAAAGCTTGGGTGACCATTGATATTTTCACTGAGTGGTTCCACAAACATTTTGTGCCAGAAGTTAGACGCTATTTGAATGACAAGTGTCTCGAATTTAAAGTGCTTTTGATTCTTGATAATGCACGCAGTCATCCTGCCATAGAACACCCAAATGTGCAATTTTGTTTTCTGCCGCCCAATACCACATCATTGCTACAACCTCTAGATCAGGGTATAATTGCGACTTTTAAAACATTATGTCAGACGAACATTTCAGTTCGTTTTGAACAAGCTAAATGATGATGAAACACTCTCAGTTATGGATGTGTGGAAAAAATTTTGAATTATGGATGTGTGGAAAAAATTTTCAATTATGGATTGTATTGATCAGGTTCAATTTTCGTTATCTGAATAGAGACCAGAAACTATGAATGCATGCTGGAATGCTATTTGGCCAGCATGTGTTAAAGAGAATGCTCCTGTTCCTTTCAATAAAACTGCAGAATTCCCCAATATAATAAGTTTGGCATGTGAAATTGGTGGAGAAGGATTCTATGACCTTACTTCAGCAGATATCGAAGAATTGTTAATTGACAAACCTCTTAGTGAAGACAAAATAGTGGAGATTGTTTCTGAGACTCCTAAAAGTGAAGAAGTTAATGATAATGATCAAGTTAATCCTACTTTTACTGCTGATATAATTAAAGAAGGTCTTAAACTGGCCAGTAATTTAGGCAATTATTTTGCCCGACATGATCCAAATGAAGAATGTGCTGGGAAGTTTTCACATGAGCTTAAGTTGTTAATGTCTTCATACAGAGAATTATATCGCAACTTATCTAAAGCATCAACACAGCGATTAATAACTGAGTTCATGCCTAAAACTACTGAAACAAACCAGTGGTACTTTTGTTCAAGACATGACAAGAAGAATTCCACAAGTTGAGGAGGAAGTCGATGACGATAATACCATATCTAGTGATATTACAGTCTCACGAAATGAAAGCTTTTGCATTCATTGTCAGACACTGATAGCGAATAACAATTTTTTTTATAGAATCCTTAGCAAACAACTGAAATGAATAAGTTTTTTTTAAAAGTTGTTAAAATTCATTATGTGTGTTCTCCATGAAATGTAAATAAAAATCTTATGATCCTAATGAATTTAATGTTTGTTTGTTTTTTTCATTATTTTGCTTATATTTCAAGTTTGGAACCAATCTTCACTTTTTCTATGGAGTCAGTTCTTTTTACGCATAATTTTTAGGAACATATCTATCATGTAAAAAGAGGTTTAGATGTATTAGTATTGATACCATGATGAAGCAAAGCTTAAACAGCACCAGCAAAAAAAAAAAACCAACCTTCATTTCCTCATTGTTTATTTGTTGTTGTTTATTCCAACAACTGATTAGTCTTTGGCTAAATGCAAATTCCTGCATATCTATTCTGCAACAATCCTTTTTAAATTTACATTTATGCTCCATTCTGTGTTTCATCTAAGAAAGGGTAACGATTCCATCAGCATTTAATTTGCTTAACTCCTTTGAAGTCTTATACATTCTTCATATGTGTATAGATTGCACTCATCACTAATCAGGTTGCCCTTTTCTGAAATCTCCAGAAGTTTTTTTTTTTTTTTTAGGTATGTTTTCCAGACTTGAATATGATATTCTAAATGTGGTCTAATATATTTCAATTATACATTTCTTATATATTTCAATGCTGTATAAGCTTGCTTTCTTGCATCATATGCCTCAACTAATGCTAATTAGGTCACCATGCAGATACAGGTGACCCCCGCTTAACGCTGATCATTCGTTCCGGAAAAACAGAGCGCTAAGTGAATCCGCGCTAAGCGAGCGCCGCTTTCCCATAAGGTAACATATGTATTTGTGAGCTGCGGTCGGTGCCATAGGATATTTCCTAATCAATAATAAACGGTAATGAAAAGATGCACAAATGTCGGTCAAAATATTTAATATTCAAATATTTGCACATGTAAAATATTCTGCATTACATACGTATAATTATGTGGTAACTACTTGCGTCTCAAAAGTAAACAAAATTCCAATTAAAATAATGAATTTAATTGATTTAATTTAATGGATGAATTTAATCATGAAAAATGTGTGGATTTTGAGTTGAACTTTGGCCCTCTTCCAAATAAACTAAAAGGGGTATTAATTTTAAATGGCCCGCAGCGTTACCACCCAACAATAAAGTCAACCGATCCTTCGCCGCTTTGAAACTTGGCATGTTTTTTGTTCTTTCAATATGAAACTTCTTTTTGGCATTTGTTTCCACAAAAGTCCTGCTTCATCTATGTTAAAAACTTGTTGAGAAGTATAACACATAATACCCCTCTTCAATAATTTTAACAAGTTCTTTTTTGAAAGTTTCGGCTCCTTAATCCGCACTAGCGGCTTCTCCCGGGATTTTAATATTCTACCAGTTTTAAATGGTTCCACATTTTTTTTTTTAGGCGAGTTTTCTTCAGATCATCGTATTGGCTAATCTCTCTCTCTCTCTCTCTCTCTCTCTCTCTCTCTCTCTCTCTCTCTCTCTTTTTAATATTTAACTTAACTGAATTCTGCATTGGAATATTATCTTCAAAAAAATTAGTCTTTCCATTTCAATCCTAATAGCCGGTCTAGTCCTAGTTGCTTGCAGTGGAACAGCTATCTTTCCCGCTGCTAAAATTAATTCTTTATTTTTTCATAATTGTTCTTACAGTTAAACTTGCAAGTCCTAAATTATGGCACACATCCGCTTGTCGTTGACCGGAATCGATTCGCTTCAAAATGTCTAATTTAATTTTCAAATTCAGTCTTTTTCTTACATTTATAGTCTTTGTACTGCGCCCAGACGTTGTTGCATTTTCATTCCTGTCGGTCATTATTAGCTCTTCGAAAATATAACTGCGTTGGTTGAATTAATTATGATACAATGTTCAAGTAAACTGTCCGTTACGCATGATGTCTAATACTGTACTGAGTGATGACTAACTAGACTTCGGATAAATGCATATAACGCAAATATTACAAGCAATATATTTGATCATTTTTTAAAATGTTGATCTCGGAACTACGTTACAAGTGACTGTACTTAAATTAGCGTGAAAGAAAATTTCACTGAGCGTGGGAAAATTGCTCAAGTCGGCGTGGGAAACGTTTTAATGCTGTTTTGCTATTCATTTTCAAGCTATCGACTCCATCAAATGAAACGATTTCGTTAAATATGTGAAAAATGTAATCTGTAAAAGAGCGTTATAGTGATCTGTGACAGCGTTATAGTCAGATACGGGTTATAATATAAGAACAGCGTTATAGCGAATCAGCATAAAGCGAACCGCGTTATAACGGGGGCCTGCTGTACTTGATTTCCAGATATAGCAATTTATAGAACCCTGTTCTTTCTTATTCTTATACAAAATGATAAGAATATCCTTTTGTTTGTTTGTTTGTTGTTTGTTATTTGGTTTTTAGGAGCATTAGCAACTAAGGCCATATTGCTCCGGAATATGCGGTGGTCATTCCCTGACCTTTCCGCATCCTCCGTATTTGGTGGTGACGGGCTCGAACCCCGGTCTAATCAAGAAGCGTGTTCTACACACTGCTGCTCCTTCCCACCTGGCTACGGAGGCACCAATATATATCCTTTTGTATCCTCAACTACATCTTGCTGCTCTTCAGTGCACCTTTCCAAAAGATCTATGTCCTTCCTAAAATGAAATTTCCACACCTGTATGCAGTATTCCAGATTTGGACTAATCAGCCAATTGTATGCATACATGAACTGTTTTCATCTGAGGAAGAAGGTGGAACAAATTCATTGATGTTAAAATGTGCATTTTAAACCCAAGAATGCTTATATGGTTTCATAAAAACTGTTAACAAATACTGAGAAGTATGGGCTCAGCATCAAACAATGAGGAATCCATAACAACATTAGTCCAAGAAGCAGTGCTCATTTATTACCACTTTTGTCTTCTTTCACTCACCCATCCCTTTATTCGTGGCAGTAACTTGCCCCAAATGCCACACTGCTCCAATTTGTACAGGAGCATTCCTTGTATTTAATTTCCATAAGAAATTTGAAACAGTGTCGAAAGCTTTACTGAAATCTAAGTACATCATGTCAAAATTATTTTTTACACCCTTTCTTCCTTTGTTACTGCAACTTATATACCAAATTTATAGAGTAAAATAAAAATTAAAACATGAATTCATAAAATAAACATGCCTGAAATTATAAAACATGGCATCAATCCCAAACATAAAGTTTAACAATACCTTTCCAATACTGTCAATTCCAAAGTCATTGAAACATTTCTAAATTTAACTCATATTTGTCCTGTATCAAAAATACCATCTGATTGAAGAAGAAAGCAAAAACACTTATAGTTGATCCCAAAGCAAGATTAATAGTTTGATACACCTTCTTCAAAGTGATAAAGGACACTACTCTGCAGATAGTTGTATACCAGCAAGACAAACCATTACATTGCATTACTTCAGGTAGGGTAGATGGGAATAAAGGGGGACTGGAGCAAAGGACAAAAAAAATTCCCCTTACCTTTGTAAGGAAATGGTATAATGAATAAATTATGAATGAAAACCTAATCGGCCAAACACTTAAAGAAAAATAAAGAGAAAATACTCTTGGGTATTTTTGGATAAAGGATGTCATTTTCAAGATATGATATGAAGGTTTTATTTATGCTATGACATTGCCTACTTGAGAAAATGTGTATGATATGTTCTCTACACAAGTACTAATAGACACAACTACTGCTATGCCAAACTGAAAGCTTCTGCTGATAGAGAATGTTTAAGGAATCCAATGATTCTCAAATATCTTCAATTTGATATCACTCTTATTGATGCTATATATATGTACATGGAAGGCTTTGAGATTATGTAACTGAGCCATTCTGCTATGCTGAATTGACAGCTTCTGCTGATAGAGCATGTTTAAGGAATTCAACAATTTCGAATATCGTGAATTAGCTCATGATAAGCTTATCAATTGGAGAAACAGTATGATGTGTACTTGATATTAGGAATATGTAAGGGTGAATGTAGCCACTCAAAGATATGCTATGCAACCCACTTTCACCCAGATGCAAATGTTCTCCAGTACCTTGATCTTGATCATCTGGATTTTTTGACTGCATCTATGTGTTTCTAGTGTGTTTGAGAAACTCACTGCAATTTTGCATAACATGATATTAACTGCAGACTGAGAGAATGTGGTGAGTTTGAATCTAATTCTATATATATGTACATGGAAGGTTCTGAGATTATGTAACTGAACTATTCTATATTGCCTAATCTCAGTTTAGGCAACATGGTCGAGAAGGAGGTGAGTGCCAGATTTCAAGAAACCATACAAGTAGCTTATATGTAGTAGATGATGACTTTAGTATTAGTAAGGCTAAGTGATGCAAGGAGGCAGACTTTTTTATGCATCAGCCAAAAAAATAAAAATAAAAAAGATAAATAATATAAAATAAAATAAAACAAAACAAAAACAACTATTCCCCATTCCCACAAGGTAATAATCCTTTTTACAAAGATCCTTTTAAAAAAGAATTTACAAGGTAAATTCTTTTTTCAACTTAGTCATACTCACTGCCTCCACTACATTGGGAAACAACTTATTCCGGTGTTGGACAACCTGCTGCCTGTGAATTAACTTCATGAGATCCAATCTTCTATTATTCCCTAAGATTTTTTATTTATGATCTGTTTCGGGTCTCACATACACAGAGAAAACAGATTTTGCTCATCCATTTTACTCAATTCCTTCAGTGCCTTACACACCTCAATTAGATCTTTCCTTAGATGTCTGGTTGTCAAACTGCAGTCCACATCTTCTAAGCCATTCTTCATATGTGTATAGATTGCACTCATCACTAATCAGGTTTCCCTTTTCTGAAATCTTCAGAAGTTTTTTTTTTTTTTTTTGGTATGTTCTCCAGGCTTGAATATTATATTCTAAATGTGGTCTAATCAGCAGAGAGAGAGAGAGAGAGAGAGAGAGAGAGAGAGAGAGAGAGACTCCTACAGATTTTAACTATATCCAAACCACAACAAACAGCATAGGGCTGCAACCTTTACAACGTTCCCAGGTATAACCATGTGGATTTTGTGATTAGTTTCTACAACTGGATGAGGCAGATACAAACCTATTGGGCCACATTTTGGATTCATGAAGCAAATATAGTTCGTGAGAAATGGCATCTTTAATAGTTGAAACGGCTGGAAATGGTCCCAATGAAACTGTCCATGGTGCAAAAACAATTCACCATCAGATTTACATTTGGAGCAACATCGTTGGGCTATATCTTCTACCTGACCATCTGAAGTATTACCAATGAAATGGAAGACATGCTTTTGATGGTTCATCAAAAAAAAAAACACTTGATGCTTTCAGCATGATGACCCACCTGCACACTTCAGTTCGGAGGTCCACTGTTGCTGGATGTGACATTTCCAGGAAAATGGATAAGGGGCATGGCTACTGAGATCTCTGGATCTTGATCATCTGGATTTTTTGACTGCATCTATGTGTTTGAGAACCTCACTGCAATTTTGCATAACATGATATTAACAATTTACACGATGTGCTGTGATTCGACCAAAGCAGTATTTATAGATTCATCTCTACTTATTGTGTTATGCAAAATGCTCAGTTTGAGCAATTGTAGGAATGTAGCAGTACTTTCCCACCCTTTATTTTGTGTTCCATCCTCACAATCCTTTCTTTTGTAATAAAAGTTTTAAGCTGCATCCAGCATGTGCAATGCTATTACTCCTACATCCTGTGGTAAAACAAAACATCTAGTCATTTTGAAACTTAAGTGTTAAGTGTTATGAATACTGTACATGGATGTCACAGAATTAAATCATATAAGTGCTTAATTATAAATATTCATGTCCTAGTCCCAATTAAATATTGTACAGACTGATAAGAAATCTCTCCTGAGAACAGGAAGTGACTTCATAAAGCTTTTCTTCAGTATACTTTGAAAATGCTGTCCAGAGTAATTCACCTTATCTCTCCTTAAGCATTTGGCCCATTAGGTTTTCATATGACACTTACTGTACCTGTATAAAACATTACTTTTGCCATATTAATTTGTTAATTTTTGCATTTAATGCCTTACTTTTCTTTTGAACATAGTAATGTAAAAATTCAAGTTCAGTGAACTTGAAAATGTGTGAATTCAGATTATGCAAGTTAAATTAGATTACTATTTCTAAAGGTTTTTGCTGAATGAGTGGCTCACTCATTCAGCAAAACCTGCCATATTTAGTGCAAATGACTTGCAATCACAAAAACATAGAGGCCTTTTTCATTTAGGGTTCCATACCTGCTTTTCCATGATTTTTTTTTTGGTATGAGATATGAGAATTTTTTTAAAAAAATTATTCAAAAACTAAAAAAAAAAAAAAAAAAAACCAGATGAAAGTAACTGTTGAAACAGGAATCCATCACCTGACAAGTATCATCATTATCACATAGTTTTTGGCAAAAACGTGATGGTGCGACATACTGCTGCATACCATTACTCGGGGGTTCACATCTGGTGAGTATGGGTTTGGCAAATCCAGGGTCCCGAGCTGGATATCATCATTCTTCTCTTTCTTAGTGATTCCTTTCTACTTTCTCTCTCTCTCTCTGGGGGTAACTCTGGATTTTTTTTCCTGGCTGGTGCAGCATAAGCCTCAGGCTTCCTTGTACCATATGGCTAATAATAATAATAATTAGAAGGTCAGGAAGGTAAAAAAAAATAACTTTGAATGATTTGAACATAATTAACTGAAAATTGTGGAAATAGAGGTATGATACATTTTTTTCTGTATCTTTTAAACCATCCTTTTTTTTTTTAAGCAAATCCCCCAATAACCATATTTATAATATATAATACACAGTATTATTCATAATTTTCACATAGTTCAAAAGAATTTTGTTCAAAATGCGACAAAGCACTACTAATAAGGAAAGTTGTCCTGGAATATTTTTGTTAAAATGAATTCACTAACAGTATTTTAACATATTTACAAGTGTGAAAGTATACAAATTATTTCAGAATCTTAAAAATTTTTTGCACCTCACAAACAGTCACTATCCCCCCTCCAAGTCTGCACACCACTGTCCTGTCCCCTACATGACATTACTTAAGGATTACATAACATTTTCTTTGAGATTCTGTCAGCTCATATAATAGCAATATACTACTTAATGTAATATTCTTTGTAGATTCAAACCAAAAGAGGCCAATTTTATTATGAAGCTTACCTCGTATGCGTTTCTTTTCTTGTTTCTTGTTGATCAAAATAATCCTTATGCCTGCCAACTCGTTTCTTGTCTTCTAGTTTATGAAAAGATCTTTCCTTTAGATCATGCTTGTCATGCTTATCTGTAGTGATCTTTTGCTTTTTATCCCCTTCTTGAACATCTTCAGATAATTTAGATTTATTTTCATTCCTATGCTTTTCTTGATGTCGCCTTTCATATTCACTCTCATCACTGCTGCTACTACTGCTGTCAGTATTTCTACAACCACTTACAACCAACTCTATTGGAGAATTTCTATGATAATCACGCCTTCTAATTGCTAATGGTGATATATCTTTTCTTTCCTTTTCATATTTATTTCTTCTTCTATATTCCTTACTTCTTTTCAGGGAATGCTTACTGCTTTTTTTGCTTCTATGATGTTTATTCTTATCTCTTCCTTTTACAAAGTGCTTTTTGTTGTTAACATCCATTTCTTCTTTCATGGTATATCCAAAAGAAAGATCAGAAAAAATCTGAAGGATAAAAATTCAATTAGCAAATTTAGCCAAAGTAATATTAAATATCATGTAAATATAAAATCTTAAAAAAATATAGAATAAAAGCATTTTAAACAATGTTAATTAATACGAATAACAGGACCGCCCCCCCCTGCCACTTTTTATTCTCCTTAAACTGAGATGTAACGATTAATGTTCAAAGATGGCATCTGAGAAGAATAACAATGAAAAAGTAAATATTTAAATAAATTGCATCTACATCTGATTCATTTGGAAATGGACAGTTTTTGTTATACAAATATGATAAATCCATTAAAAAAATCACAATAAACATATTTTAACTTTAGTTACATTCCTATATCATAAATAAACACATCAGGAGAAAGATGTGTTTACTCTGGCTAGGGGTAAAGATCTAAAATGAAATAGGATAGTCCATTATTTACATGACCAAATGAATGTATTTTAATATGGTTGCAGGAAAATATATATAAAAGACAATAAAGGATAAAATACTCGCACTGATGTAGATGTGCAGTTCCTCATCAATGTGAATGTTTAACCCTATATTCTCCCATAAGAAGTCAAGTCTGGTAATAGTGGTAGCCAAAGTCCCTTCAAAATGATAGCAGAATTCCAAATATCCAAAATTTTTTAAAAAAGTTTTTCACTTTTATTTTTTCTCCTAATTTCACTCAAATAAATTGACACGTTTAACATTAGTGTAAGAAGGAACACTGTCCATGCATATAATAAACTCATGACGTCACTCATATAAAAAAATTATCAATAAAGCAAAGAGTAAATTTCACCCATGTTACTTCAGTATAACACCAGTCACACTAATATGAATATTTGTTTCCAGATTATGCAACACATCTGTGATTGGCATTATACAGAAGTGGCATTATATAGAAGTATAATCTGCTTAGCTTCTTTCACACACACATCAGAGGCATATAAAAAAATAAAAAAAGGAAGTTTTTTTTTATACACCTTGTACTTTAAACTTTTATTTGTATATTCCCTCAATTTCATTTTCCATAATCAGTTTCTCTATACATTTCAATGAATTCTGTAACAGATTCTTTGGACATTTTAACAGTATTGCACAAAACTAGAAACATAGCATTAACTACGTGCTAGCTGTAGATTGGATTCATAATGATTCAAGCAATGACCTTTTTGATAGATATGGAAACAGTCTCAATATTAATTATCCTAATATGAATCAGATACCTTCATATGTATTTCCTGAACATTAGTCTACAGAAGTTCAAGTCTAATGTCAACAAATATCTTCTTTCATCTTCACAACCTCCAACCCAAGCACGGTACTAAGTACTATAGGTTCTAATACCTCTCGTGTTTGGGGTTTTAATAAAAAAATTTTAAAAAAAGACAGAAATTGAAAATAAAGAGGGACATTATGATGAATACAGATCATGGAAACCAAGCCAGTGAAGTGCTTAACACCCATTAGATTGATACTAGATGGGCCAAATCACAGAAAGAATTGAATAAGAACTAATTATATGTTTGAAAAAAAATTAAAACACACACACAGAGAATCATGTAATATAATGTTCTAAAAATCTTTTAGAACATTATATTACATTATATTATATTGTAAAAAATATATCATCTTGCACATGTGTAAAAGATGTTCATTTTTAAAGCAGAAAAACATAGGCAATTACAGTCAAACTTGGTTATAATGAGCATGGAAATGACGAGATCACAGCTGTAATGTGCAAAAAACCATAATGATTTTAATTTACACATATTCCCATACAATCACTCACTGTTATAACAAGCGTACTACACAACTATACCGTACAAATTTTGGCAACTATGCAAACATTTTTATTTTGCTCAGGTAGTTGGAAAAACCCAATTCTTGGAATAGACAAAAATGAAAGGGCGACCTAGCTTTTACAACTACCCGCATCGGATTAGGGGCTAATTTATTACCTAACCTTCAGGAAAGTTCCCTTTCCCCCCAAAGGACAAGGTTTCTTAGAAGACCAGGAAAATTATTTCGGGACTTCTCAGAATTTTGGAAACGATAATTGTTTGTATGCAAACAATTTTGCATACAAATTACTGTCATTTTAAAGTAAAATTAGTTAGAAATGAACCCTTCCTTCGGAAACAAGTCCACTAACAAAAGAAAGTGTCTCTCGATTTGCAAAAAAGTCAAAATTATTAGTGAGTTAGAACGTGGTGCAAAAAACGTTGAAGTGTGCCAAAAGTTTTCTTTGTCCTCTTCAACAGTATCGACATTGTGGAAGAATAAACATATTTGCATATCAGCACTGGAAAAGAACATAACCGAAAAAAAAAAAAAAAAATTTTGAAAGTGCGAAGCTACAAACATCAATGAAGCAATGCTTCATCAAAGTCTGTAAACAAACATCAATTTTTATAAATGAAAAGACTAATCGAAATTGTGTTTATTATTAATTAGATTGTTTTTAATTATGGAGAAATCAACTGTTTAGTACTGAGTGTATGATTTTAACATTACAGACAAATAAATTGTGTTTAATATTAAAAGTATTGTAGTTTATACAAGCATATTAATACAAATAATATGTAGGTATATACTTATATTGTTTTTTTTATCTCTAATATTTCTATTGTTTTTTGAATCTATCGTTTTATCAAGTTATTGATAAAAAGATATTCAAATCTTTGAAGCTATCTTTTTCAAGACAGATTTAAAATAGTAGGAGGTAGATTTAATCCATCACTGATATAGTGAGTAATGGTTATAACAAGGAAATTTTATCGGTCCCTTGATGCTAATCATAATTTATTAATGTATTAATTATTATTATTTTAATTTATTAATCTTGTTAAACGTCATTGTCAATTAAATTGTACTTTTTAACAAAATACACATAAAGACTTAGATTTTACAAATGTAACATTATTAATTAACATATAACTTGATACGGAAGTTATATAATGAAACTCGAAGATAATACTCGATACTGAAAAAAAATATATAGATTTATAGTGTTTAACTGTGTTGGGATACAAGTTTAGGGTTACAATTTTATACTGAAATTTTATTGAAATTGAATTGAAATCAATTCAATTTCAAAAAAATGAACTCAGACCAGAGCAGCAAAGCAAAAGGCTCAAGCTAATGGTGCTGTGGCTCAGAGGAGAACTGAAGGGGGAGGGGAGTTGCCCTCTGAATCACAGCCTTTTAAAATGCACTGCTTGCTTGATGTTTGTGGAGCAATCAGGTACAGGACATGATATTGCCAAGGGAACATCTTTGTGTGTACGTGATGTAAGGAGTGTGAGGAAATCAGGCGACAACTCAGCGTTGTTATGGGCCTATATGAGAGCTTGAAGGACAGAGTGGATGTCCTCGAAGGATCTAATTTGAGGGGCCCATCAAGCTCTCAGCTGGCCACATCAACGCCAGAGCTTGCACTTGATCATCATACAACACAGCAGCAACTCACAAGGCAGAATGTGCTGGTCCCACAGGAACTAATAGTTGTTGGTAACTCTATTGTCAGGGAAATAAGGAACATGGTATGTAAAAAGGAGAGGTGGAACAGGACCGGGGCATGTCTGCAGGGGCAAATGTTGATGACATTGTAGAGCAGATATCATCTTTTAAGGGCACAAAAAAGGTGATTTTATTGTACACATTGGCACTAATGATATTAAGAGTTTCATTTTGATTTGATTTGATTTTATTGGCCCAAAAACGACTGCGGTTATACTGCGCCAAGAAGATATTAAGAGTGGGAGACCGGTGGAATTACTTAACAAGTACAGGTCACTGTTGAAAAAAAAAAAGCCGTGAATTAGGGTTGAATTTGAAAGTGTCTGCAATTCTGCCCAGACACATTAGGAGGGAATACATGATGAGAGCCTTGTCGATCAACAATTCGGCCCTGGAAAAAATGTGCAAGGCTCAAGGGGTAGAACTTTTTTCAGCCTGCTCTGTACTTGTTAACAGGAGAGACTGCTTCTACAGGGATGGGATACACTTAAATAGAAAGGGTGCAAGAATATTTGCTGATGCTATCAAGGCAGTGTTAGGTGGGTCGGAAAACTGCTTGCTTGAGGGAATACAAGGACTAATAGATTAACAGTAGCCACTGGCAGTGGTGAAAGTGATTCTTGCACTGCTTCTATTGGAATGAGCAGCAGCCTGGAAAACAAGATGCAGAGGATTTCAGAGACTGTTGGGAATCATTGCAGTACAAGTAAACACATGGGTTGTGTTAGGGTAGCTAAGAAAAAGAACACATGCATGTATACTTGCGTGTACACCAATGCTAGGAGTTTGGTAAATAAATTTGATGAATTTGAGGTATTGCTCAAAGCATCAAAGGCGGATATTGTTGGGATATCAGAGACGTGGTGTCACACAGATATAAGGAATGCAGAACTGGAATTTGGGGAGTACAATGTGTATAGGAAGGATAGACAGGATAAGAAGGGAGGACGGGTTATGCTATTAGTTAAGAAACACAAAATTCAAGGAAGTGAAGCCAGTCGACATCGCTGGACAGTACAGTGTCGAGTCAATTTGGTGTGACATAAGCACTGGGAGATCAAACCTGAGAGTAGGAGTGTGTTATAGGCCTAATGACTCTGATGAGTATAATAAGAAACTGTACAGGGAAATAGAGTGGGCCTGTACATCAGAGAGTCTTATAATGGGGGATTTTAATTTCCCATATATTGATTGGAATTTGTGGGTTGGTCACTCGCACACTAGCAAGGCTTTTGTGGATTTACTGGACGATTGCTTTCTACATCAGCATGTTCAGGAGGCAACTAGAGGGAGTAATACTTTTGATCTGATTATCAGTAGTGATTCTTCGTGCATTAAGAATCTGCAGATAAAGGAACCACTAGGTGGCAGTGATCACAGTGTGCTGAAGTGGGATTTACTCAAAGAGGTAACTACCATCAGGGGTAAAGGGAAGGGTTTTTGCTTTCATAAAGGAGACTACGGTGGTCTGAGACAATATTTAAATTCTATATGGTGGGACCAACTGATGATGATGTTACCAACAGCAAATTCAAAAATGGGAAGCATTCAAAGAATTTATCTTGGAAGTTACTAGGTTTTACATACCAACAAAGAAATATTGTTCAAGGTTTAGGCCTAAATGGATGTCAGATGAACTAATGAGAC
The DNA here is from genome assembly GCF_048544385.1 of Mastigoproctus giganteus. Taxonomy (NCBI): domain Eukaryota; kingdom Metazoa; phylum Arthropoda; class Arachnida; order Uropygi; family Thelyphonidae; genus Mastigoproctus; species Mastigoproctus giganteus. The sequence goes on along the minus strand of NC_143582.1, from coordinate 37,704,116 downwards.
ATATGCTCATAGTGGACTAATGTTATTAGTGGAATCCTTAGGGTTCAGCGTTGGGTCCATTGTTGTTTTCTGTATTTATTAATAATATTGCTGATGGTATATCAAGCTTAATGTCCAACTTTTCAGACAATACGAAGGTTGGCAGGGTTGTTAAGGACACTAATGACAGTACACTGCTGCAACAGGATCTAGAAAAGTTGAACAGATGGGCTGAGAAGTGGCAAATGAAGTTTAACATTGACAAATGTAAAGTACTATACATGGGAAGCAGTAACCCCAGAGTAATGTATAAACTCTGTGGTACTACACTGACAGTGACAGTCTGCAAGTGCAGACAAATATGAAGTTTTCTTAGCAGTGCAGACGGTCTGCAAGAGTAGCTCATGGTGTCTTGTCAATGATATACAGGAATCTTTCTAGCAGGGATAAGGAGGTGATTATCCCCTCGTATAAGGCAATGGTCAGGCCACACCTTGAGTACTGTATACAGGTCTGGAGGCCTCATTTTAAGAAGGATGTAGAGCTGTTGGAACGAGTACAGAGAAGGGCAACAAGATTAGTGAATGAAACAAAGGGTTGCGCTTACGAAGAAAGGCTTAAGTTTTGCAAATTACAGTGTCTAGAGACTAGAGAGCTGTGAGGTGATCTGATTGAGGTGTATAAAGCCTTGAATGGTTTGAGCATGCTCAATGCTAATGGGATTCTTCCTATTGCTCAGAATAATCACCTGAGAGGGCATAAATTCAAATTGAGGAAAGACAGTTGAAGGGTAGATATGCGGAAGTTTGCCTTTAGCCAGCAGGTAGTTGGTTGATGGAACAGACTTCTATCCTTTGTTGTGGAAGTTGATAGCTTAAATATATTTAAGGCTGAGCTGGACAGGTATTTGAATGAACAGAGGGGTGAAATGGGAGCAGGTTTTTTTTTTGGTTTTTTTTTTTACTGATGCTGCATCAGCTTGCATCATATGCCTCTACTAATGCTAATAACCAAGTTTGACTGTATTTTAAAGCTGTTTAAACATGCATAGCACAAATACAAATTACTGTTAATTTTTTTATTTGTCTCATTAATTTTTCCTGCTTCCCTTTTATGCTGTAGGCAAAGTGCATTGAAAATCTCTTATCAAAAAAAAAAAAAAAACCTATCTGAAATATATTCAGTCTCAACTGTTTCAGATAAACAGGATTCTACAACACACATTCTGTAAAAAGAGATTCAACCATAGCATTTTAAGCCTTGGTCATCCAAGAGATAGCACCATGCCTCAGGTATATTCTTCATCATCCAGCTTGTCAAAGATGGTCAAGGTAAGTGCCTCCATAAAAATAAGACTGATGATAATGTGGTGACATGATACTTCACAATAAAATCCAATATTTTACAAACACAGAAGCTCCTTGTGCTCCATATACATATTTTCAGTAATCACATATGTGCATATTTGCTGCACACATGTGAGCAAGAAAGATGAAACAAGAAATCAACAATTCTAAACAAGAAATCACAATTTCACATGTGAACCAAGCTTGAAGTATGAAAAAATTTGTCTAGAATGTCCAGCCCAGGTTAGATGTGTTGCAAAAAACACAAATGCAATGGATTACTGCTTTCCTTTATCTGCTACTTTAAGCATGTGCACTGCATTCACTTTATGTACCAATTAAACTTCATTTTTTGTTTTAAACCAGTTGTGGCAAGTTCTGAATAAAAAGTCAGTTTGTGCTGCAAGTTTTCTAAGGGAATTGCAAAAATCATTCAGAAAACTCAGTATGCACTGGGTTCACATCTGCATTGAATCTTAAGAGATTTTCAAAGGCTTATTTACAAATGGATTTTTCATGTCCTCATCAGGTTCCACTGAAATACTAGGCAAATAATACATTGATGATCCTTCAGTTTCCTATCTTCTTAAATTTTTACCAACTTCCATATGCTCTCCTTTCCTGGAACACTTTATCATGTGAAATTCTTATTTAAACTGTTTCTGCATGAATGAATATGATGTTGATTTAAATTAATTGTCTTGAAGAAACCAATGCACCATATCATTCCACCTCTACTTTATTAATGGATGTACCTATACATCAAATTTCATTGCTCTCATTGTGCAGTCATTTTGGGTTTACAGCAACTTTGGTGGCCAAATTAGAGAGAGAGAGAGGGTGTGTGTGTGTGTGTGTGTGTGTGTGTGTGTGTGTGTGTGTGTGTGTGTGTGTGTGTGTGTGTGTGTGTAAGAGAGTCTTTCTGACCTATCATAAATAATATTAAATCAGATTTATTCTAAAGAAATTTAGCATGATAACCAGCCAATTTTTAAATAGTAGACGGGTTAAATGAATAGCTCACTCCTGCTGAACTATTAGAATTTAACTTAAAAACAAGTACTGAATTAACATTATATTTAATAATTATGAACTATTTTTATACCTTCATATACATAAAATACAGCAAGTACCTCTTCCCTTTAAAACTCAGAAAAGTAAAACCCGAGAGTAACTTACGACTAAAGTTGCTAGCAGCATACAAGTAAGCAAAAAACATATTAATTTCTCTAAGATACTTTTAATACAAGTTTTAATTCTATTAATTCTATAAAATTTTTATAATTCTGGAAAAATCTAATATTCAAAAATTATTCTTGCTGTTCTAATATTATATTAATATTAAAACAGCAAGAGCTTATTTTTAAGTAACTCACCTTACCATCTGTTTGGTTAAATGATCACATAAAGTACAGTAAAGAACTTTAAAACTTAGTTTAAAATACCAACCTTATTCATCTTGAAATGCATTCCAGTCAAAGAATTCCCAGGTTTAAAACCTAAATAAAACTGATGATAAACAACTTAATTTACTTAATGTTAAAATCTGAAAGGAGTTACTTCTTTGAAGATAATTCATCATACTGCAGCAATAAGAAAATCACTCCTTTTCAAGAATTAACTCATAATTGCTATTTATGGGAGAACAATAAAATGCCAATTTATATACTATGGAACAGTCACATGTTTTTGGAAGACATTCAGTTAAGTGAAGAAGTGGGAGGAGAGGGGGAAAGGGTTTTTTGTTATTTGGTTTTTAGCAGCATTAGCAACTAAGGCCATATTTCTCCGGGATATGCGGTGGTCATTCCCTGACCTTTCCGCATCTTCCGTATTTGGTGGTGACGGGCTTGAACCCCTGTCTAACCAAGAAGCGCGTGCTATGCACTGCTGCTCCTTCCCACCTGGCTACAGAGGCGCCAAGGGGGAAAGGAGGATGGGGAGGAAGATGATGGTGAAGTGATTTGGTTAAGAAGCCAAATCACTTCACCTACTTAAAAAGAAGCTTTAGCTATTTTTAATATTAGACTGGTAATACACAGAAACCAACCATCATTAAAGTCAGCACAATCCAGAAAAAATTAAAATTGTGTTTGAACTGATTGTTAGAAATCGATTTTAAAAATTAATTTCAACATATTATAAATTAAACATAATAATTAGTAACTCATATGAATTTTGTGTAGCACGTAGTAGTAATATAAACAGACAGTGAACGTAGCATGCTGAGCTGATGAAGAAGCAAGATCAGATTGATAGTATACTGTAAAGAGCATGGCACTAAAAACAGAGCATTGAGGAAATCCTTCCTGTATATATAGTTGGTAAAGTGTATTGTGACACCAAACTTGAAAGGATTTATTACTTAAGTTGATGAATTTTGCACATCCAATATGAATTCCATAACACCATGTGATATCACAGGCTTTTTTCAATGTCAAAGCAAACCATAACTAGATGACTATTCTGAAGAAAAGCATTTTGAATTTTTGTTTCTACTTTAGCCAAGGGAACAAGCGTTGACCTATTTTTAAGAAAAAGATATTGATATCCGCTCAGTAAGTGGTGTGCTTCAAAGAACAACCTTGTAAGCTGAAAGTGAATTATCCTATCTAGTTTTCCTAGACAATTAATAAGAACTACAGGATGACAGTTTTGTACAATCAGAATGATCTTTTCCTGGTTTTGGAAAGGCTGAAACAGTAGCGTGGTACCATTGTTAGAGTATAATTTTTCTATAAATATAGTGTTATGTAATTGCAGTAACATGGCAAGTGAGTCTGCACTTAAGTTTTCAATCATAGGATAGCAGATTCCATCAGAACTTGTAGTACTATTTCTTGAATGAGCAAAGTCTTAATTAACCTGAATATGGTTAAAGGTTGATTTACATGGAAGACTGTGGATAGAACTGAAATTTAATTTGTATTTCTGTTTACACTTTATAAGTTTGAAAAGAAGATTCACAATTGGGTACACTCAAAATGTAGTGCTGGCAATGTCAATAGGTTTAGAAATTTTTTGCACTTTCCAGTGTATAGCATTAGGGGTGTGATGGCAAAATGTTTGCCACTGAGTTTTCTTACCTTATTCCAAACTGACCTTATGTCAGTAAATCTATTAATAGTTGTGATGTACTGAGCCCATGCTTCTTTTTTATTTTTAAGTCTTATGAAATGAAAGGATTCGTAATTAACTAACCTTTAAATCTTATTAATCGAATCTGTGGCTTTTGCCTGTTTACATTGGATTAAATCTGCAATTCTGCACTGACACGACAGGAGGAAGTACTCAATGAGAGCCTTGTCAATCAATTCAGCCTTGGAAGCTAATGGAATAGAATTTTTCTTGGCATGGTCTGTGCTAATTTATAAAAAAAAAAAAAAAGAGAGAGACTATTTTTACAGATACATTTAAATAAAATGGGTGCAATAATATTTGCTGTGCTATCAAGGCAGCGGCAGTGTTAGAGGGATTAAAAACTGCTAGTCTTGGAGAGTCAAAACACAGCCTAACAGATTAACAGCTACCACAAGCAGCATGTGAGAATTACAAGGCCTGAGGGGAGTCCATGGGACTAGCATATGTGGTCTGCATAAGAGTTACTAAAAACATGGGCATCCATGTTTAGAAATTTTCTTGCTTATACACTAATGCCTGCAGGGCAGTAAATAAATTTGTTGAGTTTTAAGTGTCGGTTATGTCATCATATAACAGCATTGTTCGCATAACAGAAACAGGGTATCACTCTGATATTATGGATACAGCATTATAATATAATGGGTAAAGTGTGTATAGAAAGGATATTTTATTTTGTGTGCAAGTGCAACAGTAGTCCCCAGCCAGAATAGGGCAATTCTACCATGTGCATATGAAGATACTATACCCTACCCAGCAAAGCCAATCAGGGCAGTGGTAGACATGTTTGCATAGGTTGTGTTGTTGACTGATCAGCCTCTTGACTTACAAATAGAATATGCAACTCCCTGGTTTCCTTTCTTGCCCCATGGAGGTGGGCTGTCTGCTACCATCACTCTAAACTCTTTAGTGCTGATAAAAGAATCCTACCCTGCATTCCATGGCAACATAGTAAAAAAAGGAGGGGCCTTGCTCATTAAGCCCTCATTCATAAAATAGACATTAATCAAAAAGTACCAAACCTACGAGATATCAGATTCATGTGTAGTAGAGATCCTGCAGGCAGAAAGTGTCAACACAATCAGAGAGTTTCATCATTCAATTTTTCCAAGTAAGCTATGGAGATCCACAGGAAATAAAATATTATGGGAGGGCACAAGACAGGAAAACCAGCAGACTTTAAATACACCAATACTTTCCATTAGAATGAAGTCTACTCTGTTTGCAATTTTGCTTACTGTATTCTTTAGCATATACAGGACAATTTGCATGTTATACTGCATAAGATGCTGGACACTTTCTCCTAACACAGTTAACACAAACAGATTTTTCTTTCTTAGCACTCCACTCATAATAACAGTGACCTACAAGTGCACAATGCAATCTCTTTACTGTGATAATGTTCTGCAGTATGAAAATATCCTCAACAGCAGTAAAAATAAAATTGTTTTTATATCTGTGACTTCTCCATCGAAGAAAGATAGTCTTACTTCTCAGAGATTTCAGATTTGCAGGTATACTTCCAAAATCCAATTATGTCCCATTCCTGTTTTACCCTTGAAAAGTGTACAACAGAATCCCAATTTAATTCCTCTTCATAAGTCTAAAATCAACTAAATTTTGGCTATAAAGTTCTTGCAATAATTCCCTTTCCTTAATATCCAGATCAGCATCATATAAAATGATACCAAGCTTCAATCATGAGGGCCTTTTGATTATGAGGCCAGAATCTTTTAAATTTTGATTTGCTTGGATTAACGTCCTGAGAACTACGAACTTCCGCAACTAGGGTCTTATCATGCATTTCATGTATACTTTTAACTTTAAAGCCACGTAAGTTTGATTTAATCTCTCAAAAAAGTACCTGTTTAATATTCTCATCAGTTAAGGAGTCACAATCTTTCCTTGCTTTTATGAGAAGCAAGTTTGAACCTACTGGCATTGATTTACAAATATCGTCAGATAAAGCTGAATCTATCAGAAAGTGAAATGCTTCTCTTATCCATTACTGAATACTGTACAAGACGAAAGCTAGTTTGCTCTAATGCATTCAGTTGACTATGCTCGCATTCATATCCACTAGTTTTCTATAAACGTTCCACTGAATTTAAAATATGAGCCATCAACATGTTCAGTGCATTACCTGCTTTCTCCCACAAATACAATCTTCGTCCAACTTCTGAGCACTGGAACTAAGACTGAATCTGGTCATGTCATTTCTAGGTGATACAGTATGGGATAAATCAAAACTTGAGACTTCACTACCATGTTTGACTAATTTACAGAATCACAAGTTTACACAATCATTTAAAACTCTTCCATACGTCCAATGATCCAAGATACAACTTGAATGTTCTGCTCTCTATGTCTAACTTACATTAATATAGCTTGTTGAATGTTTTGCCATTAGAATTCAGAACTCTTCCAGCTGATTAGGTTCAAGCACAATAGACTCTTAACTACTCTTATAAGTTCCACCCAGTTCATCGAAAATATGTTATTCATCAAAATCTTTCTTTTCCCATATAAGTAATGACCCATGCTTAGTCTGATGACTAAGTATGGGTCATTATTTCATTAAATGTTCGTACCATTTAACACAACATGACACAACAGAGGCCCACCTTCTGAACTAGAGCTTAACTTGTGTACCTTTTGAACTTTTGGGTTATCGCCTAAAGAATTTCTTTGTATTGATTGATCAGAACCACTCTTTACTAAAATAAAAGGAGTACTATCTGCAGTGAGTTTATTCCTCTCTTTTGCTTTCCTCTCCCTTATAGAAATTCAGTTGTTACCAATCCTCTGAACTGATGCTTAAATAAACTGGTGATTCCAATTAAGTATCACTGCTAGTTCCAATATATTAATACCTAATCATTCACTTAGCACAGTTAATACACTTTATCACAATCTATGCCACAGTTGATTGATTTGTCATGGCTCTTTTTCACTTGTATGTGATGCTTAATTAGTAAATGTCCTGTTTGATTCAGTTGAGAAAAACAGCAGCCATAATTTTAATACATAAAAACATCAGGGGGCACAAAAATTTCATTAATAATCTTATCACATTTGAGCTAACAGATATTAGTTTTTGAAATTCAAGAGGCAGTACCTTACCTAGAAGAAACACGATGAAATAAAATGGTATACTGATGAAAACAAGATAGCTGCCATAATGCTTTTCTACGGAGGTTTTCAAGCCCAATCAGATCGCTTAGTGTTTTAACACAATTCCTTATGGAACTTATCATCATTAGATGAACAACTCCTCTATCCAATGGCACAGAAATCACAACCGAACAACAGGCATTTTTGAAATATTTAAGGCGTGTACCTCTTATCCAAATTGTCCTTACACTCCAATTGTCACACAGCATAAACAGTGATACTATCCATGCAGTACATTATTTAATTCTTGATATCCCTGCCTACAACAAGTAATATATATATACACACACGCACACTCATAAGCCAAAACATTATAACTAACTACCTAATAACATATTGGACTGCCTTTTGCCATGATAAGGATGTACCAGAGTTCTGTAACAAAGTGAGGCACTGCCATGACCTAGCAAATGCTGCATTCCACAAATGTTTACTGGAAATGATGTGGGGGAATTTGGTGCCAGGAACACACAAAATGCTTGGACATGATACTCTAACCAATCATGCAATATGCAGGCCTTGTGACACATGGTGTAGTCTTGTTCAAAGAGTCCAGTGCATCTGGATACACAGTCATGAGGTAGAGCAAAACTTTGTCTGTAACAATGATGAGGTAGGATCTGATGGTGAGGGTGTGTTCTCTGGGGATGAGAGGACCCAGTGATATCCATGAAAACATTTCCAAAATCATGATACCACTAACCGGTGCCTCTGTAGCCAGGTGGGCAGGAGCAGCAGTGCGTAACACACGCTTCTTGATTAGACGGGGGTTCGAGCCCGTGACCACCAAATACGGAGGATGCGGAAAGGTCAGGGAATGACCACCGCATATCCCCGGAGCAATATGGCCTTAGTTGCTAATGCTCCTTAAATCCAAAAGTAGATGATACCACTACTGCCAGCCTGTAACTGTGCAGTCTGGCTGCAGCTATTCACCTGCACACCATCAAATACACACCCATCCATTGGTATGATGGCATTGAAACCGTGATTCATCAGATCAGGCAACTCTTTTCCAGTTGTACAATGTCCAAGAACAGAACTCTCATGCCCACAGCAGGCAGAGGTGTCAATGACAGTTGATCAACATAGACAAATAAACAGGTTGCCTACTGCATAGGCCTATCCTCAAGAGCATTCACTGGATGGTGTGCTTCTCTGCATGCCCTGGTTGTAGTCTACCGTTAACTGTGGGATTGTGAGCCATCTGTTATCCCAAATAGGATGTGCCAACTGCCTTTCACCTTTACTGTCAAACCAGCAGTGGTCTCTCCATCCTGGTACATTGGATGATTGCGAGTCCCTCTTCAGACTATTCTCACATCTTCACTATGGTGACTCTTGAACAGCCGACAATGCCTGCAGTTGCTGAGATATTGATCCCACCTCCCTAGCACTGCAAATAACTTCCAGTTCACACTTCAAGTTTTCCTTTCCCCATTCTACAGATTTTGTAATGACGAACTGAAAGGCACAACCCATGCCATCGCTATCATGCTGCTCCAGTTGGTGATATCACCCCTGGGTGATATGGGATACATCCATTCATGGAGACAGGAGTAGTTATAATGTTTTAGCATTAGTAGAGGCATATGATGCAAGAAAGAAAACTTATGCAGCATCAGCCAGAAAAAAAAAAAAAAACTTCCACTTCACCCCTCCCCGTTCGTTCAATATACCTGTCCAGCTGAGCCTTAAATTTATTTAGGCTATCAGCTTCCACAACAAGGGATGGAAGTCTGTTCCACCAATCAACTACCCGCTGCCTAAAGGCAAATTTCTGGACATCTATCCTACATCTGTTTTTCCTCAGGTATCCTGTGTGTTAGCAGACACTCAGCCTAAAACACTGATGGATCCAATATCTCTCTAATACAGAAGATTTAGGAGAAGTCCGGTTGGCCTGCCTCCCTAAAATCCACTCATGCACACCTTCTCAATGGTAAGCCCTGTTACGTCACTTAGGTGGCAACGAACGCGTAGAGTGGTTCTCTTCAAGACGCCTGGTCAGCGTGAAGAGGAAAAGACCAAACCCTCCAGCAATGAGAGCACAACAATACAAATGGCCCTCAGTCCCCAGCAGCTTTCACTCTCCCTCTTACGGCAGCGAGAGGATCAGAGTGGAAGCAGAGGGTGCTAAGAATCTCTGGGTACAACCAGGCTGCCATGCACGGAAATTGAACTTGGCCTGTTATAACGTACGATCACTCATCGGTGAAGACAGGATATTAGAGCTGGAAAAGGAATTAGAAAATGTGAATTGGAATATCATCGGTTTGGTTGAAACAAGAAGAAGAAATGAATCACTTATAAGTTTATCAAGTGGAAATCTGCTGTACACCAATGGAAACAGTGAAAGGAGTGAAGGTGGAGTTGGGTTTCTGGTCCATAAAGATTTTAAAAACAACATTTTGGAATTCAAAAGTACATCACCAAGGGTGTCAAGACTAATACTCAAGATTTCTAAGAGGTACAAGCTAAAGATTATAATGATTTATGCACCAACATCGAGCCATGATGATAAAGAGGTTGAAGAAATGTACACTGAAATTGAGTCTTCTAGATGAGCAGAAAACCCACTACACTATTATTATGGGGGACTTCAATGCTAAGGTTGGAAAAAGGCAAAACAGCGCAGAAAGAGGAACTATAGGAAATTTTGGAATTGGTGAAAGAAATAAAAGAGGTGAAAGACTTGTGGAATTTGCAGAATCTCAAGGAATATCAGTAATGAACACTTTTTTCAAGAAAAGGGTGAACAGAAAGTGGACATGGAAGAGTCCAAATGGATTAACAACTAATGAAATCGACTTCATCCTCACTAACAGAAGATATATTGTGAATGATGTTACCGTCCTGAATAAGGTAAATGTTGGAAGTGATCACAGAATGGTAAGATGTACACTTGATATAGATGTAGGAAAGGAAAGGAAAGGAAAAAAACTGACTCGAGTAAATAATACAAAGGTCTTTGAAATAACAGAGGAGGAGAAAAAGCAGTATGTACTGGAACTTAAGAACAAGTTTGAGCTTCTGCAGACTGCTCAGGACCAAGATATCGACGAGGAATATTACAACTTTCTGAAAGTGATAAAGCCCAAGAAACCTATAGGGAAACAGAAATCCAAAGAAGAAAAAATTAGCCAGGAAACACTTGTCATGATGAACCAAAAACGACTAATGAAGAGCAAGAAAAACACTGACAGGGAGAAAATTGAGTATACTGAGTTATGCAAAGCCATTAGAAAGAGACTCAGAGAGGACATAAGAAGATTTAACACAAGAAAAGTAGAACAAGCATTAAGGGAAAACAAAGGATTTAAATCAGCAGCCATGAGCAGTAATACAGAAAGACAAATGATACTGAAACTGTAGAATAGCGATGGTGTACTTATAAACAGCAGAAGACTACTATAGAGAATTATACAAGGAGCGAGGGAATGATACCAGCAGTGGGGAAGATGGATTGCAAAGTAGCAACACATACGACATACCCGATATTCTTCCTGATGAGGTAGAACATGCATTGAAGAAAATGAAGAATCGGAAAGCCCCGGGGGAAGATGAAGTTACTGTAGAGTTGTTAAAATTGGGAGGAAGAGACATAACACAAAAACTGGCAAGGCTCTTCACAAAGTGCATTAGAAAAGGTGTGATGCCTAAGCAGTGGAATAATGCAATCATAGTTTTGCTGCATAAGAAAGGAGATAAATCAGAAATTGGAAATTATAGACCAATTAGCTTGTTATCCCATATCTACAAGTTATTCACAAGGGTCATTACTAACAGATTAGAAAGAATACTTGATGAGAATCAACCGAAAGAGCAAGCTGGCTTTAGGACAGGATTCTCAACTATGGATCACCTTCACGTAATATCACAGCTAATGGAGAAAGCAAATGAATATAAAACACCATTATGCCTGGCATTTGTGGATTATGAAAAGGCATTTGACTCCATACAGCATAAGGCAATGTTTCGGGCACTGGAAAGACAAGGCATGGATACTCCATATATTATGATTTTGAAGAAAATATATGAGAGTGCTACATCCTTTATTAGACTAGACAAAGACAGTAGCAAATTTAAAATCGAGAAAGGAGTTCGACAAGGAGACACAATATCTCTGAAGCTGTTTACTGCTGCCCTTGAGGAAGCTTTCAGAAGATTAGACTGGTCGCAGAAAGGAGTCAATGTGAACGGAGAGTACCTAAACCATTTACGATTTGCAGATGACATTGTGGTCATAAGCCACGATCCCAAAGAATTAGAGGAAAATCTTAATCAGTTATGCACAGTTAGTAAGGATTTTGGACTAAAGATGAATATGGCTAAAACAAAAGTAATGATGAACAAGTATGCCACGGAAAGGGAAATAATGATTGAAGGAGCAGTAATTGAAAAGGTGGAGTCATATACAGTGGATTCCGGTTATTTGGGCCACCGGTTAATCGGGGCAGCCGTTTATTTGGGGCAAATCTTAAAAAACAAAAACCAATCGAGAAAATAGCCATAGTTTACTTCGCTTAATTGGGACAAAATGCCGTTTAATCAGGGCAGGAGACCTCAGCACTGGAGATTACTCTACGATTGTCTCCGACCGTACCACGTAGTTCGGTCGGATTTCTGGAGGTCACAACCATAAAACAATAAAAACAATTAGCAGTCACCTGTTTATTGGATCATAAACGGACAGTAAACTCGATCTTATTGAATTTGCGGTAATATCGACAGCTGGAATTCTGTGGGTTATTATGGTAAAATGTGTTTACACTTCCATGAAATCTTCAATCAAATAAAAAAATTAATTTTCAGATCTTCTCTTCATTCCTATTTTTAAAGCTTCGTAATTTGTGACTACGTTCTCACTTGCGCATGTTGTGTTACTTGCAATTTGTGTGTGCCGTGTTCTTTGTTATTGATTGCTTATCTTTTTACTGTTTTAAATTTTAACCCCCACCCATAAATGTCAGTAAACAGAAATGTCAACTAGTTTAGTTAGTATGTACACATTATTACAGTACGTATTAATTCTTCCGATTATCACGTATATTCTTCCGATTTTCACGTATTATTTAATTTTTTAATTGGTAAGGTAATAGAGAGTAAATTTGTGCTTAATATATCTTTACTTTTATAGCCTGTGGATAATATTCCTCCTATTTTCGCTAATTAGAATCGCTGTTTAATAGAATTAAAATTCAATTCACAAACGTGATCACAATGACCGGCGCTTACTGCACATCGTATAGTGAACGGTACTTTACTGTGGTGAGTTCGTCGTAACGTGATTTGATTGTACAGTGAACTAATTGTAAAGGGGGGAGGGGGTAAATTGTATTTTTAACTATTTACGTGAAACTTCGGATAATTGGGGCAGCCGCTTAATTGGGCCAAAATGCACTAGTCCCGATTTGTCCCAAATAACCGGAATCGACTGTACTTATCTGGGACAAGTTATTAGCTGTAATAATGATAAATGGCTGGAAGTCAAGAGAAGAATAAATTTTGGATGGATAGCATTCAGGAAATATAGTCACATACTGAAGAGCAATATCCCAGTTTGTCTGAAACGTAAAATAATGAACCAATGTATACTCCCCACCATGACTTATGGAAGTCAAACTTGGGCACTCACCAAAAGAATGGAAGAGAAGCTAAGAACTACACAGCGAAGAATGGAACGAATTATATTGGGAATCAGACTGTTAGATAAGAAGAGAAACACATGGATTAGGCAGCAAACTCAAGTAAAGGACATTCTTATCAAAACTAAAGAACTAAAATGGTCTTGGGCAGGACACATAGCTCGAAGACATGATGACAGATGGACTAAGAAAATAACAGAATGGTACCCAAGAGGAGCTAGAAGAAAACCTGGAAGACAAAGGCGGAGATGGATAGATGAAATTCATGAGTTTTTGAGTAGTAAATGGATGGCCAGTGCTCAAAACAGAAGGAACTGGAAAGTTGCTGGAGAGGCCTTCATCCTGCAGTGGATTGAAAATGGCTGATGATGATGATGATGATGATGATCAGATCACCACGCCGGTGGCTAATCTACAGACACTGTAATTTGCAAAACTTAAGCCTTTCTTCGTAAGAGCAACCCTTTGTTCCATTCACTAACCTTGTTGCCCTTCTCTGTACTCGTTCCAGCAGCTCTACATCCTTCTTGAAATGAGGCCACCAGACCTGTATATAGTACTCAAGGTGTGGCCTGACGATTGCCTTATACAAGGTAATAATCACCTTCTTATCCCTGCTAGAAAAATTCCTGTATATCATTGACAAGACATCATGAGCTACTCTTGCAGCCCGTCTGCACTGCTCAGAAAACTTCATATCTGCCTGAATAATTACACCCAGGTCCTTTTCATTCTCTACCACTGTCAGTGTAGTACCACAGAGTTGCTACATTGCTCTGGGGTTACTGTTTCCCACATATAGTACTTTACATTTGTCAATGTTAAACTTCATTTACCACCTCTCAGCCCATCTGCTCTACCTTTCCAGATCCTGTTGCAGCAGCATAGCATCAGTAGTGTCTTTAACAACCCTGCCAACTTTTGTATTGTCTGCAAACTTGGACATTAAGCTTGATATACCATCATCAATATTATTTATAAATACAGAAAACAATAATGGACCCAACACTGAACCTTGAGGGACTCCACTGATAACATTAGTCCACGATGAGCAGTGTCCATTGATTACCACTCTATGTCTTCTCCCCCTCAACCATCCTTTTATCCATAGCAGCAATTTGTCTCCAATGCCACACTGCTCCAATTTGTGCAGCAGTCTTCCATGTACAAGTAAACACATGGGTTGTGTTAGGGTAGCTAAGAATAGAAACAGGTGCATGTATACTTGCGTGTACACCAATGATAGGAGTTTAGCAAATAAATTTGATGAATTTGAGGTTTTGCTCAAAACATCAAAGGCAGATATTATTGGGATATCAGAGACATGGTATCACACAGATATAAGGAATGCAGAACTGGAATTTGGGGAGTACGTCTACAGAAAGGTTAGACAGGATAGGAAGGGAGGAGGGGTTATGCTATTAGTTAAAAAACACATAAAATCCAAGGAAGTGAAGCCAGTCGACATCGATGGACAGGGCAGTGTCGAGTCAGTTTGGTGTGACATAAGCATGGGTAAATCAAAATTGAGAGTAGGAGTGTGCAATAGGCCTAATGACTCTGATGAGTATAATAAGATACTGTACAGGGAAATAGAATGAGCCAGTAAATCAGAGAGTCTTATAATGGGGGATTTTAATTTCCCAGATATTGACTGGAATTTGTGGGTTGGTCACTCACACACTAGCAAGGCTTTTGTGGATTTATTGGATGACTGTTTTCTACACCAGCGTGTTCGGGAGGCAACTAGAGGGAGTAATACTCTTGATCTGATTATCAGTAGTGATTCTTCATGCATTAAGAATCTGCAGATAAAGGAACCACTAGGTGGCAGTGATCACAGTGTGCTGAAGTGGGATTTACTCAAGGAGGTAACTACCATCAGAGGTAAAGGGAAGGGTTTTTGCTTTCGTAAAGGCGACTATGATGGGCTGAGACAGTATTTAAATTCTATACAGTGGGACCAACTGATGATGTTACCAACAGCAAATTCAAAATGGGAAGCATTCAAGGAACTAATCTTGGAAGCTACCAGGCTTTACATACCAACCAAGAAATATTGTTCAAGGTTCAGGCCTAAATGGTTGTCAGATGAACTAATGAGACATATGGCAGAGAAGAAAAATACATGGGATACATACAAATTAATGGGTGACATGGAAGCCTATGATAGATATAAGTTGGTCTGTAACCAAGTCACAAAGGAGATTAGGCAGGCAAAGGCAGATTATGAAAAATCCTTGGCAAAGGATGCAAAGAAAAACAGAAAAGAGTTCTTTACCTATTTAAACTCAAGAAGGAAAGGGATGAATCAGATTGGTCCACTGGATGTTGATGGTTCAACAGTTGAGGATCCTGCTCAGGTGGCTAACAATCTAAACGAGTATTTTGCATCTACATTCACACATGAGGAGTTATTCAGGAAGGGGAATGTCATAGGTGAAGTAAACATTGGCAGTGAGCTAGATGATTTTCTAATAACTGAGAGGAAAGTGGAGGAGATATTGTTGAGGATAAACATAAAAAAGGCACCCGGGTGGATGGGATCTATCCAGTTATATTAAAGGAGAACAGCAAAGGAAGTAAGCAAACCGCTAGCCATAATTATGAAAGCTTCTTTGGACTCAGGGGAGGTACCCATAGACTGGAGATGTGGAAATGTAACCCCAATTCACAAAGGAGGATCAAAGGCTGACACAAGTAATTATAGACCTGTTAGTTTAACTTCGGTTCCAGGAAAATTAATGGAGGCACTGGTTAAAGAAGCACTGCAGGATCATCTGGACAAGAATTCAGTTATAGCTCAGACACAGCATGGTTTTGTTAAGGGCAGGTCTTGTCTGACCAATTTGATTGGATACTATGATGTAGTCACAAAAGAACTGGATGCAGGGAATAACTTTGATATTATATATTTGGATCTTAGAAAGGCTTTTGATACTGTTGCGCATGGAAGACTGCTGGACAAATTGGAGCAGTGTGGCATTGGAGGCAAATTGGTGCTATGGATAAAGGGATGGTTGAGTGGCAGAAGACAGAGAGTGGTAATTAATGGACACTGCTCAACGTGGACTAATGTTATTAGTGGAGTTCCTCAGGGTTCAGTGTTGGGTCCATTGTTGTTTTCTGTTTTTATAAATGATATAGATGATGGTATATCAAGCTTAATGTCCAAGTTTGCAGACGATACAAAGGTTGGCAGGGTTGTTAAGGACACACTACTGATGCTGTGCTGCTGCAACAGGATCTGGAAAGGTTGAGCAGATGGGCTGAGAGGTAGCAAATGAAGTTTAACATTGACAAATGTAAAGTACTACATATGGGAAACAGTAACCCCAGATCAACGTATCAACTCTGTGGTACTACGCTGACAGTGGTAGAGAATGAAAAGGACCTGGGGGTAATTGTGCAGGCAGATATGAAGTTCTCTGAGCAGTGCAGACGAGCTGCAAGAGTTAAACAAGCTGAACACGTCCTTGCAAGGACAGCCTACGGAAGTGTTCACACTGCGAGGCAAAATGGATGCATTTCAGAGGAAGATATTGATGTGGCAAATGCGGTTGGCTGAAGATCTGCAAATGTTCCCAAATTTTGATGATTATGTGAAACAGGAGGATGTCAACCGACAGGTAATAACTCTTGTGCAATTGCAGTTACAGTCGCTCACTGACACTTTTGGTCGTTATTACCCAAAGGAAGAGGACCCCAGACACGGAAATACATGGATAATAGATCCATTTTCGGCGAAAATCGAGGATAGTAATTTGAACATGAAATAAAAAGAAAGCTTAATCAATCTATCATCTGACGACAGTCTCAAAGGTAAATTCCACTCATCCCTAACAAGATCTCATTTTTGGCTTTCCGTAAAAAGTGAGTGCTGAGTGAAAAGGCCATCAAAATTTTAATTCCATTCGCAACTACATATATGTGTGAAAAGACATTTTCATCAGTTACGGCAATTAAAAACAAGTACCGCTGTCGGCTAGAAACACAAATGGCTCTCCGTATTGCAGTAATGTCATTGGAGCCAAGAATCCAATGGCTTATTTCAAACAAGCAGCAACAAATGTCACACTGATTATTTTGCTATAATTAATCCTTTATACACCTCTATGTTGAGGTGCACTCGATATTTGATAATTGTTAATATTAATTGTTTCTGTTAATTCTTTTTTTAATAAATGAAATTTAAAATGGTTTTTTTTTTGCATTTTTCATAATGAATATATCTGCGTTTATTTATTATACTTTTTTTTTTATAATTATAAGGCCATTATATTATTAATTATATTAACATTAATAATATCCAATTTTTTGCAAATAACTTGGAGTGCAAAAACAAGTGTAAGTACTATTCCATATTTAGAATGTTACTTTTATGGAAAAAATCATGGTAGTGGTCCGTGGGATTCAAAATTTTGAGTTTAGTGGTCCGTGAGGTCCGAAAGGTTGGCGACTGCGGCTC
The DNA here is from genome assembly GCF_048544385.1 of Mastigoproctus giganteus. Taxonomy (NCBI): domain Eukaryota; kingdom Metazoa; phylum Arthropoda; class Arachnida; order Uropygi; family Thelyphonidae; genus Mastigoproctus; species Mastigoproctus giganteus. The sequence continues at coordinate 37,686,363 of NC_143582.1, read as the reverse complement.
TAAAGAATGCAAAAACAGTTCTATCAGCTGGGAAGATGATGTGGCAATAATAATTGTAGTCTATGTTCTAAAAGGTCATAACAGGTGTATGTTATGCTAACCTATTATGTCAATTACAAGATGATATCAAGTCTAAAAGAAAAGGAATGCTGACAAAACACATCTTGTTTCAGCAAGACAATGCTCTCACTCACACATCAGGAATCTCAGCGACTGAAATGCATCAATGTTGGTATGAATTGCTGCTGCACCTGCCTCATTCATCAGATATGACACCATTAGACCCAAACTTAAATTTAGATTGACCTACAAAAATTCAAAACAAATGAACAGGTTATATCAACTATGGAGCAATTTTCAGGCCTTAATCACTTTACAAGAGTGGGATAACTGCATTGCAGGAAAAGTGTGTATATCTCCAAGGAGACTACACGAGAATAATAACTCCCTTGCTATGAGTCTAGTGTTTCATAGTGAGGCATGAACATTTTTCAATGCCCCCTGTGTGTGTGTGTAATTTACATTAAATAATAAATCACATTAAACTATTAACCCCTGACAAAGCTAGGCATGATGGGATATTATATACATGTTTTCTAGTTACAATAGAGAATTACTCGTTTTTTTTTAAAAACCAATGCAGAGTTGTTTTCACTCTCGTTAACAAAAAAATATACTTTGGGGTTAAAAATAAAGGTATTCAATAGGTGAAAACATCAAGCCTATTTTCCATCATTCATGAATTTCTGATTTTTCAGAACTTTTTGGAATGTTCTGCATATCAGCAGCATGCATAATTTTTAATCTCATGTACAATATAACCAGAATCATATGTTTGGAAAAAAAAAAAAAAAAACCACTTACATACAACAGAATACATTGCTCATTTTAAATCAAAATAAATAAAAAAATTCCTTTCTATCCATTTCCTGATTTTAAATTTATTTTATAGTTACACAATTTCTATTATGAGTACGGTGACCAGATGTTCTTTATTTCAAGAAGCTATCCTTTAGATTTATTTATTTTTCAAAAACACACTTTTGTCCTTTATTTTCGTTTAGTTATTTAATTTTTATTGTACAAATGAAACCACTTAATGCACAGTCTGATTGCACAAAATCTTTTTCTAATACTTGCTTCTTATAACGTCATGGCTCACTTAAAGTGCGTTAGTATTTTATAGTATAACCACTATAACGCGAGTGTTTTGGGAAAAACCTGATGTAGCAAGTATGCTTCGCATGGAAAAGGCTTTTGCGCTAGTTATCTGCTGTTGAAAATATCTATTCTGCTTTTGCTATTGTAAAAAGTACATGTAAGGCTTAAACAATTAGGATTTGGGGTAATAGTGCTGCTAATGTATAATTAAGTACTTTTGGAATGTGATACTATTAAATTAATTTTAAATTTTTTATCCCCATGAAAATGTGTTTTCAATGAAAAGTTGCAGGAAGAGTTACCTTTCATTGAAAAAGCTAGTTCAGAAAGTTATGTCAGGTGTGAGAAATGATCAGCTAATTTTAGTATCAGAAATAGTGGCAAAGCAGCAATTACACAGCATTTACAGACAACAAAACACAAAGAAGCTGATGTTAGGGCTTTATCAAGTAAATTGATAACCTTATTCTCCAGAAGCAAAACTTTTGATGACAAAATGAAACACTCGCCCCTTATTTTAAAGAAGCAACTTGGTGTTATCACTCAGTGCAACATAATTATTCAATTCATTCAAACGACTGCCCTTCGAAATTAATCAAAAAGTGTTTTGATGAAAAGTATTCTTGTGGTAGGACAAAAATGGAAGTTATTGTTCGAAATGTTTTCAGTCCATAATCTGTTACTTTAGTCAAAGCTGAGTTATCTGAATTAAATTATGTTACCATTTATTCAGACTGTTCTAATCGTGGTAATATAAAGTTGTGCTCGATTCTTGTAAGGTATTTTTTACCAAACCAAGGTGAAAGGTGTTGAAGTTCAGGTTTTGTGTGTAAAGCAACTACCAGGTGAAAATTTTGACTTGACAGCTTGCATCAACGAATCGCTGGACAGATATTAAACTACTGAAAAATTAATTGCTTTATGTGTGGACAATACAAATTGTAATTTTGGTGGTCCCCAAAGAAAAGGAGAAAACATTTTCCATAAAATTCAAAGAACCTTCAGCAATAAGTTGATTGGTGTCAATTGTGCCAGCCACGTATGCAACAACTGCATTATTATTGGTGTAAAATCCTTCCCAGTTAATATCGAAGTTGTATTAGTGAAATATTCACTTTTACATCTACACAATTAGAATTGAAAAATTTAAAAAAATATGTGATGATATATATGTTCAATACAAAAATCTACTAGGGTACAGCAAAACTAGATAGTTGACTCTTCTACTGACTTTAGAAAGGATTTTGAAACTTTTTAAGCCGCTAAAATTGTATTTTTTGGAACAAGAAAGATGTCCCACAGTTCTCAAAAACTTTTTTAACAATCCGTTAGCTGAATCATGGTTATTTTTCATTCACAGTCAAGCTTCAACTTTTCATAAACATATTCTAAAAATTGAATCTAAAGATATTCTATGTGTGAAACTTTTGTCAATTTAAATGAACTGAAATTAAAGTTGAGTGAAGGAAAACATCAAGAATTTTTACCAATGAATATTAAGAAAATCATTTCAGAATTAGAAGAAAAATAAAACACGGTTGATGTAAAATTATTTAATTATCAGTTCAATCATTTTAACAAACCTGCATTGACTATTTGAATCAATGGGACAGCACCTTCCTAGAAATGAAAGTATTTGAATGGATCCTTTTGCAAGGAATTCCATTGTGGTACGAAGGTTGAGGAGAGCATTTCTTTTATTTCAAATAAAAGAAAACTGAATATTGATGATGGCAAGTTATTCAATGAAGTCTGTTGTGTTAAAAATTATGTTACTAAGGAAAAACCCGAAGAGTGCAACAAAATGAGGAAATGACCTGCCATCATAAATGGGTTGAAATATTTAGATATTTTATTGATAAACAAATATCTTTTAAAAAGATTTTAAAAATCGTAGAATTTTGCCTATCTCCCAGGATCAAATTCTCCTGAGAGAATATTTTCAGTAATAATATGTGGACCAGTGAGAAAACACAACTAAAAGTCGAAACAGTGGAAGAATGCATTTATACTAAATGCAATTTTGATATGAGTTGTATGCAGTTTTATGAATTTTAAAAAGATGAGTGCGATATTTTTAAAAAAGTACATTCATGCAAAAAATATGAAAATTGAATTGTCTTTTTTAAATAAATTTACATATATTATTTTATGTTAGATATTTTTATTAGAATATGCGTTTTGTTAAATATTTTGGTTTAAAGTTTTTCTTAGTTTTGCTTTTGAACTTCGCAAAACAAAGTAATAAAAATTTCAGATTTGCCCTTTATTTTTTTAGGTTTGTTCTTCATTTTCTCCAAGAAAATATCATCATCGTAATTATGAGTATGATAATACAAATCACCTAAGGAATAATTCTGTTCTTGGGAAAAAAAATAACGCAATACCCATGGAATAATTTGTGTCTAAAAATGTTCAATATTCAAAAATAGCTTTATTTACATATGTAATAATTCATATAAGGAACAAAATAAATATTGAATAACTTTAGGGCATTGGACTGGGCTTTTCAGATAGCAATTTTTTAAAGTATTAGTTATCAGAGTAGGTACATACTCATGCATCATCAACACCCTTTTTTTTAACTTTTATCTATTTATGGTGTATCATCATGAAACTAAATCGACAAGGTCACAAATATATTTTCCATTATTACAAATTATGGAAAAATTATCTCCTAATGGGACATAATTATGATATAAAAAGTATTACTTGCCTGAAAATCTTTACTACTTTCCAAAAATACTTAGTAAACTTTTCAAAATCTTTTCATATGGCAGAAATCTTGAAACATCCACACATAGAGAACAAAAAAATGTATCCATATTTAAAGCTGCTTTTATCAATACTGAATCACATAGATGATTTCTCAAACCAAAATTCTTGTTAAGCCTTTAGCATCATAATTTCAGGATAACAATGAATGTAATTGGTTATATGGCAGTTTTCAGGTATTTCTTTTTCTTTTCTTTTCTAATATCCACTGATAATCTCTGTGACGAACTTTACTTTCTATTACAAAGATAAGTTTTCGTTTAAATTCACGAACTACACTATATAAAAAATCAATTATGAAAAACAGAATGATCCCACTATATCATTTAAACATGACTTCTTAACAGTGAGCACTGTGCCTGACTAAAACAAAATTTTGAAAGCGTTTGAGCAAAGCATAGAGCTCACTTCTATCACTTTTTAAAAGAATCTTCTGGTCTTATATGATTATATCAGAACACAAATAGAAATTATCCCACTTACACAGTGATGCTAAAAGCACTCATTAAATAAAAAAAAAAGTAGTTTACTACAATGTCCATTGGTTAAATATTGTGTCTATGTATAAAATTTAATATGTTGTCAAAATGGCATTTATGCATGGAATATAACTCCATAATGAAAAAGGCACTCTCTTCTGTGTTAGTTGATGATTAATTGCAGAACAGGTACACTAGTTTTTGACTGGTCAAGAGTAGACATTCATAAATGATGGTATAAAAGATTGCCAATAATAACACTGTGACTAATTACATTTTGCTATATCATAATACACTGGCTAACTTCATCAGTGATATAAATATTTACACAGTAATGTTAAGTTTTATATTAACATCAATGCATTATATTATGTTTGAACATAACTGCAAATCTGAAAACACTACAAAAGGCTTTATCATATTATTATAGCTACGCTATATATTTATCATATATAGAATAGCATTGTCTGCTAAACAATAATAGCAGACAATGCTATGCAGATGATATCCCATAGTATGCATGTGATTTGCCTTGTGCACTTTTTACTATTTCCCAGTTATGGTGGAAGCATGTGTGCAATGTAGTTGTGCATGGATTAGAGTGTAGCATTTTCTTCGTATGGATCAGAATGTAGCATTTTGTTCATATTCATAGCTGTTCTTATGACAGTATAAGTATTCTGTTTCAGGTGGAACCAGTCTCAGACTATTGTTGATGGGGATTTCACATATCAGCATCTTTAAGCAATACTGCACCACTGTACAGCGTCTCTAAAAATGTGTTCATAAGAACTAGCTATACTGATTATACTGAGTCTGAAGCCGATTACTTCAACATGGTTTTTTTACTGTACAAGATACTGCTCCTTTGAAGACCATTTTCAAATCTATTCAACAGAGATTTCTCAAATTTGCAATAATGAAACTGTGTAAAAAAATTACCTGGAAAAAAGTGGCAAGTTATGCCTGAGTGAAGGCATTAGCATTAATAGAGGCATATGATGCAAGAAAGCAAGCTTATACAGCAAAAAAAAAAAAAAAAAAGACACCCTTCCATTTCACTCCAAATGTTTGTCTAGTTCTGCCTTGAATTTATTTAAGCTATCAACTTCCACAATGACAGATGGAAAGGTTGTTCAAGCAATCAACCACCCGCTGGCAAAAGACAAACTTCCACACATCTATTCTAACAACTCTTTCCTCAATTTGAATTTATGTCCCCTCAGGCGATTAATCAGGGCAAGAGGAAGAATCCTATTGGCATTGAGCTTGCTCAAACCATTCAAGGCCTTACACACCTCAATCAGATCCCCTCAGAAGTACCTAGTCTCCAGACAGTGCAATTTGCAGAGCTTAAGCCTTTCTTTGTAAGAGCAACCCTTTGTTCCATTCACTAATCTCATTGCCCTTCTCTGTACTCGTTCCAGTAGCACTACATCGTTCCTAAAATGAGGCCTCCAAACCTGTATATAGTACTCAAGGTGTGGCCTGACCATTGCCTTATACAAGGGGATAATCACTTCCTTATCCATGCTAGAAAAATTCCTATATATGATTGACAAGACACCATGAGCTATCCTTGCAGACTGTCTGCACTGTTCAGGAAACTTCATATCTGACTGCACAATTATCCCCAGGTCTTTTTCATTCTCCATTAACCTGAGTTTAGTACCACACAGTTTATATGTCACTCTGGGGTTACTGCTACCCATATGTAGTACAGCCACTCCCCAATTAAAGTAAGGGTTGCGTTCTGCAGAACTCTACGTAAGTCGATTTTACGTAATTCAGAATTTCCCCCATACTTGTGCAGCACTTGCAACTTGCATGTGCTCACTGAATTGATTGAATCAAAAAAGAAATGTTCAATGAACATATGAATAGAATTATTTATTGTATTTATTCAATTTTTTATGTCATGCACAGGAAAAATTACAAAAGTGTGCATTTTAAAAAATATCAAAATTAAAAAATGACAAAAAAAAAAGAGAGGAGACAAACATCATATCAGTAAGTTTTACCTCTCAAGCATCGTTGCCAGAATCAACATCTTCAGCTGATAAGTACGCCGCTGCAGAGGTTGAGGGCTACGGAGATTTAGAATGGATCGGCCACTCAACCTTACAAAAGAACATATTAATGGATGACCGGACGGTGGCTTTTTTCTTTTCATCGTAGATTTCTCTGTAGCAAGCAAGCATTTCATTCACCACTCTCTTAACTTTTAAGAATCGTTCGCTGTCAGGATCCATCTTCTCAAACCTCACCATTGCCATCTCTTTGGTGATGAAGCGTCTTACCTCCTCATTTGGTTCATCTCGAGCTTCGTCAGCAGTTTCTTCTTTCACTATCGCTGCCTGCAAGTCAATAAGTTCTTCGTTAGATAATTCCTTCTCTTCTTCTATTAACTCCTCCATGTCTTTGGCAACAATCTCCAACTGAAGTAGCTCTGCAACCTTTACAATTGTATCTGTAACCGCTTTGTATGATTTGTCTTTTTCAAACCCTTTGAAGCCTTTTACGTGCCACGGGCATATTTTCTTCCATGCGGCATTAGTTTAGTTTCTTCCATGCGGCATTGATTATTAATTTCCGCCCAGGCCTTATTAATGTTTCAGATGGCGTGATAAATAATGTTAGATTTCCAAGTCTCTTAATGTAATTTTTCTCACCATCTACTACAGACAATGCCTGAGCAAATGTGTGTAAATAGTATGCTTTTAAATTCAAAATAACACCCTGATCCATAGGTTGGATGAGTGAAGTCGTGTTTGGCTATACAAATATGACTCTCACGTTCGAATTGAAATCATCTAGATGCATAGGATGTCCAGGAGCATCATCTAATAGAAGCAAAATCTTGAAAGGAACGTTGTTGTCTTTACAATATTTTTTCAACCTCGGGAATAAAGCAGCATTAAAACCAATCCTCAAAGAGAGAGATACTGTTATCCATGCTCTCTGATTCGATCGGAAATGCACAGGGAGGGTGGCTTTATCGATGCCCTTAAATGCACAAGAATTTCCAGAATGGTACACAAGCAGTGGTATTAATCTATAATCTCCTGCTGCATTAGCCCCAAGCAAGAGTGGCGCCCTATCTTTCGAAGCCTTGGAACCTGACATCGTCTTTTCCTCTTTGGCAATGTACATTCGATTCAGCATTTTTTTCCAATACAGAGCAGTCTCGTCAACATTAAAAATTTGCTGCATTGAATAGCTGCCTTCATCAACAATTTTTTCCAACACATCACAAAATTTCTTTGCAGCTGCAGAATCGGCACTGGTGACTTCACTGCATACTTTATCGTTGTGGAAACCAGCACAATGCTTGAACCTATTAATCACCCGTTACTTGTCACGAATTTGGCTTGGAGTTCGCCATACTTATCCTTAATATCTTCATAAATACTTCTTGCTTTTGCTTGAATGGCCACTAGACTCAGGGGAACTTGCTTCCGAGTCTGATTTTCCATCCATTTTATTAATAGCTGTTCCTTCTTCGATATACCTGAACACTTTTGATCTTAAGTGCATTGATACTTTGACATGTTCTTTTATACGTGAATTGTCCTTTAAAATAGTATTCACTGTTGAAGCAGCAAGACTAATTCCCTTGCAATAGATGACAAACTTTGTCCTGCCTTCGTACTTAATCATTTTCATCTTCATTTCTGAACCAATTTTGTTTCGTTTCCTGGCACTGTCAGCACTTGCACTTTCCATTGGTTCTTTTCCCTTCATGCTCACATCTGGTGAGTATGAGCTAGGCACACCCAGGGTCCTGAGCTGGATATCATCATTCTTCTCTTCCTTGGTGATCCCCTTGTATTTCTCTCTCTCTCTCCCCCCCCCCCCCAGGGTAACTCAGAAATTTTTTTAATGATAATAATACGTAAATAGGAAGGAAGAGAAGTTTCTGAAAATTTGTTTTTTATATGATTGAAGATTTTAGTGAAGGGGAAGACATTTCACCATAATACCGTAATGTAAAAACCCACAGAATTCCAGTTATCAGGATTATCACAAATGCAATAAGATCGAGTTTACTACCCGTTTATAATAGATTGCACTAACAGAAAAGCCCAACTGCCTTGGGCTTTTCTGTTAGTGCAATCAAGCGGAAACTGCAAATTGTTTTTGTTTTTTGGTCATGACCTCCAGAAATGTGCTTTAGAAAAATAACACAAAGGCCTTCACAAAATTGATTCTTATAATGGGAACATAAGATAACGATGAGAGTGTGGCGCAATTTCCATTATAAATATGACCTTTTAGAGAGATAAATAGTTTAGTAATATAGTGAAATTTTCAACTTCCAAGGACTTGGAATGAATTACAAAAAAAAAAAAAAAAAAAAACACAATATGTTAGTAGGTTAACATTACCTCCGTTTATCCCTACAGATGCAAAATACGTTTCCATATTTTTTTTCAGTTTGCACTGGCCGGCAAAAACTTATGCAAAGTCAAATTTGTGTAAATCGAGTATTACGTAAGTCAGGGAGTTCCTGTACTTTACATTTGTCAATGTTAAATTCAGTTGCCACCTCTCAACCCATCTGCTCAATTTTTCTAGATCCTGTTGCAATAGCGTACTGTCATTAACAACCCTGTCAACCTTTGTATCATCTGCAAACTTGGACATTAAACCTTATATACCATCATCAATATCATTAATAAATACAGAAAACAACAATGACCCAACACTGACTCCACTAATAACATTAGTCCATGAAGAGCAGTGTCCGCTGATTAGCCTAAATAAATTTAAGTCTGTTGATAGCCTAAATAAATTTAAGGCTCAGCTGGACAGGTAATTCAAACAAACGGAGGGGTGAAATGTGTGTGGTTTTTTTTTTTTTTTTTTGGCTGATGCTGCATAAGCTTGTTTTCTTGCATCATATGCCTCTACTAATGCTAATGATTACCACTCTGTCTTCTCCCACTCAACCATCCCTTTATCCATAGTCAATTGGCCCTTAATGCCATATTGCTCCAATTTGTACAATAGTCTTCCATGTGCAATAGTATCAAAAGCTTTCCTAAAATACAAGTATATGATATCAAAATTATTTTTTGCATCCAGTTCCTTTGTGACTACATCATAGCATCCAATCAAATTGGTCAGAGAAGACTTTCCCCTTAACAAAACCATGCTGTATCTTTAACCAGACTCCATTAATTTCCCCTAACAGAAGTTAAACTAACAAGTCTGTAATTACTTGTGTCACCCTTTGATCCCCCTTTTGAATTGGAGACATGTTTGGCAAATCTCCAGTACATTAGGACCTCTCCTGAGTCCAAAGAAGCTCTCATACTTATGTCTGAGGGTTTGCTTACTTCCTTTGCCACCTCCTTTAATATAACTGTATAGATCCCATCCATCCTAAGTGCTTTTCTTATGTTTAACTTCAATAATTTCTCCTCCACTTTGCTCTCAATTATCACAAAATCATTTAGCTCCCTGCCAGAGTTTGATAAACTTCTGGCATTCCTCTCCCTAAATATCTCCTCATGAATGAACGTATATGTGAAACACTCATTCAGTTTGTCAGCTACCTGAGCAGGATCATCAATAGTTGAACCATCGATATCAAGTGAACCAATCTGATTCAACAAATCAACCAAAAATCAATAGGTCAGACTGAAAAATCAATCAGTTTGCTTTGTTTCAGATAAATCAAACAAAACAAAAAAAATCAGTCTCAGACTATTGTTGATGGGGATTTCACAGCATATCAGCATTCTTTAGCCATACTGCACCAGTGTATTGTGTCCGTAAAAGTGTAAATGAGATTAACCTAATCTCCACACAACCACCAGTGGGTACATGTTCACACTTAAATTACACACATATTCCTTATATGATTTCATGTAGTTATACTAAAGTAAATACATGAAAAAATATCTCAATTAATGAATCCAAAATACAACATTAACACCGTTAATCCTCTTAGTACAGATGTAATTTCATGTATGGCTACAGGAGCCCTGCATGTGAGAAATAGTAATGAAACCATTTCCAGTTAAAATATAATGCCAAATTATAAAGAAGCTTTGAGTACCCTTTCAAGAATATCAGAGACAGAGAGTGTATTACACATTGGCTTCGTTTCTATTCATCACTTACTTGGCTTGCTATACAACTGGCATATTCTTCATTTATATTCAAATTATGTTTCTGTAACATGTGACAGGTAATACATTGCAGCCACCAATATTTGCTATACTGATGGTTTTCTTTATTGCCTATTTAGCAGTTAAAGTTCATTTTTATGTTACACAGTTAGTAGAGAATCGACATGCTAACGTGCTGGTCATACCACCGTCCACAGATCAATTTCTACTGAAGATATTCTGATTTAATTTGTGAGTGCCCCATGAGTGCTCTGATCTGTTCTAGAATTTTTTCAGTTAATAATGGTCACCATTATCCAAATCTATTGCATTGGTCATTTGAGTGGTATATTGGTCAAGTCAGCGATACACTGATTTGTTTAATGTTCAAAATGCAGTAATTCAATGGCCATCATTGGCCTTATGATGAGTTGGGACACAATGGTTGGTCTATTTTACTTAATTTTTGTTTCACTCTGTTGGTGACGTTGTGGTGGTTGGTTTTTGTCTTCATCTATAGTGATATTTCACATAATTTGGACCTGGTGATGTCAGAGGGGATGCCACTAAACTAGAATTAGTTGGCATTTCTGTAAATTTATTAATTAGTATTAAAAATACTAATTAATAAAAATATTAATTAGTATTTTATCCAAATTATTTTAGGAGCATATTCCTTCTGCAACATCCTTTATCTCACCCCCTCTTCTTGATTTGTTGCTGTTACGTACTAGTTTTGCTAGCTTTCTATTTGCCACTTACTTGGTGGTGTGTGTGTGTGTGTGGTAATTACTGCTTTTGAATTTTTTTTTTTTTTTTTTTTTTTTGAAATTTTGGATTCAGGAGGATGAATAGTTACAATTTCAGTACGATTTCAGTTACAATTTCAGACATCAGTGCACCCCGCCTAAATGTAAGGTGGGCAAAGGCCTAGGAGGGCTTTATATGAATTTTTTTACTAGGAACACAAAAGTATACAATACAGGGAACCCACACTCCAACCAGTTAACTACAACAAAGCAGATATAGTCGAGAGGGAGTAGTAAAATAAAATACTTTAAGAGAATAGTAAGTTAAGTAAACAATTTTTAAACAATTATGGCTTTTTTAATGCACATTGAGTTAAGTAAAAATACGAGGATAAATGAATTACAACTAATAGCATAGAAAAGATAGAATATATATGTAACACTGGATGGCAAAAAAAAATTTTTTCTTCACTCCCTGTTAAAATTCAGAGTGATTCTTGTAGATTTGACATTACTGAATTCAAATATGGCAATCGTATTGCTGTCACACCCATCAATTTTAAGGGAGAAGGGATTAGAATCAAAAAGTTTCTAGTAAAAAAGATTTTATACATTTTAAGAAAATGTTACATACAGTAATAAATATTGAATAATGGTTGTATTAAGCATATTCTACTTACAAAAACGTTTATTTGATAAGAAAACACTTTTGTCATTTTTTGCCTTATATAATCCATTGGTGTCTCCCATATAAAATTCCAAGTAGTCTGCCAACATATTTGGACTCCATTTTCCTTGGTATCTTTTTTTTCATTTGAGAAATATCTTGGTTAAAACTTTTCACCGTGTTCATTAGAGATCGCTTCCAAGTTTTCAGGAAAAAAGTCTAAATGGGAATGTAGGAAATGAAGATGTAACGACTTGGTTTTCCGTGATTAACCTACAATACTTGAAAGCTGAGGACGATAAGAACTTTTTAAGCACATATCTGAGTTTTTGAACATATTTCCTAAGAGAATCTGTCGAAATTATTTCAGGGAGGAAATTGATGCCAACCATTGTAATCATAAACAAAGGTATATATCTTATCAAGATTATATATCATATCTTATCAACATGACAATGGTTTATGGAAACAAAGTATATCAATTAGTCAGACAGTTTAGAGCAAGTTTTGCAAAATTTTTTACTAAATTAATTTATTTTATTTTAAATTTGATAACTTTTTCACATCTAAACTGAATGGCAGTGGCTTTGACACTATAAATGGTGCACAGGAGTGAAAGAAACTATTTTTATGAACCATGTTGAAACATAATGTACTTACAGTATCCAGACAGTCCATGTGAAGGCAGAAAAAGAGTGAGTTGCACTAATTAAGTATGATGGATAATAATTAGCACCCCCTAGTGTTTATGCTAATGCTACTGATTAAATTTACCATTTTAAATTATAAGCAACCCCTGGGTAGCTGGGAGATCTGGTGATTTGGATATATAAAAATAACTGTAGATGTACAAATATGTTACATACTGTACATGACAAAAATAAAATAAAATAATAAAAAATATAATAAAAAAGTAAAAGGTAAGAATATTGCTATTCAAGAACATTTGGTGTTTTCGATTCATACTACCGAATAGAACAATATGGATGGCTTAATGCCAAGATTATTATATACACTATATACAGGTGGTGTAATGGCAAATTCCAATGTGCAATTCATGGCTATGTTAATTTTTTAGTCGTAGCTGAAAAAAAGTTAATTTTGTCAGGGCTGCTTTTCACATAGAATCTGATGAAATTTGGAGGAATGTTATTTCTACAATTCTTGATATAGTTTTTTAAGTGCTTGTATTAATATAACCTGGTTACTACAAATACATGTATATCTACAAATATGTGCATTTCGGCACAATGTTTTAGTGTTTCGTTCATTTTCTAGGAATAACCAATAATGCTTATTGGAATGTGTCGGCAAACTCCTTTTTTCTTGGGACTTCCTACTTACACAAGTTGGGGTCAATTATGTGTCCTTCATAATCTTCTTGTGTGTGTGTGTGTGTGTGTGTGTGTGTGTGTGTGTGTGTGTGTGTGTGTGTGTGTGTGTGTGTGTGTGTGTGTGTGTTTTCACTCTCGTTAACAAAAAAATATACACTTTGGGGTTAAAAATAAAGGTATTCAATAGGTGAAAACATCAAGCCTATTTAAACTTAAGACAAAAGTAGGAAATATTTTTAGCTTTAGAATTTCAATGGAAAAAGAAAATCAAACGAATTGTTGAATTTGAATGGTGAGCGCCAGTTCAACTGCCATAAAAAGTGGCACATTACCAATCAGCTCATAATTTTTACACTATATTAGATATCTTTAATAACATGAGTCTTGTTATTAAAAAAAAAAAAAATTGGCCTCACTACCGTACTACAAAAATCTCTGAGTAGCAAAAGTGACAAAATCAAAGCTCTATGGAAATGAAACCACTCTTGCTGATGTCTCCTACATGCCACATGAGAAGTGGAATACAAGAAACAGATGAGATCAATTGAATGGCATCTGTTAAACACAATCACAAAAAGAGAATAAGACAGAACACTCAATAAGTTTCAGTCTGTGTTTTAAAACACAAAAAATTAACAAAAAAAAAAAAAAAAAAAAAAGTTCCATTTATAATTTGGCCTGCAAGTCAGAAGAGTTTGCAATAATTTTGACAATGAACACAAATCATTAATTGTGTTTATCACTCATGAAAGCTTGAATAATGGACCACTCAAATGTGTGTGCTTCTTCACACTTGCAATTGACCAGTCAGCTATGTCCTAATTTTAAATATTTATCAAACAGCTATTTTAAATGTGCATAATACATATGAAAGGAACTATATTTTTTTTGCTTTAATTTTTTTGTTGCTTAAAAAGCTACTAAAAATGTAAATTTTCACATATCAATCTTGCAACCATCCTTTTTCAATTTAAGAATTGGAGATACCAGCATTTAGTTTATTCAATCCATTAGACTTAAAACGTTAGACTTAAGACAAAAGTAGGAAATATCCAGGACAGAGGGAGAAAAGGATAAAGTGGTGGAGATTGAAAGAGGAGGGTTTGAGGAAGGAGTTCAGGGAAAAGGTGCTAAAAGGAATAAAGTTACTGGAAGACGTGCAAGAGTGGTGGAAAACAAATAGTTGTTTCTTAAGGAAAGTTGGTAAAGAGTTGGTGGGGAAAACATCAGGAAAGGGGACGCCGGAGGGAAAGGAGGCTTGGTGGTGGAATGAGGAAGTGCAATCGGTGATTAAACAAAAGAAGGAGATGAAGAAAAAATGGGATGTAACAGGTAGCCAGGAAGATAAAGAAGCATATACAATAGCAAAAAGGGCTGTGGCAATAGCAAAGGCAAGGGCAGTGGATGAAGCCTATGGGGAACTGGAAAGGAAAGAGGGAGATAGGCAACTGATGAGAATAGCCAAAGCGAGAGATAAGGAATCGAAGGACTTCTCATCAATAAAACAGATAAAAGATGAGAGGGGAATAGTTATACAGGACCCAGAAAAGGTTAAGGAAAGGTGGAAAACCTATTTTAAGAAGCTATTAAATGAGGAAAACCCAAGAGCACTATGCGAGGATGTAGAGATGAATGTGAGAGTAGTGGAAGGCATAATCAGGAAAGAAGTTTGTTTGTTATTTGGTTTTTAGGGGCATTAGAAACTAAGGCCATATTGCTCCAGGGATATGCGGCGATCATTCCCTGACCTTTCCGCATCCTCCGTATTTGGTGGTCACGGGCTCGAACCCCAGTCTAATCAAGAAGCGTGTGCCACGCACTGCTGCTCCTGCCCACCTGGCTACGGAGGCGCCAGGAATTTAAGAAGTGGAAAGCGCACTCAGAAAAATGAAGAGAGGGAAAGCAGTAGGTGCTGATCAGATACCAGTAGAGGTATGGAGTAGTCTGGAAGAAGAAGGGATCGATATCCTATGGGACTTGATGGAAAAACTGTGGCAGCAGGAGAGGATACCCGATGAGTGGAGGGAAAGTATACTTGTGCCAATCTTTAAAGGAAAGGGTGATATGCAGGAATGTGGGAATTACAGGGGAATAAAGTTAATGTCTCATTCAATGAAGATCAGGGAAAGAATTGTGGAAGGAAGGTTAAGGCAGGAGACAGAAATAGGAGAGGAACAGTTTGGTTTCATGCCGGGAAGAGGGGCAACAGATGCGGTCTTTGTTTTAAGGCAAGTGATGAAAAGATACAGGGAGATTCGAGTAGAGTTGCACATAGTGTTTATAGACCTGGAAAAAGCATATGACAGAGTGCCCAGACAAGAGGTATGGAGATGTATGAGGGAGAAGGGTACATCGGAAAAGTACGTAAGGCTTGTAAAGGATATGTACGAGGGAGTGGTGACTCAGGTTAAGTGCAATGTGGGTATGACTGAGGGGGTTCTCTGTAGAAGTTGGACTGCACCAGGGATCAGCTCTCAGCCCATATCTGTTTGATCTGGTAATGGATGTGTTGGATGTAGAGGCATGAGGATAAGTAGAACAAAGACAGAATATATGGAATTGAATGGAGAAGTTGAGAGTTCTATAAAACTGCAGGAGGAAAAGCTACCATCTGTTTCGAAATTTAAGTATCTGGGATCGAACATTGAGAGAGATGGAGGATTGAGTGCAGAAATACAGCACAGAGTGCAATGTGGATGGCTGAACTGGAGAAAGATGAGTGGGGTGCTGTGTGATAAGAAAGTTAATTGTAGAATGAAGGGAAGAGTGTATAAAACTGTGGTTAGACCCACATTGATGTACGGTGCTAAGACATGGGCGATTACAAGGGCCCAGGAGAAGAAGATGGAAGTGGCAGAGATGAGGATGCTAAGATGGATGTGTGGTGTGATGAGGAAGGACAGGTTAAGAAATAATTACATTAGAGGTACGGTTAAGGTGGGGCCTCATGAGTAAAAAAATACAGGAATCTAGGTTGAGGTGGCTTGGTCATGTGGAACGAAGAAGTGAGGAGTATGTAGGGAAGAGGTGTGAAAAGCTGGAGGTGATAGGGAAGAGAAAGAGGGGGAGACCTAAGCTGAGATGGAAGGACAAGGTGGCAGGGGATTTGAAAGAGAGAAAGCCCTGGTTAGAAAGGAATGGAGAAAGAGAATTAAGGAAGGGAATGCCAACCCCATATGAATGTGGGAAGAAGGTGAGGACAAAGAAGAAGAAGAAGAATCCATTAGACTTAAAACACTTCAATCAGGTCTCTTCCTTGGTACAATACTCTTGTGTTGCTAACTACTTATGTTATTGTTCACTATAGTCAGATCTACATCCGTCCTAAAATGAAGCTTCCAGACACATAAGCAGTCTAACCATTGTCTCGTACAATACAGTAATCACCTCCTTATTCCTGCCACGTCTTTTTCTTTTCTCCAATATATTGAGCATGGTACCACTTAATTGGCATATTATTCTGGGATTACTGCTACCCAGATGTAGTACTTGGAATTTACTAATGTTAAACTTTAATTGCCATTTTCTAGCCCATTTGTCTAATTTCTCTACATCTTGATGAAGTAGCATATCCTGATTTCTGCCATTAGCCAACCTGACAGCTTCTGTATCATCAGTAAACTTAAAAATTAAACTTGTTTAGGCTTACAGATGTGCCTTCATCAAAATCATTAATAAATATTAAAAATAATGAGCCTAGCACTGAACCCTGAGGGCCTCCACTAACATTAGTCAAAGAACAGTGCCTATTAATAATTAGCATCCACAGTAACTTAACTCTAATGCCACACTGCTCCAATATGTATAGTTTTATACAGAACAGTATCAAAAGCATCGCTGAAGTCTGATGTCAAATTTTTTTTTCATCCTCCTCCTTTGTTATTGTCATAGTAGCATTATGCTATATATGCATTATTTCTCTTCAGATTGTCAGATATGATCTCCTTATAACAAATCAGTGCTGTGACTGCTGTAACTGTCAAAGGAATCCTATATTACTTTTATAACCACTGAATCCATTATTTTCCCTGGAACAGAAGTAAAGCTTACAGGTCTGTAATTACTGACATTTGCCTGTGATCTCTCCCATTTGTGAATATGGAAGGTATTTATACATTTCCAATCTGTAGGGACTTCCCCTGAACCCAAGGATGCTCTCATAATGTTGAATAAAGGTTTTCTTATCTCTTCTGTTGATTCTTTTAATATAGGTAATCAGTTTGATTCTATCAGCTCCAGGTAGCTTATTCAATTTCTTTTTTCACTTTCTTCCTAATTATGAGAAAATCATTTAGCTTCCAGTTAGAATTAGGTATACATCTGGTTTTCACACCTCTAAAAACTTCTTCATACATGAACGCAGATGCAAAATAGTCATTTGGCAACCTGAACAGAATCATCAATAGTTATAGCATTCATATCCAGTGGATCAATGTTGTTCATTCCTCTCCTATTAGTGTTAACATGAGCACTAACAGGAAAGGAATAATCTGCCTAATCCACTTAGCTTTACTTATCACTTAGTGACCTAATTGAAGATTAGGTCACTAAGTGATAAGTTAGTGACCTAATCTTCAATAAGTTAGTTAGAAATCTTATCTTTAAATCTTAATGTAGATTTCTGTGTCCCTGATAATTAATAATCATCCTATGCATTTGTTTTCCTTCCACTAGTCTCATCAGCTCAAATGACATCCATTAAGGTCCACACCTTCAACAATATCTCTTAGTTGGTATAAAAAGCCTAATAGCTTCTACGATTCTTTGCTGAATGCTTCCCATTCAGAATTTGCAGTTGGTAACAGCATCAAATGATCCCACTAAAAACAATTTAAAAATGTCTAAGGACCTCCAATCACATTTATGAAAGAAAAAATTTCTTCACTTTAACCTTGGGAGTAGTTATATCTTTATGTAAATCCCACATCACAATGGCAGAAAATGTTGCCAGCCAGTTTAAAATAAACAGCAAATTCTTATCTGCTGTTTATTTAAAATAGTAATGTGCTTTTATTAAAAGTACTGCAATACAAATGCAAATAATAAAAAGGTGGAGCAAGCTCCAACTGAGAAAACTAAGTTCACACAGAAAAATAGTCTCAAGTTTGAGTGGCAAAGGCTAAAATTGTCTAACATTCCTAAGTATAATCTTGAGCATATACCTAAAACCAAAAATTTTTTTATGAAATTTGGTTTCTACATATCTGTTATAGTTTTCATATATACATGAGCATAACATTATTCTTCCTTTTCAGGGGTCACTTTTATATAATTCTCATTGTCATCATGAACCTGGTCCGGCTTAGGTCTTTTAAGACCTGTTCCATATATAATTCTCATATATTACAAAAATAAAAATGTAATTCAATAACTAAATGTTCATATAGCCATATCTAAATTCAAATAACTGTCATCATACTTTTGTTTTAGTCTTTTATTAGTTGGTTTCTGTTTTTTCACTTTGGATTTTTGGGGAACAAAAGGCTGCAAATGTTCATCCTCACTTTGAAGTGTGACAATATCGTATTCATTTTCATCGACCACAGTTGCAATACTAGAAGTACTTGCTTCTCATTTTAAAGTTCCTTTTTCAACCACAAATCCATAGTCACTTATTTTAATAATAATATTTCAAAACACTGATAATTATCAAAATAAATTTATACAAGGAAGTGAGTTTAGTTATGATATCAGTTCGCTTCCCCCTCTCCCTCAACCCGTGTACTAAATCGTATACGAATGGCATATTAGATCACTACATTGCTACTTTTCATAGATGTCACATTACCTCTAGGTATATTTCTCTATGCAAAAGCCTATCAAAATAAAGTGTTCCATGGTCAATTCGATTATTAGTCTATGCCAGTATATTAATAACCGAAAAAAAAAAAAAAAAAAAAATTATGTTAAAATTATGTACACTACAAAAATGGTGTACACTACAAATATGCAAAATTTATTTTATTTTTTAATTATTAATTACGATTTTTCACGGAACACAGTTTGAGAAATGCTGGTATAGACAAGCAGGTGGCAAATTTAGCACATTTCCAGGCCCCTTAAGGATCCAGGTTTCTACAGAAAATATACATTTCACGTAAGAAGGAGAAGATGATGTCCAGAGGCTGGCATCATTCATGATTCCAGAAGGATAAATATTTATGAATTTATGAAATATTAATGAATCATGAATGATGATTCATTCTGCACATCATCTGCTCCTTTTTACTAGATACAACTTCACTAGCCAGAAGCTTTATGCATTCTTTTGCTATGATGCTTTATGTGGGTTTTGAAAGCAAGTTTCAAGTCTAAAAAAGAATCCAAGGAATCTCAAAGGTACAAAAACTGCCGTTACAGGTTGGTATTGGGTAAGAATTATCAGAAGAGAAGGTCTTGACACAAGTGAGAAGATAATGTATTTCATTTCAGCTAAATTTGGTTTCAAGTTAATGAAGGTAATATAATTTTTAAAATTTGGGATGGCAGAAAAAACTTTTAATGCCTCTCCTGCTAGTAGGGATGCAGATTTCTGGTTTGAGGACATAGGCAAAGCAATGATGACATCACCAGCATATGAAAGAAACCACTGATTTTTATTTAAAGGAATGTATAACAATATCAGCTAAGAGTAGGGCTGATAAAGAACCACCTTGGAGGTTCCCTGTCTTGGGGGTCAATGTTAATAATTGATTCTCAATTTTGAAATGAAGTACTCTTTGGCAGAATGAGATTCAAGAAGGGTAATACAGGGTGTTTGATTATAAAGAACTGGTAAATAGAGAAAGGAAGGAATTAATGAAAACCCAAGTCAAATGCAGCAGATATATTAAGGGCAATGCACAAAGGTTCATCTCCTCATCCCAATAGTAATGCAATTAAAAATTAGGGCATCTAGATATTTTATGATGAGCTGCTTTCTCATACCATAATGGGAACTCATCAAGTCTTTCACTGAAGATTTAGGCTGATAAGTGGCAAAACACATTTTTATAATAATCTGAGCTGGACTGAGTAGACTAAGATAGCTCGAAAATCCGACTAATTGATATGTAATCAATCAGTTGGATTTTTCGTGTTTTAGGCATAGTAATCAACGTAACTGTTCTCAAGATAATAGTAGTAGTGGCATGTGATGCAAGAAAGCAAGTGTATGAGCTTATGCAGCATCAGCCAAAAAAAAATACACACCATTCCCTCCAAATGCCTGTCCAGTTCCTCCTTAAATTTATTTACCTTATCAACATCCACAACGATAGATGGACGTTTGTTCCAGCAATTAACCACACGCTGGCTAAAGGCACATTTCCGCACATCTATTCTACAGCTGTCTTTCCTCAATTTGAATTTATGTTTCCTTAGGTTCGTAATCTAAACAGCTGGAAGAATCTCATCAGAATTCAGCGTGCTTAACCCATTCAAGGTCTTATACAACTCAATCAGATCATCTCGCAGGTGCCTAGTCTCCAGCCGCTGCAATTCGCAGAGCTTAAGCCTCTCTTGGTAAGAGGATCCCTTCATTCCCCTCACCAATCTTGTTGCCCTTCTCTGTACACGCTCAAGCAAATCTACATCCTTCCTAAAATGAGGCCTCCAGCCCTGTACGCAGTACTCAATGCATGGCCTGACCATTGCCTTATCCAGAGGGATAATCACCTCCTTTTCTCTGCTAGCAAAATTCCTGTATATCATTGACAAAACCCCATGACCTGCTCTGGCAGCCTGTCTGCATTGCTCAGAAAACTTCATATCTGACTGCACAATTACTCCCAAGTCTTTTTCATTTTCTACCACCCTAAGGGTAGTACCACACAGTTGGTACGTTTCTCTAGGATTACTTCTACCCATATGCAGTACTTTGCATTTGTCAATGTTAAACTTCAATTGCCACTTATCAGGGCATCGTCCCAAATTTTCTATATCCTGTTGCAGTAGCACACTGCCATTACTGTTATTAACAACCCTTCCAACCTTTGCATCATCTGCAAACTTCGACATTAAGCCTGATATACCTTCATCAATATCATTGATAAATATACAAAACAACAGTGGACCTAACACCAAACCCTGTGGGACTCCACTAATAACATTAGTCCACGAAGAGCAGCACCCATTGATTACCGCCCTCTGTCTTCTCCCACTTAACCATCCTTTTATCCATTGTAGCAACCTACCCTTAATACCATTCTGCTCTAATTTGTACAATAGTCTTCCATGCGCAACAGTGTCAAAAGCTTTCCTGAAATCCAAATATATGATATCAAATTTATTTTTTGCATCCAGTTCCTTTGTAACCACATCATAATATCCTATCAAATTTGTCAGACAAGACTTTCCCTTAACAAACCCATGCTGTGTCTGAATTACTGCTGCAGTCTTGTCTAGATGATCCTGCAATGCATCTCTAAACAGTGACTCCATTATTTTACCCGGAACAGAAGTTAAACTAACTGGTCTGTAATTACTCGTGTCACCCTTCGATCCCCCTTTGTGAATTGGGGATACATTTGCATATCTCCAGTCCGTGGGAACCTCCCCTGAGTCCAAGGATGCTCTCATAA
This sequence comes from Mastigoproctus giganteus, assembly GCF_048544385.1. Classification (NCBI taxonomy): domain Eukaryota; kingdom Metazoa; phylum Arthropoda; class Arachnida; order Uropygi; family Thelyphonidae; genus Mastigoproctus; species Mastigoproctus giganteus. The sequence continues at coordinate 37,664,518 of NC_143582.1, read as the reverse complement.
TTATGGCTAAGGGTTTGCTTACTTACTTTGCCGCCTCCTTTAATATAACTGGATAGATCCCATCCACCCCATGTGCTTTTCTTATGTTTAACTTCAACAATTTCTCCTCCACTTTGCTTTCAGTTATTACAAAATCATTAAGTATCCTGCTACAATTTGATAACCTTCTGCCATTTTCAAACCTTAATAATTCCTCATGTGTGAATGTAGATGCAAAAATACTCATTCAGTTTGTTTGCTATCTGAGCAGGATCATCAAAACACGAACCATCGATGTCAAGTGGACCAATCAGATTCATCCCCTTCCTTTTAGAGTTTATATAAGTAAAGAAATCCTTGCTGTTTTTCTTAGCATCTTTTGCCAAGGATTTCTCGTAATCTGCCTTTGCCTGCCTAACCTCCTTTGTGACTTGATTACAGACTAGCTTATATCTGCCATAGGCTTCTGAGTCGCTTGAAAATTTATATGCATCCCATGCATTTTTCTTCTCTGTTACGAGTCTCATTAGTTCATTAGATAACCATTTAGGTGTAAACCTTGAACAATATTTCTTAATAGGTATGAAACTTTTAATAGCATCCACGATTAATTCCTTGAATTCTTCCCACTTAGAATTTACTGTTGGTAAATCGTCAGTTGATCCCACTGTACAGAATTTAAAAACTGAGACCACTGTACTCACCTTTACGGAAGCAAAAACCCTTTCCTTTACCCCTGATGGTAATTAAATCTTTAAGTAAATCCCACATCAGTACACTGTGATCACTGCCACCTAGTGGTTCCTTTATCTGCAAATTCTTAATACACGAATGATCGCTGCTGATAACCAGATCAAGAGTATTACTTTCTCTGGTTGCCTCTCGAACATGCTGCTGCAGAAAACAATCATCCAATAAATCCACAAAAGTCTGACTAGTGTGTGAGTGACCAACCCACAAGTTCCAGTCAATATCTGGGAAGTTAAAATCCCCCATTATAAGACATTTCGATTTACTAGCCCACTCTATTTCTATGTACAATTGTTCATTGTACTCATTCGAGTCATTAGGCCTATAACACACTCCTACTCTTATTTTTGCTTTCGCAGTGCTTATGTCATACCAAACTGACTCAACAGTGCACTGTTCATCTATATCAACTGGGTGCACTTCTTTTGATTTTATGTTTTTCTTAATTAACAGCATAACACCTCTATCCTGTCTATCCTTTCTGTACACATTGTACTCCCCAAATTCCAGTTCTGCATTCCTTATATCTGTGTGACACCACGTCTCTGCTATCCCAACAATATCCGCCTTTGATGTCTTGACCAACACTTCAAATTCATCAGATGAGGTTGAACCCTGACTTATTATTATTATTATTAGCCATATGGTACAAGGAAGCCTGAGGCTTATGCTGCACCAGCCAAAAAAAAATTCCCGAGTTACCCCCTGTGTGTGTGTGTGTGTGAGAGAGAGAGAGAGAGAGAGAGAAGTAGAAGGCATCACCAAGAAAGAGAAGAATGATGATATCCAGCTCAGGACCCTGGGTTTGCCAAGCCCATACTCACCAGATGTGAGCCCCCGGGGTAAACTTCTGCGAATTTCGATTGGTCAAGGCTACAAAGGCCGTCAATGTAATAATAACTAGTATTTTTAGTGTCTTAAAACTGACCTGTCCCTACACTAAAACGGTTAGGTAGCTGACGAATTATTTCCATCAGTTCCTGCTGGGAGACATCGTTTCTGCTAATAATAAGAAAAGCATAACACGTTTCCTCATTTTTTTTTTTTTTTTTTTTTTTTTTGTTCCTGTTACGAATTCGTTAACACTGGTGAAATTTCTCCAGATGTCACCATGACATCAGGACCATCAGAAAAAAAGTTAGCTGTAAACAAGTAGTGAGTCCCCACCGCGCACACTATTTGCAAATGGCTTGTAATCTTCGAAACATCGACGTTGGATAGTCGAATGACAGAAGTTCGCCATCCGTTATATTTTGGTCTTTCGACTCAACATTTTATTATTTCAACTTCAGCCTTTGCTCTAAATTTAATTGCTAAGAGAAAGTAAGAAATTTAAAAAAAAAGAAAGAAAGGAAAAAAAGTACAAATTATAGAATCAGATCGCATAGTGCTTTCTAATGGTGGTTCACTGATTAGAAATCAGTGTTACGATTTCTAATCGTATTATTAGAGTTCACTGATTAGAAATCAGTGAACTCTAATAAAACGGTACTCACCTGGCAATAGTATTTCAGCTTTCACTTAACTATCTGAATCCAAAACGAAAACACAACATCCCATACAATATTAAAAATAAATTACATAATAAACACTGCTACAAAGCAGCCATAATTTCAGACAAATTCTCGTTACGCCACCTAACTCAAAAAACTGAAATTGTGTTATTTCAATCAAAATTACATTCTCAAATAAACCGGAAGCTATAAGAGTTTACCTAATCCGGGAACATTTGAATTTGAATTCTTTCATCAGCATATTGTTTTCGTAAATTTCTTTCATTCAATATCAGCAGCATTTTGTGAGAAACACAACTGGGTGTGAAAGAAAATTTCAGGAAATCCTTTCCCGAAAGCCTATAATCATTAAACTGCGTAAAAAAAAAAAGAAAAAAAAAAGGAAAAGAAAAAGAAACCCGTAAAAGTTTCTTCCTTCTCAATGGAAAGTATTTCTAAACTTCGACCAGCGGCGAACGTTCGAACCCTAGCACAGTGAAGGAGCAACAACATCAACCACGATTTCCATGAGGACCCTGCGCGTGTAGGGCAATCGGTTAACCACCCGCTCTCACACGAGGTAGTAAATTTGCAGGACTGCAGCCTTCCTTGTTAAGAGCACCCCTTTGATCCACAATAGCCTCAGTTCTTTTTCATTTTCCACTAACCTCAGTGTAGTGCCACACAGTTGATACGTTAATAGGGGTGGTTGATGTGGTTGTGGTAGGGTTTAGGAGCATTAGCGACTAAGGCCATATTGCTCCGTATATACTGTCTGCAAATTGCAAGTGTTCTGTGGTCGATTTTCGGTTTAAACCCAGAGGCTTACATCTAGTGAGTATGGGCTTGGCACACCCAGGGTTTACATCTAGTGAGTATGGGCTTGGCACACCCAGAGTCCTGAGCTGGATATCATCATTCTTCTTTTTCTTGATGATTCCCTTCTACTTTTCTCTCTCTCTCTCGGGGTAATTCAGAATTTTTTTTTTTTTTTTTTTTTGCCTGGTGCAGCATAAGCCTCGGGCTTCCTTGCACCATACGGCTAATTATAATAATAATAAAAAACTCGACTTTACGGGGAAAAAACCATGCTACCCTCGCCTGAGACCGACTAACTCAACCACATTGTTAAAAATACCCATAAAAATTACACCCGTCATCTACGGAATCCGACCTGAGGCATTTTACACCTGTTATGGGGGAGGACGGCGATCCATACTAACTGAGCTACCAACGAGGGCAAATTGGTATGAAAAGCCTGGTAATTTTTATGATTAATTCCTTGAACGCTTCTCATTTAGAATTTGCTGATGTGAATGAATGCGGTGAATTTGCGTCATCGGTTGGTCACACTGTATAGAATTTAAAAACTGTCTGAGACCCCTGAGATGGGGGAAACCCCTGGTGCCGTTTGACCCCAAACACACACACTTTACCCCTGATAGTAGTTACGTCTTTAAGTAAATCCCAAATCAATGCACTGCGATCGCTGCCACCTATTGGTTCTTTTTCTGCACTTTCTTAATGCAAAAATAATCACTGCTGATAATCAGATCAAGAGTATTACTCCCTCTTTTGTAATATGCTGCTGTAGAAAACAGTCATCCAATAAACCCACTAAAATCTTGCTAGTGTGCCAGTGACAAACTCAAAAGTACCAGTCAATATCTGGTAAGTTAAAATCCCCCATTATAAGACATCCAGATTTACAGGCCATTCTTTTTCTCTGTAGAATTGTTCATTGTACTCATCAGAGTCATTAGGCCTATATCGCAGTCCTCTTAAGTTTTCCCAGTGCCTTTGTCACACTAAACTGACTCAACGCTGCACTGGCCACCCATGTCAACTGGATGCACTGCTTTACATTTTATGTGCTTCTTAACTAAGAGTATAACCCCTCCCCTTCCCCTATCTTTTCCATTCTTTCTGTACACATTGTACTCCCCATATCCAAATTCTACGTCTCTTATATCTGATTAACGCCACATCCCTGATATTAGAACAATATCCGCATTTGATGTCTTGATCAGCACTTCAAATTCATCAAATTTATTTACTATGTTCCTAGCATAGGTGTATATGCAAGTATACATTTACCTGTTTACTCTTAGTTACCCTACCACAGCCAATATACTTGCTTGTTTCATGATGACTCCCAGCAGTTCTTGAAATTCCCAGCACCTTGCTTAGAAGGCTGCTGCTCATTCCAATAGAAGCAGTTCAAGAATCACTGCGGCTATGTAGATTAGCAATAGCCGCAGGCTATTGATAATCTACATTGGTGTGCAAAACTTAAGGACCAGCACTATTTCTAAAGGTTACAACCACAAAATCTTTACTTAAGGTACTCTTTACTGATGAGAGTAGAATCAGTCTTAGCAGCGATTCTGGACGTCAGCTAATCTGATGAGAGGTTGGCACATACGGTATCACCCCGCAAACATCACTGAAAGGGATCGATATGGCGGTCGAGGTGTTCTCCTCTGGGGCGACGTTATCTTGGATGGACGTACACGACTCCAGATACTGGAAGGCGGTACTGTAACCGGTGCACGCTTCTGTAGTGAGGTAATCCTTCCCCATTATGCGTCTGTTTCGAGGTATCATTGGCCCCGAGTTCGTGTTCTTGGATCATAACGTACTCCATCGCATTACAGCTGTTGATATGCCTCATTTTCCAAAAGCACTGCAGCTTTTGGAAAGTGAGGACTTTGTTCGTATGGATTGGTCTGACCGTTCCACCGATCTAAATCCCATCGAACACATATGGGACACTAGCGGCACGTCCACACCCACCAGAAAATATTGACCAGCTGAAAATGGCGCTGACAGAGGAATGGACGATGTTACCGCAAGAACGTATCAACAACATTGTTCTAAGTATGGTGCAAACTCTGCGTCGACATTAGGGGTGACCATATCTCCTACTAAGGACCACCTTTTCCCTTTGTTCCATCTTTCGAAGTGATGCATCAGTATCATGGCAGCCAGTGCTATTTTGCCATTTTTGAATAAAGTCCATCTGTACCGTTTTGTTTTCGGTGTTGTTTCCTTCATCATTTCTGTACCTCACGAGGTTCTTTGGTATGCCTTTCCCATATCCAGGCCACTCATACGAGAAGTTACAGGTGAAAACCTGACTGGTCCTTAAATTTTGCACACCAGTGTATTATTCTGGGTATCCCCACCCCAAACTAACAGTTTTCTTATCTAACACTACCTCGATAGCAAATATTCTTGCACCCTTCTATTAAGTGTATCCCATCACTGTTGAAGCAGTCTCTCCTATTAACAAGCATAAACCACGATAAGAAAAATTCAACCCTATGAGCCTTGAACAATCTCTTCAGCGCCGAATTGATTGACAATTCTCTCTCCTATCGTGATTGGGAAGCATTTCAGACACTTTCAAATTTAACCCTAATTCGCGACTTTTTTTTTTTTTTTCAACATTGTCCTATACTTGTTTGGTAAGTGTGCTGATCTCCTACTCTTAAAATCGTTAATGCCAACGTGTAGAACAATATCACCTTTTGTGTCCTTGAAAGATGATATCTGCTTTACAATGTCATCAATTTTTGGCCCTAGCAGACATACCCTGGTCCTATTCCATCTATCCTTTTTTCCCAATATATTCTCGTTTCCCTGACAATAGTCACCGAAAACAATTAGCTCCTGTGGGACCAGCGCATTCTGCTTTGGGGGCTGACTACTGCACTGTGAAAAGGCTTGAGTTCGAATCACGTCAATGACCAGAGAAAGTTTTATGCCCTTTTTCACAGCACAGCTCAATTAGTTGGTCTCAGAGAGAGTTTCATGGTTTTTTTCCTTCTGGAAACTAGGACTTTTCGTCCAGCAAATCAGACAAAGAATACACGCAGTACAGACACAGTATATTGTTGCCTCATAGCCTTAGTTGTTTTGACATTTACCACGGCTCACATCTGGTGAGTATTGGCTTGGCACACCCAGGGTCCTGAGCTGGATATCATCATTCTTCTGTTTCTTGATGAATTCCATCTACTTCTGACTCTTCTCTCTCTCTCTCTCTCTCTCTCTCTCTCTCTCTCTCTCTCTCTCTCTCTCCTCTCTCTCTCTCTCTCTCTCTCTCTCTCTCTCTCTCTCTCTCAGGGTAATTCAGAATTTTTTTTTGGCTGGTGCTGCATAAGCCTCAGGCTTCCTTGCACCATATGGCTAATGATAATAAATCACATGAGCATACAAGTTGTCTGAAGAAGAATTACCAACTCAGCAAAGACCTGTTCACGTGTACCAGGTATCATTACCTGGAACAATGTGTTGGTAACAGCGGCTTGCGTTACCGTGCTGAACGCGGTTCTGGAATCAGTCGTTGGTTGCCAGCATCCAGTGGGTTCAAGACACAAGGATAGTAGGTTCACTAGATTCTGGAACCATTAGACAAACATCACCACTGGAATATCTATTGACCCTTCGACCTGCTATGGTTCTAAAATCAGTGTCGAATGTCAAAGGACAATGCTACATTTGGTACAATCTGTACCAAAGAGTACCATTAGCAGATGACTAAGAGAATTCGAGTTGTATTCTTATTATCTGATGCTTGTTATCGCTGTCACTTAATAAAACTTCATCGTCGTCGACGTTCGAAATGGTGTCAAGAAAGAACTGATCAGTATGAAATGTTATTGTAAAGGTTCAGTAACCAACTCATTACTTATTCGGAGAAAATTGTGCAAATAGATAAGCATATACAGTATAGCATGAGCCAAAAAAAAAAAAAAAAAAACAGACTATCCACATGAAATACTTATGAAAAAAACTTGGAGAGACGGGGAAACCCCGTGGCATTTGCTAATGCGGTTGTTCTTGTTTGTGGCGGCAGATTGAATTTCCAGTTCGCCAATTTCAGTACCCAATATTCTAATGCAATTAGAGGCTTTTCAGTCGTTTGAGTGGCTGAAGCCCAGATTACCGACAAGTGCAATTATGATTGGTAGATAATCATTCTCATGTATTTCCTAATGATTGCGGGATCTTTAATGAGCAACAGATTTTGTTCTGTTGTCCAACGAAGACTCGAGGCCCATGAGGTGAGTTTATCCAGCTGTGTATTAAAACAGAGTTTAGGGTCGAACATTTCACCCAAGTCAGAATGTGCAGTAACGACAGGCATTTGGGGGTTACCAAAAGTGAGAGCAGTCACAGAAGGATCGGCCTTCAGAGAGAACATCATCATCTTGGCCTCCCCGAGGTTGATCGTCAAGTCAAAGTGTTGTAGAAAGGATGCAATTTCCAAAAAACTATTATTAATATGGGTAGTGGTGGTGATGAGGTTGCGACTGACCCCAATTGGGGTAAGACCTAAGGTCATCAGCGTATGAGATGATTTTTTGGTTATTCCGCACCAGCAGACCAATAATTGCTGTGAACAACAATCCAGAGAGGATACATCCCCCACCGTGGGACTACAGTGGTAACGTTCCTCCAGTGTCAAGTCACAACAACCTCTTGTTAAGGAGATCAGATAGAAAGCACAGCATGTCTCCCTTGACGTGATGGTATGATTGTAAATGCGACAAAAGAGAAGGGACATTCACAGTATCAAACGCAGCCTCAATATCTAAGTTATGGCAAGTTCTATTGCTCTCGAATGCTGCAAGTATGTCATTTGTGGTTGTGAGGAGGTTTGTAGTCGATATACCTATCTGGATAGGCTTATCTGCAAGAATTTATTTGGTGAGGACCTTGAATTGGAAAGGAACTGGTCTTCAGGATGTCATTATAGATAGACAGCAGTGGTTGAATAATAAAAGGGCTCAGGCACTTAACGATGAATTCGGAAACATTATCAGCAGGGCAACAGCAGTGGGAGCCAATGAATTGATAGCTTTTATAAGTTAAGGTGTAGTGAAATTATATGTCAAGTAAAGATAGCATGTCAAGTTTTGTGGGCAGCACACTTGACAGTTGAAATCTCGTAATGTTGTCCATCCATTGGTCGGGATCAATAAGGATTTGATTGCTAAGGAACCTATGACGATAAGAAATTTTCCCAATATAAAGCTGAGCATTGAAGAAATTAGCAATCACTGATGATTTTTGTGTTGAAGTGGGCCGTGCTTCTGAGTAGGAAATTCGATCGCCAATATCATTTGTCGACTTCCAAATTTTGTGAAGTTGTTCTTTCAGTTGAAGGGCTGCATTGAGGTCCTTGTTCCACCACGCTTTCCAGTGGGAGAGGGGGGGGGGGTGATTGTAACCTTCTTGGCGGAAAACTTTGCAACGGTATTAGTCCAGTCACGCTTGCAACAACCATTCTTACGAATGGTTGTTGCAAGCGTGGCTTTATACCCTTCAAGGACATGCCAAGGAATGAGTGTAGCAATCATAAGGCATTTTTCAGTATTAAGAAAATTTAGGCTGTTTGTGGACATTTTACTCAGTTTATAAACAAATTCGCATGACTTCTCTAACCTAATCAAAGTTAATTTTAATCTTTAATCTAAGCATTATTGCCAATTATCTTAATTTTATTTATAATTTAATCGAAACAAAATAAATTTAATTTCAATAGAGTGAATATTAAAATAAACCACTTATTTGTGATCTTGCTGGCACAGAAATCTCAAAATATCAAACTGGCAACAATTATTTATTATATGCAAACAAACAAACCTTCTTTTTGACACTAATTGTCAATGATATTTCCGAGTCGCATTGATGAACAGTGTACTTCGTTCATTTGTGAAATGTAACTAATATACTAGGCAAACAGACAAGACTCGAAAATTCTTCTCACACTGCTGAATTGGATTTCTCGAGGAAACCAAAGTAACGAGGGGATCTTGCATCTGTAATTGTAGATGCACTGTATTCTATTGTTAGTATAAAAGTTTTGCTCAATGAAAAAAATCTAGTTTTCTGAAGCGACATTGGCTTTAGTCCTAAGAACATGCATACACTGATATGCACATTGATAGATAGAGGCCATGCTTCTCAACAAAAAAGGCATGCCATTATTAACTATTTACCTGGTATATCGACTTCATTAAAACAATTATCTGGAAGTTGTGAACAGCGTATAAATGGAATTTATTTGAGAAAAAAATACTACCTGCACCAGAGGTCGACTAACTTTACCAAGGGCATAAAACCTGAAGTTTGGGAAATATTCCACGTCCTCATGGAACACAATACGAGGGGAAATAAAATACAAACAAGATTTTGATTGTCTAAATTTAAATTAATTGCTGCCATTCGTGTAATATTAAGAAAAGGTTGTAATGGATCTGCTGAACAACGGATACACTGGCGCCACATTCTACCAACTGTGCACAGTTGGTAGAATGTGGCGCCAGTGTATCCGGCGATTCTACCAACTGTGCACAGTTGGTAGAATCGCCGTCCTCCCAACTGTTGCGCAGGTCTTTTCTCCGTTCTAGTATAAACTTGCTAGGGTTCCAACAATTCTCAGTTACGGTGTGATGTGTCAGTTAGGAATAAATGTTCTTTGCAAGAGTTACACTAATATTTGCATCCGGAGAAACCTGGCTTTCATGTAATCGTCTAGCAGTTAGTTAGGACAAATCCCGTGTTCTGAAAACTAACCCAGATGGACGTTGAGCTAGTCTGCAACATCAAAGATTGCGTTGTGTGATTTTCACCTTTGACTCCTTTCTATTTGATTAGAATCAAAAGCGCCGCCTTAACAGTTCTTTATCAGTAATCCATTCAAAGAAATCATGTGTCATCAGAGAGTAATCAATAGGCAGAAAATTAGCAAACAAAACATGGTTTATTAAACATACTAAATTGTTACAAAATACAGTTAGACAAAACAGTGTATAAGTCTTTAGTAAAATAGCCTTGAGCTTTATACCTTTACATATTTAGGTAACCAACGGATTAATTAATAATGGTATGGGTTTGCAACTTGTTATGTTCTTCATGAACATTCGACAGCCAAAGAGCGTTCATACATCGCGTAGCTGACGAATATTACACCACATTGGTGGAACATGTAAGATTGTAGGCCATGATTAATATTCAGTCTTAATATTTAATTATAATATTCAGTTTTAATATTTAATTATAATATTCAGTTTTAATGTTAATTATGATTATTCAGTTTTAATATTTAATTATAATTAATTCTAATTAAATATCGTCCGGTATTCATGTACAAGTTACAGTATCTATTAAATATGAAATGCTAAGTAAAATAACAAAACTCTCATCAAAGTATGAGTGTGCGTGAGGATCGATGTCTTTAAGCACATAAAAAATATATAAAAGGGGGGATGGAAGTATGTTCGACTTAGCGCAATTAAGTTCCGTTTATAATTAAATAACAAGGGTTAACTTACCCGAATAATTCAGCAACGCCTCAGGAACTGTAGTTACAGGACAGTAGTTCATCTCGATTCCTTCCTATATCTCATTAACGAGTTTTTAGCCTTCTTCTTCTTCCGACTTTTCGTTTCCCCTTCTTAAGAATATTTTCTTCACATTCTAAAAAAGATTATCATTGCGACGGCTCTCTATCTTACTAAAATCCTAACTCAAACTCCGCTAACTCCCTTACAAGTCAACAGCTCATTCACCGACCAACGACACTGTCCCAAGCCTCAGCTTCAACTGCTCTCTCCCTTACCACACCCTAGCTGCTAACCGAACTGCCTCCCCCTATTTCCCCTCTAGTTAGTTTCGTCAAGCGGAAAAACATCTGGGGAACTGTAGCTTTACAGTGTTCAGACTCAACCGAAAATCCGATTTATGAAAGTCGTTGAAAGAATTACATGTTTGTATGAGGCTCGCCCAAAGGCCAAAACTGACATAAAATCGTCTACTCCGACACAAGAAACTATGAAATAATAAACACTCTGCTGATGCCTGAATCAAACACAATACTAGTAGTGTTCTCCGAAAATCTAACTCCCCTGTTTTTATGACTAGCGCTGCGACTTTTCTGTTTTTGTCAACAATACACTCGGACGCTTGCCCGCTCCAACGAATAAATAACGTACGGCAGGCGTCGGACGGTGGTTTTGGAATTTCGTGGGTGTGGCTCTGCTCCCATGCAAAAAACGAAAGTAATTCTGCCTTCTCCGGTGAAGTAAATATTGTATGACAGTAGATATGTTGGGGGTTCAAACACATTTACATAAAGTCTAAATGGTTTTAAACTCAATTGCATAATACCTGGAGGGATTTAAACTCAATTGCATACTATACTCCAAGTACAGGTGTGAAAGTGATATTTAGTTCTCATTTCTCTCCCTAGATGGCGCCACTTGCTTACCGAGTTTTTTTAGTTCGTATTTTTGTCCCTAGATGGCACCACGTATATTTCTCTCTTTTAATTTTTTATCATACCTGAGTCTTTTCTTGTGTGTATGTAAACTTTTTTGAAAATACATTTTATTACAGTATATCTTCTTAAGTTGTGTGTAAACCTTTTTATTGACACATTTCCTAATATCCAAAACTCAAACACCAAAGAAAATTTCAGCCTTTGATAAAAATAAAATACATTTTCAATTAGACATACATGTATTTATTCTATCAACAAATGAAAAAAATTTCTGACGTACATGTACACCTTCAATCAACAAATTAAAAAAGTTCCACCTTTTAACTCGGACGAAACCTCGTACCCGTCGATTTTATGTAGCTGTCCGGAATTTCAATCTCCACCTGGCAGTTGAGGAATGGTCTACTTCCGATTCCCCGCCAATGACGGGGAAAACGCATGTTGTCGTCGCTACTTCTTTCTTTTCGCTGTTGTATGTAGCTGTCCGGAATTTCAATCTCCACCTGGCAGTTGAGGAATGGTCTACTTCCGATTCCCCGCCAATGATGGGGAAAACGCATGTTTTCGTCGCTACTTCTTTCTTTTCGCTGTTGTATGTAGCTGTCTGGAATTTCAATCTCCCCTTGCCAGTTGAGGAAAGGTCTACTTCCAATTCCCCGCCAATGACGGGGAAAACGCATGTTTTCGTCGCTACTTCTTTCTTTTCGCTGTTGTATGTAGCTGTCTGGAATTTCAATCTCCCCTTGCCAGTTGAGGAAAGGTCTACTTCCAATTCCCCGCCAATGACGGGGAAAACGCATGTATTCGCAGCGTGGCTCCAAAGTACAGACTAGTAGAATTGTAGTTGAGCTGAGACCCGAAAAACACAACAGTTGTAGAAAAACGGTGAATGTCACGACAGACTGTACCCAGCTTTTATATAAAACGGTCTACACGTCCGGTGTTGCACATTTTTTTTTTTCTAGGCCACCACCACCACCCAACTGTATAATTCCAGAAGAATAACACGCATTCTTGTAGGAATATTTGTGTTAATTGTGTAATGTCCCAGCATGATGACTTCCTCCATCACTTTTTATTTACTGAAGCGATAAACATATCAAATAATGTCATCGGAATATTTGTGTTAATTGTGTAATGTCGCAGTATGAGACACTTTTTATTTTTAAAAGTGACAAAAAATATTTTCTTTCGCAGTGTCTTCTCATAGATTTAAACCTTTATTGATCCTTTGATAAAAAGAAAACTCATTGTCTTGTCATAGTGTTTATTAACTAAGCCACCTGAGTCTTTTTTCTTGTGTGTGAGTAAAACTTTTATAGGTTCGTTTCCTTAGAGATTCAATATGAAGATACATTTTTTTTAATTAGAGCCTTTTTATTATTATTGTAACTCTTTATTATTGTCTTAACTTATGTGTGTTAACCATTTTATTGACTCGTTTCCTAAAATCAAAAACTCAAACACCAAAGAAAACTTCTGCTTTTTAATGAACAATTTTTAAAAAGGTACATCTATGAACAAACAGTAACATTTTCAGATGTGTGGAAACAGTCCATACTCCTATCTTCACGCTGCGGCTCCGAGATAATAATAATCACTATCAGGATGATGACAAACCATTTAATTGACACTTTTCCTAAAATCAAAAAACTCAAACATCAAAGAAAATTTCTGCTTTTTAATGACCATTTTTAAAAAGGTACATCTATGAACAAAACAGTAACATTTCGAGAACACAAGCAATCAAAAGACACAGTTCAATGAAATGGGAATAAATGAGCATAACGTTCAATATAATGCTTCCTTAACTCTGATATCATTCCAACTACTGCCTGCAGAATATTATAAGGATTAATTTCTGGTTCTTTCTGCTGCAAAGTACATCTAGCCGTAAAGTCTGTTACAACGTTATACGGAATCAGATGTCGAACCATATACTCATAGGCTTCTTGAAATGTGATATCACTGGTGGTGGTGAACTGTCGACGCAGTCGTAAACATTCGCGAGCTGTGTGTAGTACTTCCATCACTGATTCTTGCATCAGCGTGAATAGTTTAGCTTCGTTCCCAAGCACAGATACAAAATCGTCAACATAGAGTATTTTTTGTGAAAGAGACTCACATTCATCCAAGTCGAGATTAAAATCACACAGCTCACCATTGGTAATTGTAGCACGACCAGCATCTGTCTCAATCTCCAAGCCATCTGTAAATGTAATAGTTTCATGTGCACGACCCCGAACTAATAGTAATACTTCAGGCCATTTTAACGCTATCTTACTCCACTGATCTACCGTTAGTTTTAGATAACTCGAAGCGCATTCCAAAACGATCGATACTTCGAAATCAAGCAGGAGAACTCGTAGAATAGTGCGTGAACTGAGGCGACGAAAAAACACATAGTTCTTCTTTGGAGCGGTACTCATCTTAGCAGTTGCTGAAAAATGGCAAATGTAACGTATAACAGTCATATATAAAGCAGTCCCAACCCAGATATGTGACTAATAATATTACTCAAGAAGAAGTGTGTCATCGGAAATTGCCCAATAAAACAACCTTCAACCCAGATATGGACTAAGAATATTACTCAAGAAGAAGTGTGTCATTGGAAATTATCTAATTAGGAGCTCTTACAGAATGACAAACTATTTTCCTTTTGACCTTAAAACCCACTTACAGGATGTCTGTAGTATTTCCGAACAAGTTTCGTTTTGACGAAATAGTAGGATCAATGACTGAGAATGTCATAAAGCTACTGGAGAGCCTTTAAAAGCGACCACAGTCACAGAATCGTTACCGAAAAAAAAAAATGGACATGTGTGATGATAGTTCACTGGAGTGTGAAGCTGTCCGTCTTGCAGAAGTTATTGAAGCTGAAATATTGTATACGAATACTGTACTGTATACTGAGGTGAGTGACTTTCCTCCTATATTATCCCTCTTTATTTTTAAACGTGATAAAAATGCAGTTTTATAACAATGCTTAATATTCATTTTCAGAATGCAGAATTCTTTTCATTGTCTCCTCGTGTCGAGGGGAGGGCAGGAGGATCAAACGAAGGACCTGTAAGTCTTATTCAGAATCTCATATGCAGAATTACAATCCGAATTCCAAAAACGTTAAGTATTTTTTTTTTTTTTTTTTCATTTCTTTTCAGATTCAAATTGGTGGTGGTGACGAAACATACGAACGATTCTACGAAATCAGTGAAGGGCCAGAGAAGTATTCCTCTAAATATAAAACTATGTATAAAACGTACAAGTGCAAATACCGAGACTTACATTTGCTTGCAGGGGAACAATTTTTTCTTTTGTTCAAACAAATGTTTAAACTAATTATAGGACAAGTAAACAAGGGAGGAGAATTTAGCCATGTTCGTTTATGTGTAAACGCCGACTCCCTAAAAACACCGATTAATCTTCCATTTATGAAGATATCAGAACTGACAATAGATAGAATTATGGATGCGTTTTTCAGTGTAGATCAGTCGCGAAGTGGCTTTCTGATAACAGACTCTCTCACAATCGATCTGGTTCTTATAAACATATCAAATAAAGGTGGTGCTGGGCCTCTTTCCTGTACCGTTCAACGTGAAACGTGACAAATGGCAGTGTAAGCTACTCCATACATCGTTAACTAGGCGGTATGGTTTCACATTTAAGAAGCGCATAGTTGGAGAGGACACCCGTACATTCCCATATGGATACTTCCGTGAAAAACACAATCAAAAATGATTCGTCGGTTATAACACTGTCACTATGTGTTCGTTTATCCACCCCTTCACATGTGTCGCGGCCGGTGGTACTCAAAGCGGTAAAACAACCTTCATTCTGTCCCTTATTAAAAACAGCAAACAGTTAATTTCACCCCCTCCGGAGAGAATAATTTACTGCTACTCTGAAGAGCAGGATCGGTTCTTACAGTTTCCGCAGGTTGAATTCGTAAAAGGCTTGAAACTGCCCGAAGTCGATAGACATGTCAGAAATCTAATCATAATCGACAATCTCCTACACGCTGCAAAAGACAGTTCCGAAATCGCTGAAATATTCATTAAAGGAAGCCATCACAGGAATACAAGTATCTGTCTTCTCTCCCAAAATTTGTTCTGTCAGGGTAGTCAATATCGGACCATCAGTCTTAACTCACACTATTTAATCGTTTTTAAAAATCCCAGAGATTCCCGACAAATATCTCACCTAGCCTCGCAAGTATTTCCAGGGCGTTCGAGTGTTCTAGTCGATATTTATAAGGAGGCCACAGAAAAACCGTTCTCGTATTTATTACTGGACTTTCGACAAGATACACCAGAACAATTACGTCTGCGCTCGTGCATATTACCGGAGGACGGCCCGTCAATTACATATGTACCTTCATGGCTAAAAGACTCCGAAAACATAGTGACTTCCTCAGGTTTTTGTCTGGTGCCAGCCCCAAGCAAGCAAATACAATTTTGAGACAGGCATCGCACTCTCAGGTCACGGTTTTGTGCGAACTGTGTAAGAATTTACTAAGAGGTAACATACCAATCACTCCACAAGAACGTCGTAGACTGCAGCGCAAAAAGAAGCTGTTACGTGTTCTAGCGGATAAAACAGTCCCCTTCACAAGGCGACGGAGACTTATTACCCAGCAAGGAGGTGCACTGTTTCCCTTACTGGGCAGTCTGATAATTCCACTGATAACATCGCTAATAAGAAAATGAACGACTCGTTCAAAAAATATTTACTACTGGCACCACCAGAACACCAACGGATGATTTCTCTGGACGAAGAGATGTCCGAAATTCTGAAGAGACAGGACATGTCGATCGAATCCAAGGTGAAGGCCTACCTTCAAACATTGCAGGCTTTTCTGGGACTGAAGAAGAAAAGCGGGCCTCCGGAGGAGGCCCTCGTGCTCCCTCCCGCGGTGGCCGGGGAAAAGCGCGCGCCCAAACGTGCAAGGAAGAAACCGTCGATTCTGACGTCTCTCCGTCGCTTGAGAGGAAAGAAAATACAGTGGATAAGCATGTAAGTAGACAATTTTTTTTTTTAAATTTGTTTATTTAAGTGATCGATTACATCTAAAGTGGCAATAATGTCATTGCCCCACAAATTTTTACAATAACATTCGTTAACAATCTGTCTCATAGTAATACCGCGACATCTATGGGTTAAAAAGAAAACACAATGCAGTCCACAAGCTATAGATTCCCGATGTTGTATTACAGTCTTGTTATGAGTCCACTTGCGACTTTGCCTTTTCAGAAACACCGCAAAATCTTCGGGAGGGGGGCGGGCAAACGTGTCGAAGTAATCGGCTTCTTCTTCTCCGAGGTAGATAGCTATCCAATGGGTTCCTGGTCTGTCGGATGGATCGGTGTTGACGACTAGAAGAAATGGTTTACTAAGAATGTTCGTAGCCAGTTCGTCGCGAGCACATACACTTATGGGGTAATCTTTAACAACACTTTCCAACAAACGTGCTATTTCTTCAGTGTTCATAATCCAGAAGAACCGACCTGTCTTTTGTCAGCGAAACCACGTTCTCGAATTCACTGTACAAGACGCACGTGACGTTTTCAGGCAATGGTGAGGAAAATTTCAGTTCGAGACGTACGCTCCCCCTTTTCAGTGCACTAATGTGTTGACCGATGGCATTTTCGTCCGGCGATAAATCAAAACTGTACAATACATTACCGAGTGGATACTCGGAATATGACAAATCGTTTCCGGTGTCTTCCGTCCATTTATTTAATGAAGAGAAGAGCGACAGATACGATCTCGTATACTGTCCTGTCTTGAAGTTGGGAGTCAGAGGTATTGACGGGTACTGAATGCCATCGGCAGTCACTTGTAAGTAACACAGGTTGAAGTGATCGAAGTTAAAAGGGTTACGAGCATATGATCCATTGAAACCTTCACTCGACACCAAACCCACAATCACAGGCGATGGAATTTGTCCTAGGAATATATTATCACGTGTGGAATCTACCATTCCTTTGGGAATGGAAAAGTATGTCACGTTCACGCGATTAATAGGGTACACGATCGGGTTCTTCTCTAAAACATTGATGTGTGCGAGTTGGATCTGAGGATTCAATTTCACTTTACGTACGAATAACGTTGCTTCCATAATGTTCAACTTGGCAGTCGACGAATCGTTGGAAAGCAAACAAAATTCGGGGGAACTTCTTACCAGTCGTAAACGGAGGGAGACGTTATTCACTATGTATTTAGATTGGTGACACAGATCGAGTCGAAGTCTTCCTAACATCTCTGCAGTTTTCGATTTTGAGAAGAATTTCGATCGTCGGTACATACCACTATCATCCTTCTCGAACATCTGTTTAACATCGGGGTACTGATCTTTGACGTACATCTCAGTTGTCAGTTGCGAATTCTTGGCTTCCCGTCCATAGTTAAGAAGTGTTTCCAGGTATGCACGATAAGGGTACGTATTCGACGATGGGTTAATCAGTTTGTCTTGTACAAAGAGATCGACTTGACTGAATAGAGAGTGAAAGAAATTGTTAACGACTCCTACTTTATCATTTTCTTCCAGATCTTTTCCATCGCTTCTGGTGATTCGCACCTTCAACCGCAAATAACTTTTCCCGAGGTCTAGATACTCTTCCGAAGTCCCCGGAATATAGAATTCGATCGGGCCTACACTATCTACAGATGCCAGAGGAAGGAAAGTAATATACGACGACCGTTCGACACACATATTAGTGGCAGGTTTACTGAAAAGATCCAGCTCAGACATCATAACTTCCATCGAAAATATCGCGACGTCTACGTTTACCACCTCTCTGATTACGCACCTTGTCTTTAATGGCTTGCCCGACTTCTGATACACGATTTAAAAACGAACGTTTAGGTGGAACACCTGATATGACATCATCAACGATATTTCGTCCTGCCGAGAGTACTTGTCGACCGATGAAAGCTGCTGCAGGTTTGAGTATAGGTGTGAGAAAGCGGAATGCAGTTCGGAAAATGCTTCCTAATCCGTGACCTCTCTGGATGGAGGGCCCAGCGAAGTAGGGGTTCCCCCCTGCTTGCATTGTGTAGTAATGGACGTACGCATTCATCGTTCACGGAAATGGAGTTTAATTGTGGTCTTTCCCTCACTGAACGGTACGAATTCACCGCTATCTGTACGCACTTGGATGGTTACTGTATGGAACGTGTTTAACTGGAGTGGATAATAATCTAAATGCGAGAACTCTCCGTTATTGGAAAACGATACGACACGTAACAGTGGCGCTTTCGTATCGCCTACAACCTGATCCTCAATTAGGTTACAATAGACGAAATAGGAACTGACACCCCTATATATATCTGCCTGGTACTTAGCGTAAACTCTACCTTCTAAGTCTCTGCCTAGTTTTTCGAAACCTAGCATCTGACCGAGCCCTGTTTTTGGGAAGCGAAGGTAAACCGATGGATCGATTTCGATAGACACTATACCGATGGAGTTCACTTTTGCGTCGAGTTGGGGTGCCAGCTTCATCATGGCGTTAAGCACCTGTGGTATACTTTTGTAGCTCCCTCGTGGTAGTTTACAGACCTGAACAGATTCTGCTTTCACACCCCGATATGTGATCGTTCTATTGGATGCTTCTTTAGGCAATGTGATTTCCTTCTTGGAAAGCCACTCGCCGACGTGATAATTTCGGAAAATATGGAACCCTCCTTGATCCTCGCTAAATGCCTTATCGAGACCTATAACCCGTGTAAAAGCTTTAGAGATTTTCACAGTACTCTCGTTCTTCACCCTTAACGTGAACTGTTCTTTCGTTCCGTCAGTTTTCACTTTCAGTTGAATGTCACTGTCGACAGAATTAATATCATCGATAAGTTTTGAGGAAGTGGTATACATTTCTTTTAATACTGTCATCGCTCTGACTTCTTTTTTCTTTTTGGGGTACAGTGTGAATATGTTCCATCCATCGGAGATATTATCCCATGAAAGAGGGAAGTGTACTTCGGCAAGTGCTACTTCCCACTTGCCAGAGAGAGAAACAGCATTAGGCAGTTCCACTGTGAATTGTGACTGAGAATTTCTGGGATGTAGATCCATACTAGCATTACTGGGTAGTGTAAGGAAAAACATCTTGTGAGCTGACCCAACTGTTGAAGCTTTGTGGGTAGCCTAACCATTTGACTAATAACTGACGTTGTCCTCTGACTGTCTTTTGTTTAAGTACCTTTTCGATGGGGTAGACGTCAGGGGGTAGATTATCGTCAAAGTTAACTTTCTGTAACTGTGTTTCGTAAAACGTTCCTTCTATCTGATCACCATCACGGCCTGTCACACTGTACACAACAGGGTTACGCTTCAAAACACGTGTAATAGTAAACACTTCTCTCGTCCAATTCCCCCAGTAACCTTTGCGAAAAGGGTGAGACCCGCTGCTCAAAACAACTCTATCTCCGATTTTAAATTTCGGTTTCAGGGTTTTGGTACGGCTGTGGTAGAGTCTTTTATACACTTCTTCTTCGTTGGCAAGCGTGACTTTTACCGGGGCCATACCTATAGAACAATGTGTAGTACGATTATATGTAGCCACAATATCGTCGAGTACGTGAATATATTTCTGACTTTTGGAATAAGAAATCCACTTATAAATTTTTTCTTTC
Organism: Mastigoproctus giganteus; assembly: GCF_048544385.1. Classification (NCBI taxonomy): domain Eukaryota; kingdom Metazoa; phylum Arthropoda; class Arachnida; order Uropygi; family Thelyphonidae; genus Mastigoproctus; species Mastigoproctus giganteus. The sequence goes on along the minus strand of NC_143582.1, from coordinate 37,644,370 downwards.
AGGGTACGAATGAAGCGTTCGGCAATAGCTGCCTTCTTTTCTGATCTTGTTGTATAGAAATTGATACCATGGGAAAGGAATAACCGACGAAGAGGAGCATTAATGAATTCTTTTCCTTGGTCGGTGTTAACGTAAAATGGTGTTTCTTCTTCGAAAATAGATTTGAATGCCTGCACCACCTCGTTGGCTTTTTTGCTTTTCAGTTTTCTGACCCAAGAATATCGCGAGAAGCAGTCCACACAAACCAGAAGGTAACGATATCCATCGTTTGAGTCGGCGAGAGCCGACAGGTCACCTAGGTCACATTGGAAAGTGTGATTAAGTCCGGGAACTTTAATTTGGTTCCTCCGAAAATTAATTCTTTGCTGTCGATGTCTCACGTACGTAGGTTGACTAGCTAGGAATTCGCGCACAACACGTCTGGGTAATTTAGTATGTTTTTGAAGAGCATCAATAGAACTGAAACTACCTATTACTTTAGGATTATAATAGTCTGCTAACATTTCTCTATCTCCACAGGTAGGAATGGACACTGTCGAAGACATCGCACTATTTATATTTGTCATCATCCTGATAGTGATTATTATTATCTCGGAGCCGCAGCGTGAAGATAGGAGTATGGACTGTTTCCACACATCTGAAAATGTTACTGTTTGTTCATAGATGTACCTTTTTAAAAATTGTTCATTAAAAAGCAGAAGTTTTCTTTGGTGTTTGAGTTTTTGATTTTAGGAAACGAGTCAATAAAATGGTTAACACACATAAGTTAAGACAATAATAAAGAGTTACAATAATAATAAAAAGGCTCTAATTAAAAAAAATGTATCTTCATATTGAATCTCTAAGGAAATGAACCTATAAAAGTTTTACTCACACACAAGAAAAAAAGACTCAGGTGGCTTAGTTAATAAACACTATGACAAGACAATGAGTTTTCTTTTTATCAAAGGATCAATAAAGGTTTAAATCTATGAGAAGACACTGCGAAAGAAAATATTTTTTGTCACTTTTAAAAATAAAAAGTGTCTCATACTGCGACATTACACAATTAACACAAATATTCCGATGACATTATTTGATATGTTTATCGCTTCAGTAAATAAAAAGTGATGGAGGAAGTCATCATGCTGGGACATTACACAATTAACACAAATATTCCTACAAGAATGCGTGTTATTCTTCTGGAATTATACAGTTGGGTGGAATTGAAAATGTATTTTCTTTTTATCAAAGGCTGAAATTTTCTTCGGTGTTTGAGTTTTGGATATTAGGAAATGTGTCAATAAAAAGGTTTACACACAACTTAAGAAGATATACTGTAATAAAATGTATTTTCAAAAAGGTTTACATACACACAAGAAAAGACTCAGGTATGATAAAAAATTAAAAGAGAGAAATATACGTGGTGCCATCTAGGGACAAAAATACGAACTACAAAAAAGCCGGTAAGCAGGTGGCGCCATCTAGGGAGAGAAATGAGAACTAAATATCATTTTCACACCTGTACTTGGAGTATAGTATGCAATTGAGTTTAAATCCCTCCAGGTATTATGCAATTGAGTTTAAATCCCTCCAGGTATTATGCAATTGAGTTTAAAACCATTTAGACTTTATGTAAATGTGTTTAAACCCCCAACATATCTACTTATGACAGATACAGCGCAGTGAAAGTATGAGGCCCTTGTGCTCTCTAAGAATGTACCAATACGGTTAAAAATAAATGCATTTTTAACACAACACCGGGTAGAAAAGAACTGAGTTCGAGTCCAGTCAATGTCGATGAAGTGAGGAATTTTTATGGGCCTTTTTCATAACATGGCTAAGTTAGGCAGTCTCAGGGTAGCATGGTTTTTCTCTCGCAGAAACTCTGCTTTTTCATCATCCAGCAAACAGAAACTCTACCACAGAACACATGCAATTTACAGACAGTAAAAACGGAGCAATGTGGTCTTAGTCGCTAATGCTCCCAACAACTATGCATAGGCGTATTCGTATAGGTGTATTCTGTCTGGAAATTCCGTTTATTCTTCAGTCCGTTTTCTCTTTTGCTAGCTGAAAAATCCGAGTTTAGATTGAGGGGAAACACGAATCTCTCATCTAGCCGTATAAATCCACAGTGTGAAAAAAAACGCATAAAGATTCATCTCTTGATGTGATCGAAAATAGGTTTTCCACACCGAGGGTAAATACAACGATCATCATTATTATGCTACCTGCGAGAGTTATTCATAGTGAAGAATGGGTCTAAGCTAACAAAAAGTACTGTTATTCAATTTCTTATAGTGTAGGGTTACATTTCTCTCCAGCAGGTTAGAGAGATGTTCTCCGCCGTTTGGAAAAGGACTATGTCAACAATTACACCAACCTACAAAAAAGTCATGGAACACTTGTAATTATGCGAAAAATATGTTAATTGAGTAGACTCTCTATTACGTACACCTATTCTTTTAAATGAAATGGATAGCTCCTCAAGTAATCCCATCATGTGCAGGGCCATTCTAAGGAAGGCGCAATGTGTGCATGGCCATCGTTGTTGTAGAGTTTTATGTGCATCAGCGACCTAGACCATATTGCACCGTATATTTTGTCTGCAAATTGTGTGCTTTCTATGGTCGATTTGCTTGTTTGCTAGACAAAAAATTATAGTTTCCGGGAGAAAAACCATGCAATCCTCGCCTGAGACCGACCTGCTCTGCCACATTATGAAGAAAACCTATAAAAATCCCTCACGTCATGATGACATTCGAACTCATGTCTTTTCCACACGAAGTGAGGAGGTCGGTACTCATGTGCACTGTGATATCCGCGAGGATACATGCATTGCTCACGGGTTTCTCCTTGAAACTCGGTTTTTCTTTCAGCAAACAGAAAATCGACCTCAGAAAATACGCAATTTACAGACAATATACACGGAGCAATGGCCTTAGTGGCCGATGCTCCTAAAACCCATCAACACACACACCAACAAGGCTCACGACTTATTTGGTTGCAATATACTTACGTTGAATTGAGGCCACGCAGCCGATTATACTTACCGCGAAATTTGCAGAAAAGATTCCCTGACAATCACTGTTGTTATACAACTCAGAAAATCTAAAAACAAAAATCAATAGTTTTGTAATTTCTGAAGGTGTGAGAATAGTTAGGTTTCTTAGTGTAACTGAATTTATTTGGGATTGTTTTATTTGGGCAGCGTCGTGTTATCGGCGTTTGCAAATTTCCTAAAAGCAAGTTCTAACATGATTATTTGGACAGAATAAATAAATTCCAAGATGAATTTTATTAGATGGTTCAGAGTGATAAGAGCGATAAATGATTTTTTTTTTTTGAAATTTTAAAAATAAGTGAAATTACTTTTATAAGCTGTTAATATTAATAGAGTAGCTGTTGTTTTATTTTTCTTTCAATATACGTAACGAAATTAGATTATATATAAGCTCTATTACAGCGGTAACTATTTTCTAATTTTTAAATTAAAAAGCCACTTTATTAATCATTTGTTGATTATTGCTGTTACCAGTTATATACTTTTCTTAAGAAATCCCTTAATGTCAACTGAAATTAAAAGAAAGCTGATAGGCTTGAAAAATCGACAATAAGAACGTTCTTTTTCTAAATTATAATTAATAAAAAATCATTTTCTATCTAAAATTTCTCAAAACAGGTTGTCAAATTTAGCAATATCTACAGAAAATAAAATAAGAAATGACCTTTATCTGCATAGAAAATCGACAATTTTCATTGCCCAATGCCAGAAAAACGCGTTAAATTTAGTTGCTATTATAAATATCATTTTTTTATTTTGAAATATATTATTTATATAATTAGTACATATTCGTTATTTTTCTATTATTTTTATGTGTTATATTTTTTGTATATACTGTATTAAAGTACATTAAACAATAAAGTACCAGTGGTTATAAAATAAGTTTCCCTGTTCAGGAGCCCCTAGTGTCAAAATAGTTAGAGATAGTGCTGCGAAAATCTGTGGGTATGTCATTTAGGGTCTGGGGAAGCGATTTTTAGAAGAAAAAAAAAGTTTAAATTTCCGCTTAAAAATAACTTAGGATTAGATTTTCGTTAAATTTAACTTAGGATTAGATTTTGATATCAAAACTTAGAAATCTACAGGTGTTGTTCTATGTGCTTTCCTTTGATTACATTCTGAAAACGGAGGACTGCGTGCGACACAGTTTAGCGTAGCATCTCATTGGGGATGTTGGCTACATGCTGTTTAATGCTTGCTTTCAAATCGACAAGCGTTTGTATGCCGCCACGGTAAACTCTGACTTTCAGGTATCCCCATAACCAGAAATCACAGGGATTGAGATCGAGCTGACCAGAACTGCGGTGAGGGGCACCATCTTGCATGAACACTATAGTCTCCAAGCATTGCCTTTCTTGCAGATCGGGAATAATGTGATCTCTTAGAAGAACGCAGTATCGTGCACTAATTACTGTATACCTTACGGGGCCATGATGTGTAGACTCTTCAAAGAAAAATGGTCCAATCATAAACTCTACTGTGAATCCACACCATATTGTTCTCAATATGGTGTGGATTCACAATGTTCTCAATATTCGGCAGTTTTGTGCATTTACAGCACCACTCGAGTCCCTCAGGGTTCAGTGTTGGTTCCTTTGTTGTTTTCTGTATTTATAAATAATATTGCTGATGGTATATCAGCTTAATGTCCAACAAGTTTGCATACGATACGAGGGTTGGCAGGGTTGTTAATGACACTAATGACAGTACGCTGCAGCAACAGGACCTAGAAAAGTTGAGCAGGTAGGATGAGGGATGGTAACTGAAGTTTAACATTGACAAATATAAAGTACTGCATATGGGAAGTAGTAACCCCAGAATAACGTATCAACTGCGTGAAACTCCACTGACAGTGGTAGAGAATGAAAAGGACCTGGGGGTTATTGTGCAGGCAGATATTAAGTTTTCAGAGCAGTGCAGACGGTCTGCAAGAGTAGCTCATGGTGTCTTGTCAATGATATTAGCATTAGCATTAGCATTAGTGGAGGCATTTGATGCAAGAAAGCAAGCTTATGCAGCATCAGCCAAAAAAAAAAAAAAAAAAACCACTTCCACTTCACCCCTCTGTTCGTTCAAAATACCTGTCCAGCTGAGCCTTAAACTTATTTAGGCTATCAACCTCCACCACAAGGGATGGAAGTCTGTTCCACCAACCAACCACCCGCTGGCATTTCCGCACGTCTATCCTACATCTGTCTTTCCTCAATTTGAATTTATGCCCTCTCCGGTGATTATTCTGAGCTAGAGGAAGAATCCCATCAGCATTGAGCATGCTTAAACCATTCAAGGCTTTATACACCTCTATCAGATCACCTCGCTGGTGCCTAGTCTCCAGACACTGTAATTTGCAAAGCTTAAGCCTTTCTTCGTAAGAGCACCCCTTTGTTCCATTCACTAATCTTGTTGCCCTTCTCTGTACTCGTTCCAGCAGCTCTACATCCTTCTTGAAATGAGGCCTCCAGACCTGTATACAGTACTCTAGGTGTGGCCTGACCATCGCCTTATACAATGGAATAATCACCTCCTTATCCCTGCTGGAAAAATTCCTGTATATCATTGACAATACTCCATGAGCTACTCTTGCAGCCCATCTGCACTGCTCAGAGAACTTCATATCTGCCTGCACAACCACCCCCAAGTCCCTTTCATTCTCTACCACTGTCAGTGTTGTACCACAGAGTTGATATGTTGCTCTGGGGTTGCTGTTTCCCATGTGTAGTACTTTACATTTGTCAATGTTAAACTTCATTTGCCACCTCTCAGCCCATCTGCTCAACCTTTCCAGATCCTGTTGCAGCAGCATAGTGTCAGTAGTGTCCTTGACAACCCTGCCAACCTTTGTATCGTCTGCAAACTTGGACATTAATCCCGATATACCATCATCAATATCATTTATAAATACAGAAAACAATAATGGACCCAACACTGAGCCCTGAGGGACTCCACTAATAACATCAGTCCACGATGAGCAGTGTCCATTGATTACCACTCTCTGTCTTCTCCCCCTCAACCACCCCTTTATCCATAGCAGCAATTTGCCTCCAATGTCACACTGCTCCAATTTGTGTAGCAGTCTTCCATGTGCAACAGTATCAAAAGCCTTTCTAAGATCCAAGTATATAATATCAAAGTTATTCCCTGCATCCAGTTCTTTTGTGACTGCATCATAGTATCCAATCAAGTTGGTCAGGCAAGACTTCCCCTTAACAAAACCATGCTGTGTCTGAGCTATAACTGAAGTCTTGTCTAAATGATCCTGCAGTGCGTCTTTAACCAGTGCCTCCATTAATTTTCCTGGAACAGAAGTTAAGCTCACAGGTCTATAATTACTTGTGTCAGCCTTTGATCCTCCTTTGTGAATTGGGGTCACATTTGCACATTTCCAGTCTATGGGTACCTCCCCTGAGTCCAAGGAAGCTCTCATAATTATGGCTAAGGGTTTGCTTACTTCCTTTGCTGCCTCCAAATATCAATGATAGAGGGCATAAATTCAAATTGAGGAAGGGCGGATGTCGGATAGATGTACGGAAATTTGCCTTTAGCCAGCGGGCAGTTGGTTTGTGGAATAGACTTCCATCACTTGTTGTTGAAGTTGATAGCCTAAACAAATTTAAGGCTCAGCTGGACAGGTATTTCGAACGAACGGAGGGGTGAAATGGGAGTAGTGGTTGTGTTTTTTTTTTTTGGCTGATGCTGAATAAGCTTGCTTTCTTGCATCATATGCCTCTACTAATGCTAATGCTAATGCTAATGCTAATATACATGAATATTTCTAGCAGGGATAAGGAGGTGATTATCCCCTTGTATAAGGCAATGGTCAGACCACACCTTGAGTACTGGTATACAGGTCTGGAGGCCTCATTTTACGAAGGATGTAGAGCTGTTGGAACGAGTACAGAGAAGGGCAACAAGATTAGTGAATGGAACAAAGGGTTGCTCTTACGAAGAAAGGCTTAAGTTTTGCAAATTACGGTATCTGGAGACTAGGCACCTGCTAGATGGTCTGATTGAGGTGTATAAAGCCTTGAATGGTTTGAGAATGCTCAATGCTGATGAGATTCTACCTCTTGCTCAGTATAATCGCCTGAGAGGGCATAAATTCAAATTGAGGAAAGACAGTTCTAAGATAGATGTGAGGAAGTTTGTCTTTAGTCAGCGTATTGTTGATTGCTGGAACAAACTTCCATCTGTCGTTGTAGACGTTGATAGGAATTATTAATATGTATATTAACCACTTGGAGTTTATTAAGCATAGCCTAAACTAATATATACGACAGTGTGACGTTTCGGATATCTTGCCGATTCCCATCATCAGACCGTGCTGTTTGGGAACAGAGATGAAATTAAAAAGGTGAAGGTTGCTAATTAGATTTACATTGAGGAGTTCTAAATTACAATCATAATTTTTTAACAAAGGATCAGTTATTAGATGTATTAACAATTGGTCATTTCTAATTTTCAATAATTCCAGTGAATAGATAAATAATTCTAAGTTATAATACTGAAGCATACTATAATAATGAGTATCTCTAAGATTACAGTTACGACATAAAGGAGCAATTCTATTTTACTGTTACACAATGATATGAGCAGAACTTGGTTACACTGCGCAATTTTTAAGTTACTTCACTTTTAGCCTATTTTATAAGGTGAATTAAGACACAAAACAAATCTTACCTGCTGACAGCCCTCAAACCTGAAGAGAAATGGGAAAGAGGATCAGCCAGCAGTGTCTTTTATAGGCCAGGGATTCTTATAATTAGCCAATAGGAATAGTGTTAGATTATCCTAGATCCAGGGAGCTTGAAGTCTGACTTTTGACCTCCATTGAAGGTTGACCTTTGATCACCGTTATGGTGTGCGGGCTGGTTCTGGAGATCTGGAAGGGGTTGTATGCGATCTGCACCTTTGGATGCCTTGTTTCTTTTTCTTTCCTGGGTCCTTATTTCTTCACTTATTTTCTCATTGAAGATATGAAAATACTGTGCCTTGAACTCAACCCCCTGTTTTCTATTGATTGCTGAAGATCCAAATAATTTGATAAGAAATGCTTCTTTGAATTTTCTTCTATTGTACTGCTATCTGTGGAAATAATACCTCTGTTATGGAAGTTCCATGTGTCCCCACATTGGAAGGTGTGGAGAGCTGTATCAGACTAATTGATTCTTCCATACTCTACATCTTTTTTGTGCTCTTTTCTTTTATTCTGCATTTTAGGCGTCTGTAATTTCCCACACCCACAATTTATCTTATAAATTGGACCTCTAGGGTTGTTGGACTGTTGTTTTATGGAGGTTGAACTTTTGTAAAAGGTGATTATACCGAATTGTTGGTTATTTTGCTATTCTGGTGCTAATTGACGTATGTACGGTATACATATGGAGGTTCTTCTTCTGTCTATGTTAGTTTGGAGGTGTCTATGGTGGCTTTTTTAATGACGTGCATTGGATATCCGTTCTTTATGGCAAGCCTAGTTAAGGTTTATAGTTTATTTTCTTTGCAAATTCTGTAGGTTCTTCTGATGAAGGACTTTAGAATGCCTATTTTTGTGGAGAAAGGATGACAGGATTGATAGTTTAGTATGATGCCGGTATCTGTGGGTTTTCGATCAAGGGTTATGACACTTGTAGACTACATTGCTGGCGGCACTCCTTCCCGCCGATGCGAAGATTTTAATTTTTCACAAATAATTAATTTTACATTTTATTTACTTACAAAAAAAGTAAATTATACACAAAATTTTTCTTGCTGGCTTTGGTTTTGGGAGCAGGGGGCGGCGTTGGAGCCTCCTAAACCTTGGCGCCTCTAGGCCACTGCCTACTCGGCCTTGCCCTAAAGCCAGCCCTGGTGGCTATACTTATACGTTAATTAGAAAATATCATAGTATCTGACACGCACATGTTAGCAAATGGTGGGAGGTACTTTCTTGACTTTATGTACCCGTAGATTTATCGAAGTTTTGAGCAAGTGATACCTGTCTATAATAGAGTTTGATGACAGATGCGGTTGACTATGGTTCTTATAAGAATCATTATTCTTATAAGCACCACACTGAACCGTTATCTAAAAGGCATACTGAACTTGAACTGAACTCTCCCCTTGGGAAATGCCCGAGTTCAAATCCTACCCATGTTAGTGAAGGGAGGAATTTTTATAGGCTTTGATGAAATCAAAGGTTGCATGGTTTTTCTCCCTGAAACTCTCGTTTTTCGTCCAGCAAAACCGACCACAGAATACATGCAAATTACAGGTACAACATACTGACGCCACATGGCCTTAGTTGCTTTGAAATACTAAGAAATCTTTAATAAATAGCTATATATTCTGAAACAGCTCGCAGAAAAATTCTGAAAATCAGTATTCTTAAATTAATGCTGGTGGAAAAGAAGGCTAATCTTCCGTTTTCCCCCAACGTTTCCGGAAAGTTTATAATATATTATTGCATTTTATATTCCAATGATTCGCTTGGAAATCAGAAGCAAATCATTGTCGAATTTTATGCCTAAACAAACGAGACAGCCAATGTCCGTAATTTAGAAGGGTATCTTTGGAAGTAGATGTTTGTGAGTAGTCATTTTAAATCACAGCACAAGTATATCTACAGTGGTGCTACTATTCTTTGATAAATAAACAAAAAAATCACCAAAAATTATTGATAAATAAGTTGTATTTTTTTTAACGATAATTTATTGAAACTGATATTTTAATACCTCGGCAAAGCTCTCCCATCCAGTATTGGTTTTCTCATTGTCTTCGACAAATTCAAATTTCTCATAAAGTCGTTCTAAGACCAGTATGATGCAGTTGGTAACTACGACAGTATTCATCAGACCTTAATATTTGTGACTACTCTCTTGTGGAATTTACAAAGGGATGTATCTACTTAATCGATCTACGTACTTACAGCATATCATTCAATATAAAACAACATTTCAAACCGTCATCAAGAAAACTGATTCCATTACTTGTGGAAACAGCCCTTCATTTGCAGAACCCAGATGGGCCAATATTAAATATACTTTTACTTTTCCGAAAAGTCGGTAACGTTTTGATTAAACATGTGCAACTTTGTTTAATACATTAAGCAACAAAGTTGAGTTGCTTAATATGTTGTGTCTTTATGTGAAGAGCTTGTAGATGTGTCTAGTGGTTTCTGCAAAAAAAAAAAATGAACGTTCTGCTGAAGAAAAAGAGTTTAATGAAACATTAAGTAAATTTTACATCTTTTAAAGATGAAGTCGTTGTGCAAATAAATATATACAAATTATTGAAACATCACATAATCGAATAAAAACCTTAAATGTTTTATTATATATAATTAATTACAGAATTCTGCAACATTTCGAAGGGATAGTCTTTCTGCCGATCAACTGCAGTGCTGTTGGATATAGAATTAGTATTCTGTATAAAACCATATACAGTATTACTTTTTTGGGTGGTAAAAGGTTTTTTTTTTTTTTTTTTTGAATAAGCTGTATTGATACCTTGCATTGATGAACCAATGGCGAAGTTTAACATAATATATGAAACTATTAAACGATAGAAATAATATTAAAATTAATAATGAAAAGAGAGATTACAAGTCTGCATAATTAATAATATTTGTTTAGGAATATGAGAAACATTTGCTTTTGTCCAACTGATGACTGACTGTTTCCCTGACTATCCTGTTTCTATTTTCTAGTGGTAATCTGTACTCTCAGTCTCTGTTTCGTCTCTTTCAGAGATGGTTAATATCGCCCAAGATAAACTAAAATATCAGCACTTGTAAGCGACCTAAAGCAGAGCCTTTTCGCACACTGAACCTTGGCAGAGCATCAGAATGTGAAAAATGCGAATCACTTGTCGTATATTGTAGAAAACTATATCTAGTGTACACTATGTTTCCAGATAACTATTTCATAAATAGTGAAAATGTGATATTTCTCTGAATACTAGCTTTTTATTAAAAACACATCCTGTAAATACATATTGTACATGGCAATTGTACCTTTGGTTTGTATACAATATTTCTAAAATAATCTTGTTAAAAATCTAAATCGGAAATATGGCCATTTACTGTTCCGATTGCTTTAGTATTAATATTGTAATTCAGGCGTTCTGATTGTTTGAATATTAATTAACGAGCCAATAATTATTAATAGTCCCTAAGATGGAAAATATTGAAATGAAATAAATAATTGAAAGAAAGACCCCAAAAGAATTATAAAACATTCCATTAAGAAAAAAACTACTTGGCCAGGGAAGAAAACAAGGTGTGTCTTCAAAAAAGGGGAATGTTGGACGAGGTGGGGGGGGGGTGGATTTATTCCAACAAAACAAGTTGATCACTTCGGCTCAGACCCCGGAGACATCATAAATTACTCTCATCCAGAATTATAAAAATCAGCAGGGAACTATATCTGATCCGATTCTTCTTTGTTATCCTCATAATTTTTCATCATTTCTAGAGTGTAGAATTAAAATAGCGCTAATCCATACTGCTCGGTTAAAATTTCAATAACGCATATATTCATGTTTTGTTATATCTGTAAATTTATACTATTTTATTTTATTTATTTTTATTTTTTTTTTTTTTTTTGCTGTTAATAATTACATATTTGAATTTTCGAAGAAAACTAGGTTATAATTAAAACCTTATAATTCTATAAATTATAAGCCTATAAATTTCAGCACATCAAACTGGAAGTGCAGTCCTCAGGGGTTTCAATATTCAATGAAAAATTCGCCTGGTGAAAGAAACCTTTTGTAGTTTTTCTTCGAAGTGCCATTACATATGCAAGGTAAACAAAACCATGTGACCAATCCCGTATCTTTATTTTCTGTACACGTAGACTTCCGGTTATTATTTAAATAGTTCCGAAGTCTATCTAGAAATGTTTTTTGCTCTGATAAGGCCACTTCTCCAGACCTTTTAGGCCAACAAGCAGCTGGCATCTCTTTTAGCAGTTTTGGAATCAATAATAAAATTTTAAGTAAACTTTCCATGAATAGCACATTTCCTTTTTAAAAAGTGTGAAATTTATATTATTAAAAGTTTGTAAGATGGCCAAATATGGAGGTCAGTCTCCCGGCATCTCTCACTTGTTTTTGATTAGCTGATCTTTAACCAACGGAATATCTGAAACAAACAAACAAAGAGTACTCAGTAAACACCATTTCAAATTTTATTTCATTTAACCATACAAAATAGAGTGGAACTCCAATCAGTACACGAATAAAATAAATTGTACGTATAATATACAGTATAGTAAAGTATAAGAATATACTATTTAAAAAATAATTTGTAAAAATATTATAATAAGAAGTTATGTATTATCTGAGTTACAATTATTTCACATTTTATTCAGTGCAGTATGTGACCTCAATCGGAGGATCCGAACAGAATTCAATAGAAGACTGAGAATAACTGAATATACAATTTACTCATATTTTTAAAATAAACAACGACTTTATTTTCTAGAAAGCCTGAAACCAATATGTTATGACGACAATGTTTTCTTCCAAGCACTGTTAGTCAGGAGAAAAACAATAGGCGGTTCGAGGTCATTCGCTATGCCTACCCACTCTATATTTACACTGGAACGAGTGGGAACAGGGAAGCCCAGTGAGTGACGGTTAGCCGCCTATTGTTTTGGTCTTTACTATAACATATACAACTTATGTTCTATGTGTGTTGTAGCTACTATGTGAAATATGGCGGACATGTGGCGTTCTCTGTTCGAACGTAACTTGTACATTAGGGCCTTGTATATTTCGAATAGAATCATCCGGATCAGATCATGAAGTGCAAAATATATAGGCAATATCATATATAAAAACAATCTTTATTAAAGCATTAACACGTGATAACGTATGAGACTTAGAAAAGCAAATCTGCCTGAAACTATAAAAAATACTAATAATAATAAATAAAGTTGATAAGTCACTGCCACGTTTCTACGATTTCATACCAGCAACACAGAAAATATGTAGAGGGAAATTTTTATTTCAAATTCTTACAGAGTAGTGTTCCAGCTTTCATATTTCCGACATTATGTTACCTGCGTATGGAAGATTGCTTTTAAACTCTTATAAATTATGTTCCAACATTTACTATTTACATATCATCCCTTGAATTTATGATCAGAGTAGAATATAATATGCATCTGCAATCATTCATTGAAAAGAACATATGGTTATGGTGGGTCTGAATATAGAAAAAGCATTCGATACCACTTGGCGTTATGGAATCCTTCAGCTTTATGAGCTAGAACTTCAACACAACATTTCCCTCTTTGTTCAAAACTTTCTACAACATCGATCCTTACAATATGATATCAAAATACTCTTTCAAAGCATTATATACAAGGAGTTCCATGGGATCGATACTAAACTCCACTCTTTTTGCTCTCAGTCTTAATTAACTAACTAATGACCTTCCGAATTCAGTGCAAACATATCTTTTTTAGACGACCTATCAATATCAACATCATTTAACTCTCAAGATACGTCATATAAAGAAAGACATATGCAAATCACAATAAATGGACAAACTGCAATGGCTATCATCTATCAAAACAAAAGACAGCAGTCATACATTTCTGTAAAAAAAAAACAAAATCCATATCCGGACCCTCAGTTATATTTACAAGACCATATCTTCCCGTTCACTAGTACCATGCGCTTCATTGGATTAATACTAGACAAAAAGTTTAACTTCTTGGCACATATCAAGCAAATCCGAACTAAATTCTTATAAAAATGAACACCGAAAAATGGGGTGGTGACCCGTGCTAGAATTCAATCTTTATCGCGCTTTAATTAATCGCTTTCGGACTATGACTCTCCAATCTATGACTCTGTCAAGAAGAGTGCAGTAGCATGGAGTTTCTTCAGCTCAAAGGTTATATGTGGAAGCTCACAAGTCACCATTACATCTCAAAAGGAATATTTTATTAGTAAACTATGCATTCAAAGTTTGGAGCATGCCACTCATCCTATTTGGCCATATCTCTTCAAGCCTCAATAGACCGTACAATATAGAAATAAGCTGCATCAATAAACCTTTAGGCATAAGACACCACGAGATCACTTCAGGTTGGAACCCACAGTGAAAAAAAAAAATCTATCTCGATGTGCTTCTCCCTAACCCTCCATGGGCTACAATTATGGTTAAATGTGGTAGTTGTTTCAGTCAGTGGGGTGGGCATTCTCTGGCAAGCTAATTAAAATCAAACAAAACAGTAGGTGCTGCGGCAGTCTTATCTACTTTCACTATTTCTGATTCTCTCCCAACAAAGTTCAGCACTTTCTCTGAAAAACTTTCTGTCATTTACCTAGCTCTTAAGCACCTAGATTCTCAAACCAGCACATCAACTGTATCGATTCTTTAAGCTCTATCAACTCAATGAAGAATGAAACACACAATTACCATCCCCTGCTGAAGCAAATCAAATTCAAACTGGTCCAGTTACAAGGCAAACAACATACAGCGGTATTCCGCTGGATCCCAGCCCATTGTGGAATACTCGGAAATGAAAACGCAGATCAGGCAGCAAACTAACCAATAAATTCAAATGTAATTGATATGAAGATCTCTGTTCAAGACTACAAAACAATTATACGAAAAGCCTACTGCTTACAACGGAAAAATATATAGCAAGAACAGAGAAACAATAAGCGTATGAAAATTATGACCCAGCCATCCTTCTGGATTTCCAGTATCAGGAAAGTAAGAAAAAAATTGATCCTTGCAAGAGCACGCATTGGATACTCTCATATAATTCATCTTTGCTTTCTCAGAAGCGAAATCCCTCCACGGTGTACTAACTGCCATAATTTTCTCACAGCGAAACATATTTTACTTGACTGCTCCTATTTATCAGCAGGAAAAGCTAGAAACATTCCTATCCCACAGAAGTTTACAAGAGTCTATAACAATGAAGCAAACTAGATGAATTCTTCTCCTTTCTAAAGAAGATAAGGATGTTCTCTCACCTCTAGAAAATTGAAACTATTATATTAATAACTTGACAAGCACAATATGGCCACTGTAGTCCCTTGTGAAGAAGCCTTCAAATCAACAATCTCCCCCCCCCCTCCCACTCCCTTATTCAGGGGTGCTAGATAAGCACAAGCAATGTCGTTAAATAAGAATCTGAATAATAATCTCAAAAATGCCCACATTAATGATTCATTCACTTTTCTGAATTTTCCAATAAAGGCATATGGGGATTTTATCCCCAACAGTTATATTTTTTTAGCTTATGACGCAATGATATTTTATTTTCAGTTTCTCTTTTTTTTTTTTTTTTTTAGCGGCGTTTCTTGCCCCGACTTTTTTTTTTAAAACTTTGCTTTTCTCTGCTTATTTTATTATTATGTTTGGGTAATTGCACCCATTACACAGTGAATCTAAACTTAAATGAACATGACGTAGCAGAAAATCAAAGGTGAATGAAAATGAAGATAAGTCAGTAAAACTTACGTAGTATTGTATATGCCTCGATAAATCATTTTCCTCCTACACCTCTGCTCCACTCTCGATGACTATCTGGTTTTTGCACCCTACCCCTTCACGATGCCATCACGGTCACTAAACTTAACTTGTGGTATACGATGGTACTTTCACTGTTTAATTATTATTATTATTATTTTTAAATTAATGTTTAAATTTATTTTGTGATCGCCACCACCGCGATTTCTACCTGAAAGAGATCGCGACTCGCATATTGTAAACAACTACAGTATGAAAAAATACTGTACTAGTTTCCAATTAATATACTAATAATGTACTAATACCAATTAATAACAATCATGTATCAGTCAGTAGCATACGAAGTTATGGTCGGGTTCAGAAAACTAAAATATAATTTTCCAAAGAAATTTGTGACGCATTTTTGAAATTGTTTATTATTAAAATGGACTGCTCTTTTTATTTAGAACTTAATCAAATTCTAATTTGTACAATACTTGTCAAAGAATCAGAACATTTAGGCACTTAAAAGTTATATAACTAAATATTATACAAGTAATTTATTCTATTAATTAAAAAGAAAAGGTGCGAGACTTACTTACAGTATTACAGAATGTTAAAATTTGTACTTTTGTTCCATTCGATCTTTTGTACCCGTTTGTAAGTCAAGCTATATCTATCGCAACTGTGCATGGAACCATTTCTGAACATAATAAATGTTTGTTACTTCTTAAGAGCAATAAGTCTGTATGACTAAAGATCAGGAGCCAAAAAGTCTTACTTGACGACAGGATGTAAAAGAACTTGTGTCTTCTCTGTGATGCACGTGCACTTAAATTGGCTGAAGAATTTAGGCTGACGTCGTACGAAACTAAGGCTTCTTATCACGATATGAAGTGGGATGTCTGCTGGCATACTGTATTTGTACCTCTCAGGTGGGTTTAAAATAACAAGCCATGAGAGAAGTGACTGATCGCTGATTATAATAACTAAATCACATTCAGTATTGTGAACATGTTAATTTGTTAATATTAAAGTATGAATAATATACGCTTTATGACCAAGCGCGAACCATCAGATTTCAAAAATTGGAATCTCGACGTTCCTGAATGTCAGTTCAATTCAAACTCAGTTCAAAAAATAAATAAATAAATAAAAATATTAATGCATGGTGATATTAGAGAATTCTTATTTATTTTAATCGATTTTTGAGTGATTTGGAGGCGTTTTAATTTCTTAAGGAATTAATTAAATATTCAAATTTAGTGATTTACTATTTTTCGCTTAATTAAATATTAAATTTATTTTAGAGGTCAACCGTTAATTGTTTGAATTAATAGCATAATTAATATTGTACAAAGATTCTATCAACTACTTTTCGAGCGATAACACGTTTCTAAAAGGTCTCAAGCTGCCTAATAAGGACATTGAGCGTCCCTAATAATCGCAGGGAGTAATTAAAATTTACAAGTACATAGCCGGCCTAGTCCTAGTTGCTTGCAGTGGAACAGCTATCTTTCCCGCTGCTGCTAAAATTAATTCTTTATTTTTTTTATAATTGTTCTTACAGTTAAACTTGCAAATCCTAAATAATGGCACACATCCGCTTGTCTTTGACCGGAATCGATTCGCTTCAAAACGTCTAATTTAATTTTTAAATTCATTCTTTTTCTTACCTTTATAGTCTTCGTACTGCGCTCAGACGTTGTTGCTTTTTCGTTCTTATCGGCCATTATTAACTCTTAGAAAATGTAATTGCGTTGGTTGCATTAATTATGATACAATGTTCAAGTAAACTGTCCGTTTCGCACGATGTCTAATACGGTACTGAGTGATGACTAGACTTGGGATAAATGCATATAACGCTAATATTACAAGCAATATGCTTGATCATTTTTTAAAATGTTGATCTCGGAACTACGTAACAAGTCACTGTACTGCAATTAAATTAGCGTGCGAGAAAATTTCACTGAGCGTGGGAAAATTTCTCAAGTCGGCGTGGGAAACGTTTTAATGCTGTTTTGCTATTCATTTTCAAGCTATCGACTCCATCAAATGAAACGATTTCGTTAAATATGCCAAAAATGCAATCTGTAAAAGAGCGTTATAGTGATCTGTGACAGCGTTATAGTCAGATACGGGCTATAATATAAGAACAGCGTTATAGAGAATCAGCGTAAAGCGAATCGCGTTGTAACGTGGGCCTGCTGTATATATATTACCCTAGGGACTAACATCTGGTGAGTATGGGCTTGGCACACCCAGGGTCCTGAACTGGATATCATCATTCTTCTCTTTCTTGATTATTCCCTTCTACTTTCGACTCTTGTTTTTTTTTTCGCTGTCTCTCTCTCTCTTGAGGTCTCTATATACGCTCAGACGTGTTTTTCTTAGTCTCCCAGGATTTATCTTTTTCAGTGTTTTCTAGGCCACCCCACCTTTGTAAAAGTATGTCCCCATAACAAAGAAATTATGGTGAGTGTACTCATAACTTTCTTGGCTCTGTGAGTGAAGGGATAGCGCTCTGCTCCTCATCCTTAGTTTGCATTTTTTATTGAAATTATCGCTATTGATAACATTGAACAATGGCTGACACTTAACGTTGTTGTTTCCCTTCACTTACAGAAATTTTTTCTGCTTTGGCCTTTGACCCTCAAGCTTGGGGTTGTTAAAGGTCTTGACACCATTCTGGAACTCTAGGGTGGCTGATTGTTGCACTGGGGTACTGAAGATTAATTTGTTTTGTGCAAATAGCCAGCCATTACCATGATTTATATTTTTTCAGCTCTTGCCTACCAAATAAATTGGAATAATACTGGCAGCCATACTGTCTTCCCCATTCTCTTTGACCAATAGGCTTAAAGGTCATTGAGTTTTGGCGGACTTTTGTTAAGTCACCATTTTGTGTTTGCATGGCTGCCTCCATATGGGAGTCGCCATTTTGTGGTGTAGCTATAACCTATAGCGTTTTTGTATATTGAGTTATTACAGACTGTTGGTAATACCATTTTAGCTTGTTATACTATCTTTGGTGCAGATTATTGGCTGCACTGTTATATAAACATTATCATTGACTATAATATATTTGTTTTGGTAACCAATAGTTACCTTGAAAATATTGTGTATACTTGAATTGCCATTTTTATCACTATGTCTTTTAAATTTTGTAACTTTTGTTTGGGTGCTCCTAATATTTTGCCCTTTAGTATACTTTCTTCTCATGCCCTATAGACCCCCTCCATAAAGTTTTGGGGGTTTTGGCTTATTAGGGACTCAGATATAAGCATAATTGTCTTGTTTGCTCAAACCTGCCTTCAATATTATTTTTGGGCTGGTTTGGGCTGTTATTTTTTAAACTTAAATCGCCCTTTTCTCGATACCTATTGGGCGGATCCTGCTCATTTTTGGTGTGGTAATTCAGATTAAAAATACTTATTTTTGTGAATTTTTTGAACGCCCCTGGTGAGTAGAAACAGAACTATTCATTATCAAACTTTAGGTACAATTACATTCCAAATGGATAGCTCCACCAGCTCAAGTACTTCTCGTGATGATAATACAGGTAAGTGTCCCCAACTATTGAACATTTCAGTGTTGGACAGTTCTCTTACACAGAAGTTTGGACCCATTGGTTCGATTCTTACCAGTACTCCTTCCAAAGTTGAAGGCCCTCTGGCTTTGAATGAGTCTCAGTCTAAGAGTCTCAAGAACTTGATTGTGGACATTAGTAATCCTTCTGAATTGATTTCAGCCTTTAACTTTTATAAGAATCAGTTTTCTGAAGTTTCACATTCGTATAAGGGCATTCCATCTAAGTTTATTACATCATCTTGGCAACTTTGGAATGGTGTGGAGGAGATAATTCAGAAGTTGGCCTTTGCTTTGGAGGAACAGAAGAAATTTTTCAACGACTTCGCTGCCAAAGACGTTGAGACGACTTCAAAGCTTAAGGAGGAGATTGCTTCTTTGCAGGTTGCAGCTACAGATAATATTTATTTGAAGGAACTATTAACATCAAAGGATTTCCAAATCACAGAACTTCGTACAAAACTTGCAACTGTGGAAGACTTCTTGACTAAATTTGAGGATGTTTCTGCCAGCTTGCTGGCTAAAGATAACCAATTGAAGGATATCCAAATAAAATTGGATACGCTGACGCAGCAATTGGATGAAATCTCCAAACCCTTGTCTGTTTCCTCAGACCCCTCGACAGCATCCACGTTTGCTACAGTAACTACTACTAATTTAAGACCTCAAACTGGTCCAGCTCTAGCCCCTCCACCTTCGGGTGCTCAATCGAAACACGTTCTCTTCGTCAAAGCTGGCGTAAACAGTACGGTAACGTCAAGCGAAGATGTAAAACAACTCCTTTCTTCGGATTTTAAGCAAGAGTTAAAGAAGGTTAAGATTAAATCAGTGCGAAAGCTAAGGGAGAAAGGGATAGTAATAGAGACTGCTACTGAGAATGATCTCCGTACTTTGGAGAATTGTGGTAAATTTGCGGACTGCGATCTTCACATAGAACATCCTAAGAAGTTAAACCCAACCTTGGTAGTTTTTGACATCCCTGGGGATTCCTCA
The DNA here is from genome assembly GCF_048544385.1 of Mastigoproctus giganteus. Classification (NCBI taxonomy): domain Eukaryota; kingdom Metazoa; phylum Arthropoda; class Arachnida; order Uropygi; family Thelyphonidae; genus Mastigoproctus; species Mastigoproctus giganteus. The sequence goes on along the minus strand of NC_143582.1, from coordinate 37,624,286 downwards.
GATGAGGACTTTTTGGATGACTTGTTTGAGAAAAATCTCTGTAATAAAATTGATAAAAAGGATTTTGAAACAAATACTAAAGTAAGATTCAGGTTTGGCTCGAAAAATAAAAATACTTGTCATTTAGTTTTCGAGGTTTCCCCGAAAATGAGACACTGCTTATTGAGTTCGGATTGTAGAGTTTTCTTGGGCTGGACAGCCCACAGTGTAAAGGACTTTACCATTGTTTCGCGCTGTTTTCGTTGTTTAGGATATGGTCATTCCGCAAAAACTTGTCAACAAACTGCTAATGTATGTGGTCACTGCGGTGATCAAGGTCACCAATTTGACAATTGTACTAAGAAAGACTCCCCCCCTTGCTGCGTTAACTGTAAGGTGAGGAGAAAGGATAGTAAACACTCTTATAGGGATCTTAGCTGCCCGGAATTTATTCGAGCACAGGAGCTGATTCGCTCAAAAACTAATTTTCAATAGAATCCTCCATTCTTCTTTTAGTCCTTCGCTAAAAGTTATACAACTCAATTGTCAGAGGTCAGCTTCGGTTACTAATGACTTAGCAAAAATTGCAATTGATAAAAAGATTTCGTTTATGGGTTTACAAGAATTATATTCAGTAAAGGGTTTGGTTAAAGGCTTTCCTTTTTCGTTTCGAATAGTCTCTTCTTATATACAGCATATTGGTACTGGGGGGAATGCCAGGGCTATGGTTTGGGCAGCCCTGGTGGTGGCTGACCCCTCATTGGTTGTTACTAAAATTAATACCTTGTGTTCTAATTTTGCTGCCTGCGCCTGCATAGAGGGTCCGTTTGAAAAGTTTTATGCTATATCATTGTACATGCGTTGTTCACAAGGTGTACAGCCAATTGAGCCTTTTTTAATCTATCTGGACCACGTATTATCGCATTTAGCTGGTGAAAAACTACTAATTATGACAGATTCTAATTCTTCTTCGTCGCTCTGGTCTTCTTTTCCTCCAAATCTTAAGGGTGAGTTGTTTGAGGAGTTAATTTTTTCTAAAGGTTTAACGGTTTGGAACATTCCGTATTCACCTCCAACTTTTGTTTCTGCTTCCGGACAGTCCAGTGTTGATGTAACTCTTACCAACAGAGCCTTTGGCAGTAACATTCATTCTTGGTCGGTTCAGCCCACGTGGTCCGGTAGTGACCATAATGCCATTGTATTCCACATTAAATTTAACGTTTCCTTGGGCCCTTCCAGACACACAGCTGATTTTCCCAGATATAGAACAGTTAATATAGATTGGTCACTTTTTGATGCAAAATTTTTGGATACTTTTACTCCTACCTGTATTGCTTTTCTGAATTCTCTGGACACTAATTCCCATCTTGAAGAATTTATGAAGTTATTCTCTTTTGTTTGTGACTCTACATTGCAGAAATGTTCTCGTTCCCCTTCTTCCGTCCCTTGGTGGACGTCTGAGCTCTCGAACCTGAGAAAAGCTTTTAGCTCTGCAAGGCGAAAATTTCAAAGGGCTAAGCGTTCACACAGACCCCAGGCGGAAATACAGACTTTTTACGAACAGTATAAAACATCAAGGAGAACTTATTTCAATACTATATATAAATGTAAGAGAAAAGCTTGGGATGATCTAATTTCAAAAAACTTAAATTCTGACCCTTGGGGTTTTGTGTTCAAACTGGTTACTGAGAAGTTTCACCCTGGTCTGATCCATTCTTCAATCCTAAAACCAGATCTCACGGAAACTCTTTCTTGGAAGGAATCCATCACTCTCATTTTACAAGAAATAATAAAGGATGATATCACCGTTCCTGAGAGTCCTTTGCAGACTTCCTTAAGATTGAATCATCTTTGTTACTCTGCTTCAAGTGTTGAGGAACCTTTTTCCATTTTTGAAATCGACAACTCCATCAGTTCACTTAATTCGGGCAAATGTCCCGGTCTGGACTTGATGGAGGTGTCCATACTGAAGCGAATCTGGAAGCTTTGCCCGACTTGCATTAGTGACTTATTGAATTCTTGTTTGGCTGGTGGTTGTTTTCCTGATTCTTGGAAGGTAGCAAATTTGAAAATATTATTAAAACATCAAGACAAACCGGCAAATATGGTTACTTCATATAGGCCTATTGCTTTACTTCCTGCTTTAAGCAAAGTACTAGAAAAATTAATCTCACTTCGTTTTCAGATTTATTATAACAATCATTCTCTTTCGGCACGTAATCAATTTGGCTTTCGGAAAGGGTACTCAACGGTGGATGCCATTAATGCCACCCTTGATTTGACAGCTGCCTCTAATAGCAAATATGTCCTTGGTCTCTTTGTAGACTTCAAGGGGGCCTTTGACACCTTATGGTGGCAAAGTGTCCTCGCGAGGTTTCGGGAGGCCGAGGTTTCCATTCCTTTATACAGGTTAATATCAAGTTATTTCTCAAACCGTAACATTGTTGTCTCCTCTGGCTTTGAAGTTGTAAAGAGACAGGTTACTCGTGGCTGCCCCCAGGGCTCTGTTCTGGGACCAATTTGTTGGTCCGTTGTTCTGGATGGGTGGCTCACTCAAAATCTACCATATACACATAAAGTTGCTTACGCCGATGATTTGGTCGTTCTCATCCTTGGTAATTCCAGGTTGGAATTGGAGGAACGTGCCAATGAGGCACTCCTTGATCTTGACTGCTGGTGCCAACTGCATAAGCTCGAGGTCTCAGTCTCAAAGACAAAGCAGATGCTGTTGAAGGGGCGGCTAGCTGTTAACAGACCACCAACCGTAAAACTTAATGATAATTCTATTGGCCTTGTAACTTCTTTCAAATATTTAGGAGTCATGCTGGATAATAAGCTAAATTTCGTCCAGCATGCGAAATACTTGCTAAAGAAAATTAAAATCCTCACTGGCAAAATACTTCATATAGCAAGATGTACTTCTGGTTTAAAATCCAGTGTGCTTCGAACATATTACAGATGCATCTTTATCCCGATTATTGTCTATGCTGCTGGTGCTTGGGGCCGTAAATGTACTACAACTATGGTTGCAAAGTATCTTATACAAGCGCAACGTTTTTTCCTTTTAGCAACATCACGTGCTTGCAGAACCATTTCTACCCCAGCCCTGTTAGTTTTAACTGGGAAATTACCAATTCAATATGAGGTTATTCAAAATTTTCTTATGTTCCATAAAAGTCGAGGTATTCTTGTCCAATTGAACCAGTATTCTAACAATTTGGATCTTACCTATAAGGAGGAATGTAAAAGGTTGACAGCACTCTTTAAAGATTCCTGGCAACAGGATTGGAATCTTAATACAAAAGGAAGAGTAACTTATAGTTTTAAACCTACAGTAGAAATTTTTACTAGGGATAACTTTCCCTGGTTTACGCCAGGTCTATATCTCACCTTTCTTCTTTCTGGGCACGGTAGCATTAATTTTAAGCTTTTTCATTTCGGTCTTGCTAACTCTCCAAACTGTTTGTGTGGTGAATTGGAAACAGTTCCACACATAATATTAGACTGTCCTTTATATGTTGATTTACGGCTTCCTTTTCAATTAATAACAAACGTGTTTGATGTTTCTGAGTTTCCTCTTTTGGTTTCCTCTTTGGAATTGTTTGGGGCTTTTTCAACTTTTGCGGATAAGGTTTTCAAACGTCGGAAAATCTTAATGTCAGATAGTTCTTAGATAACATCGACACCATTAGGAATCTAACTCTTGTGTTTTAGGTATAATAATGCACAGTTTTTGTTTTGCCCTGGTTAGGGTGGAGTCTTTCTTCTTGTACTTCTGTTGTAAATGAGATGTCTTAGCTCGTAGTTAAATGTAAATATGTAACAAAGTTTTAACTCTTCTAGAACTTTTGTATTATATTGTAACTTACAGTTATTACCTGGTTTTGTTTTTGGGTTTTTGAGTCTGTTCTGTGTTTGTTTTCTAGTTTTGTATATATGTATATCTCTTCTCAGAAATTGAGATTTTGTAAATTTCAGCCCCATTCGGGCTGGTGGTTGATTCATTAAGTTAAATGGTAAATGTAATTATTTACTTAAGTGTTGTTCCAATAGTTGCTGAATTTTGTTGTAATAAGTTAATTGGTGTTATTGAATCAAATTTAACTTAACTGTAGTTGAATATACTTACTTATTTTTGCTTTCAATTGGAAGATTTTATATAACAAAATATAAATTATATTTTGTAATAGTAAGAGTTTTTAAAGCAATATTTGTTGAAATGTTTTTAATTATTTGCCACTAGTGTTGAGGAAATTCTTTTTTCCTCTTCTGTTTCCTTTTCTAACCTATTTCTTCCGTTTCTTTCTTCTAACTATTTTCCTACTAAGTCCTTCCCATTTATTCTTGATGTTTTGCATCAGTATGAAGTATAGTTGTTCCTGGCTGCCTCCACGTGGCTAGGGACGGGAGTCTGGGGGTAGAAGGAAATTGCTTCTGCCCCCAGACTGCGAAATGCCAGGAGCCGGCACACAACATACAACAGAACACACACTTACACACAGTAACGGGTTCAAACATTTTATTAGTTGTTCTTTCCTTGAAAAGTTTTTTTTTTTTTTTTTTTTTTTTTTTCTGCCGGCTCAGCGATATGCTTTTAGAGTACACTGCGGTGTATAGGGGAAACCCTGGATCCCGCCTAACAAACACAAATACTTGAATACTTGTCTCTCTCTCTCTGGGTAACTCATAATTTTTTTTTTTTTTTGGCTGGTGCAGCATAAGCCTCAGGCTTCATTGTACTATGTGGCTAATAATAATAATAATAAATATATATATATATATATTCAGGGTAAGATCCTATTTTATTGCGATTGGCGATTGAATTTATATTTGAACGGAAGGCATTTCAAGCATTAGGACCTAACCATACTGCCTAGCAATTTGGGTACTAGCAGGTGCTGCTTCGCTTAAAGTTGTGATTTTGAACAATCCTAATCTAAGCTAAACTAATCTAAAAATGGGAAAAACTATAAGAGGTGTATAAAACGTGAGAGGAAATGGTTTTTATTATTATTATTATTATAACTATGTATAATATTATAATAACGAATAAGGAATATAGTAACTAGTGAAAGTTAGAGAAGAAGGAGGGGGAAAGAAATTAGGAAAGAATTACATTCATTCACTTGGCCAACTCTCCTCTACTTAGTCAGGGGATTTGAGCAGATAGATAGCCATACTAAATGAATGTCTCATGCATACCAGTTTCTGTAGTCCCAATAACAGTTTTACTAATTTTCATTAACAATTTTTAATAAAATTCATTAACCATTTTTAGATATTCTTTATATAATAAAATGTGCCTAAATATTAAATTATTTTTATTTTATATTGGCATTTACAATAAACTGGGATTGGGACCCAAATCCCAACGGGTATGCATCAGTGTAAAGTATAAAGGTATTTACCTGCAATCACTTTAGGTGGTGGTCAGCATAAAAAGATTGCTTATAGGTCCATGGTGCCGACTTTATATTGTAGATGTCTGGAGCGCCATCGGGTATATTTTTTCGGTCTGGGAGTAATTACAATTTTTTTCTTATTAGTTTATCTAAGACTAAGGGTATTTTTATGGGTATTAAAGCGTATCTATTAGGTTTGTATTAGTTCCAGAAAAGTGTTTTTGTGGTGTTATGGATTATAGTTAAATACATATTGGAATAAAATGAACTTATAATACATTTAATTACAACTTTAAACTAAATTATAATTCTATATTACTACTATTTAGTAATGTTTCCCACTGGGCAAGGACTGGTATAATGTTTCTACAGCATAACAAGTTCAAAGTATTTTATTATTTTTTTTGGCGGGCTCCAGGGTTTCCCCTATTCTACAGCATAACAGCCAGCTAATGTCCAGCGGCCGATCGGGCTATCTGGGTGGGTAAAGTGCCTTCCTGGCAACCCAAAAGTCGCGGGTTCGAATCCCGCCTAGGGCTTGGATATTACGATGGTGCCGTACTTTCCGATTGGACCTCACGGCCACGATACACGAAGGAAGCAGGAAAAAACTGGTTCCTTCGTGTATTGCTCACATCATACGATCAAAAAAAAAAGTCCAGCGAAATAACTACATACATATTTACATTCTTCCACAGTGGTGATTTCAAGTCACCACCTAATCCACCCCGTAAAAATGAATTTATCACAACTGCCTGCATTCCCTACTACCCAGGCATATCAGAGCGCCTTACCAGACTCCTATGCACCTACCACATAAGGTGTTTACAGCTTCCTGGTAGGAAATTGCGTTCGATTATTTCTAGGGTAAAAATGCCAATCCTCTCCTTCTTGCATAGCTGTTCCATATACCGAATTGCATGCCCTGATTGAGGTAGTTGCTATATTGGCGAAACCGCTTAAAAGCTAAAAGATCGAGTTTCGGAACACGAAAGGGTCCTCTGGTCCGCTGACTGTGAACATTCCGCTGTTGCCGAGCACTATTGGTCTGAACAACACGACCTCGATCTCTGATGTTGAGATTGTTGATCACTCACATAAATACAGCCAACGCTCGTGGCTTGAGACATTACACAAAAAGCCAAATATAGTAGTGTCTTCAACTGTAATAGGGGGGGAGTACGCATGCACCCAATTATGGAGGCAGCTGTTTTACAGCACGACGAATGCTGACATGCATCTCGCGTACGTGCGTGACATTCCTAACACCAGACGTCTGATTCTGCCCTGTAACTCGTTCATTGTTTTTCGTATAACGTCCATCCAGCTCGTGTACGAACCTTACTTTGTCTACGCATGATCACGCCCAGTCTTTATTGTTATTCTCTATACCGTATTTGTACCATCGTTCAGCTGAAGAAGGGGCACCTCGACCCGAAGGCTCCTGTTTATTTTGTTATTAGTTTAGTTTAATAAACGTATCGTATTTTCGGTAGTAGCAATATATTTTATAAAAACATCTCAGATAATAAAGATGTTACAGCTTATAGCACATTACTTATGATCTGCCCTTGTATATATCTCTTATGTCTAATTTTACCTGTGACCGTGATTGAGTTTTACTATATACTGTATATAGCAATTGCCATTTCCTAGTACTTGGGTCTCTAACCGTGTTCGAGAACATTTTTTCCTATTCCTTTTCATTTAATGTTATTTAAAAAATGCACTGCATATTGACAAACTTATTATTATTATTATTGTTCTTATATTATTATTATTATTGCTGTTCTTATATTATTTCTCCCTAATTGGGGGTTCCACCTCGTGACGGGTATTGCTACACAGGGTGGTTGTTGTTATTTATTATTATAGCTATTATTATTATTATATGGTGCAAGGAAGTCTGAGGCTTATGCTGCACGAGCCAAAAAAATTTCTGAATTACCCCTGAGAAAAAGAAAGAGAGGGAGAGAGAGAGAGAGAAGTAGAAGGGAATCACCAAGAGAAAGAGAAGAATGATGATATCCAGCTCGGTACCCTGGGTGTGCCAAGCCCATACTCACCAGATGTGAACCCCTGAAAATTTTAATCATTACAGTTAAAAGTGGCAAAATATTCTATTTAAAGCAAAATTACGTTTATTTATTAAACAATAATATATAAATTTCTGTTTATACTCGGGGACAGCCATGCAGAAATTACAAGATAGAGAGAACGCAAAAACAGCACTATATTAAGTAGTCGCGTAGGTTAGAACGGCCGTCAATTCAAAGGAATATACAGTACTAGTGCATCCTCTCGGCTACAGAGAACTGCCAATTAAAGTGATCAAAGGTTCCTTAATCCATAAATCTTTCAACAATAAATACAAATTTATTAAAGAGATCAGGTTATAGGTTGCAGTTTTAATTTTAAATCAAAAGTTTAAAATTCTAAAAAATATTACCAATGACAATTACAGTAGTGATTTTTGGAACTAGATTTTCAAAAATCAGAACGCAACTTGCAACAACCACTTTCCTATACCATGAGCCAGGGTTGGTCCTTAGGGAAGGTTGCAATGGATGCAACGCACTGAGGTTCCTGGATTGAAAATGTCTCTAAATCCCAACAAAGGGGTCGCCGTCAATTCTGTAAAGGAGGACCGGACGGATCAAAGTTTAAAATTTCCACGCGCCTCCTGAACTCGAGAACTGTCAATGCCATGAGCCACCACTGATATCTACTACTAGTGGTAATTTTAAAAACTAGCATGTGTTAAGAACTTTAAAATCTTAGATATTTACTTCTACAGAATTTAACTTGCCTCTTACGCTCCACAGGAATTTTAAATTTTAAATAACAATTTTAAAAAAATTCATACTAATTTTCATTTCATTATATAATGCTGTCATATGAGAAGTTACATTACGCATGGAAACTATTACAGTATTTCATTTAAAATGTCTTGTAAAGAACACAATATGAAAATATCATCGATTGGCATAAATAAAAGAAATAACGTATTTTTTTTAAATTGACTTAACCGTGAAAATATAATAAAGGTAAACTTACTTCTGTACCTCTTTATAAGTGGACATTTTATAATTGATTAAGTCCCAGAGTGTTCAAAACTAAACGGAATGTCAGTGCGATTAAATGATCAGGAAAGCAAAACAATGCATGACAGGAAGGATGTGAACTGTGGGTAGAAGTACTTACAAAGATGCACGATCAAAAACTAATGTTTTCCTGTTTCCTTATGAGAGATTCACATTTATATAGATGCAGAAATTTAAAAGGATGATTATAGTATTGTATTAAAATAATTTCCGCGTACAATATTTGTAAGCTTTAAAATAATTAAAAACTTACAGAAAATTAAAATAAGTTTTAAACTTTAAAACTATTTAAAGTTTTAATTAAATAGATTACTTATTGACTATTTCTGCAGTAGATGAAAGAAAATAACTAACTTTTAGAAAATTAAAAGAGAAGAGTTCTGTGGAAATATGGAGAATTTTACTGAATTCAAATACTGTACATCAGATGTAGGATAAAATAAGAACTCAAAAAAAAAAAAAAAAAGGATATATTGAAAAGCCATTAAAGCAGTAAATAGCAAGGCACATCGGGGGGGGGGGGGATCAGGGTATAATCCCACAAAAAATTTTAAAAAATTCTTATTAATTTTCATTTTATTTAGTTTTCAGGGCAGGAATCTTAAAAGAAGGATACGTTTCTCTTAAATATTAAATTATTTAACTGTTCTCCCGAAATCTGTAAAATAATATTTTTTACAGTCGCATTAAATTAAATTATTTACACTTCGAATTAAATTTCTGCGTATCTTTGAAGCTAAGCTCTATAGAACCACTCGACAGGCGCGCACTCTTTTTGTAAGAATCCATTAACACTATAAAAACAATTAATTTATACAACCAGCACCAATAAAATCCTTCTAAAATTATTACCCCTATGCACATTAGTAAAGCAGACAAAGGTTATTGAGGACAAAACGAAACACCAATAATTTGGTACTTCATTTTCGACTTTACTTTGTTTTTTAAGATTTTATAAGGTACTGCTTCCTAAACAGAAATTTTTCACAGAACCATTTTGATATAGATAATTGGTGTCAGGTATTCCGGAATTACTATTTCTACTTTTTTTTTTTTCTTCTGTCCTGACAGGTTTGTACTATTGATCAAAATCATCAGAAGCCCTTCAGACTGTTGTGCTAAATAATCAAATCAAATTCAAACCTAAGATGAAACCGCATCCAAGCTCCTGAAAAGCAAATAGCATCGATATTACAAAGAGTAATAAAAGCATTAAATTACATAATAAAAAAAATTAAGTCAAAAAAAAAAAAAACAGTAAAGAACGTTATTTGTGATAGCATCAAAATGTGTAAGGAAAACCACTCGGAATGATCAATGGTGACACGGAGGCATAGCCCAGTTCAAAAAACAACAGTAAAATCCCTCAACTTCTTGCACATTAAAAATACCACACAATTCCTCCTCACACTAATAAAAACGTCAACGTATATAAACCAGAACGTATCATAAACTTTGATGACGAGATTCGCTTAACAGAAGCAAGAATTATATCACTCATTAAAGCTGATTCAACCCAGAAACAGTTTTAGTTTGCTCTCCAAGACATTTAAAATGAAAGATTGATTCTGTTGCTAAAATTAAATAGTGAAAAACTATTTCCGTGTTTATCCTCGAGCGAAGTAAAATGAAAGTGAGGAGAAGGTACGCCCCCTTACCAAATACCAAAATAAAAAGAGTATAATAATGATCAATAAAATCGTATATTTAAAAAAACAACAGAAATTCTCAATTGAAATGTTTTACTGCGTGTATTTGTAAAGAAAATACTCAGATTAGTATATGAGTAAATTAGGACGAAGAACATCAAAACAAACGCGACAAATTTTACTCCCAAGTATATTCAATTTCAATAATTTCGACAGGCTTTATTTCTAATGTAAAATTATTATCCAAGTGTTGTATACCTGCTAGTTTTGCTATACAAAAGTTCAGCAGTAGTCATGGCCCATCGGCATAAACAACCTACCTGCCCTTTTGGGTTTTAGTCCAAGTTCTGGATTGGCTAATCCGCCTTTGTCTAATTTCCAGAGGCGTACTGTTGTGCAGTTGGTGAAAGGTATTAAGCTCAGGAGGTCCAAAAGGAAGAGAGAAAAATGACCTTAAAGAAACATTGCACAGGAGTCCATGCTTTTCATTTCTTTGAAGTTTCACAAGCTTCAACGTTTTCGCACAACAACGTCATTACTCTATAGAAAAAGGTTTGGAGATTTCTCTGGCAAGGGCAACATTGAATACTCTCCAGAGTTGTTTTGCAGTTTCTGGATCAAAAATTTCTAACTGCTGCCTTGAGGTATGTGGTAAAAGACTGGAATAGCCTCCAATGTCACCTAGTTTAAACCCATGTGACTTCTGAGATTATCGTAAAGACAGTTTGTTTCAAAAAATCTACAAACCATTCCTGCTCTGAAGAATGTGATTGAAGGTGAATATTTTCTGTGTTGGAGGAATCATTGGAGCATGTTCTTCGCAACTTCACATTCCGACTGAGCCCCTTATTGATAAATGTGGCGGATAAATTGAACATCTGCCATAAATTTCTCGACACTGCTAAATATAGTTAAAGTGTTGACTTCTGTTTCTAAACAATGTTTTATGTTTTTCAGATGAATAAACTAGTATGATGAATAAACATCACCTTGTATGTTTCCATAGTGATTTTTTGTGAACATCACAGATGTAATTGCACCTGCACCTCACCGTCTTTTCTCGCGTTGACGGTCTTTTCCACTGTGGACTCTGTAATGCCATAATACCCCAGTGTAATACCGTACTGTTTATTTGTGCTGTCTACTTGAATGCTGCGCGTGTAGCACAGCATTCAAGGGGAGGACGGTGGTATCGTCACCGTCCTCCCCACACCGAGTGGAAAAGGCTCGGATTCGAATCCCATGGTGACGCGAGGAACTTTAATGGGCTTTTTTCACTCCGTGGCTGAGTTAGTCGGTCTCGGGCGTAGATAGCAAGGTTTTTTCCCTAGAAACTCGGATTTTTTTAGTCCAGCAAAACATGTAAATCGACCAGAGAATGCACACAATTTATTGCGTGCGTTCTCTGGTGCGTACAAATACAGGTTTATGTAAGAAATTACGGGTGACCTTAATATAATAATTTGAATTTTGTCTAATTGAATATTGCTTTGAGATCATGCTAGATATCTCTTATGATCCCAGGCGCTCATCACTGTATTTAACTCTAGGTCAGCGGTTCCCAAACTGGGGTCCGTAGACCAGTTCCAGGGGATCCGCGAAACGACCCTCTGGAACTAGTCAAATTATTCGTTCTATGCATAACAAATTAATGATAAATAAAGTTATTATTATATATTTACGTAAAAATAATAATTAAGTTGAGTTTTTTTAAATATAAAACTTTGAATTTTCTTTTCAGAAAACCCAGTGTTCATACATATATACACACACAGAAACATGTATATATTAGGGAGTCCGCAAACTTTTTTTCAATTTGAAGGGGTTCGTAGATCTCAGTAGTTTGGGAACCACTGCTCTAGATTATAATTGGACCGACCAGCCATTGCTTGCAATTATACTACATTAACTGGAATAGACAAGGACTACCGTTAAGGGCTATATATGTGACACAATATAATAGCGTAACTTGATTTGATTTATTAAATTATATATGTAAAACATTTAAATGAAAACACATATGCGGGTGAATAACATTTATTACAAATTATTATTTACTTTGGGTGGGAATAACTGGACTTTCTGAATACCCATTAGATTGCATTTGACACTCTACCACACTAGAATGAAACCAGTACAACACCAATTGGCGCTCATGGGCAGCACAATTAGTAGGATAGCCGCCCTCCCCACACTGGGTGGAAAAGGTTCGGGTCCCGTCGATGACGAGAATTTTAATGGGCGTCTTTCACAATGTGGCTGAGTTAGTCAGTCTCAGACGAGGGTAGCATGGTTTTTTCTTCTGGAAACGCGAGTTTTTCGTCAAGTAAAACAGAAAATCGAACATAGAACACACGCAATTAAGAGACAATATACACGGAGCAATATGGCCTTAGTCGCTGATGCTTCTAACTACTACTACTACAACAACATCAATTAAAAATATCCGATTATTACATCATGTTGCTATTTTCTCTTCATATCTCTCTATTAAATAACCATTTTTCGTACTTATCCCATTTTAACCCATACAGTTTGTGGGCATTAATTTAGATTTCTAGAAAACAACCAACTATTTTATTAAAATCTTAGAGATAATATCGAACACAGCATGACGGAACTTTTTATACATACAAATTTGTACAAATTCCTTGCATCAGTGTGTTGCACAGCTGCCATCTGACGGTCATCTGTAAAACTTGAAAATTGATTATAACGAAATACAAATACTGAACAGTATTTTCTGTTCACAATCATTATTTTCATATTAGAATTTAGAATTAATTAATTTTAGAATTAATAAGTTTTATATATAGGAGGTCTTAGAAAATATAGTAAGTAGCTCTTCATTCTTTTAGAACGTCAGACGTTCTGTTTTAATTTTTACTTATTTTAAATTTCACGCTAACCTTTTTGGCTTTTGTTAGAAATAAAAGCTTATGGTAATTAAAATTAATAATAAATCTACTGTCAGGATTCAAAATGGACTGATAAAAAATAATCATTTTTAATAATGAAGTATGACATTACCGATGCGTACAAAGAACTGAACGGCATTCTGGTGAGCTCGGGTCTATTTCGAGCTTTCGTCTACTATTACAGTTAATTGTTTTTGCTAAGTGTATTTCTCTCTCTCTCTCCTTTTTTTTTTTTTTTTTGTTTAAATTCTTAATCAGGTATCCACAGTTTGAGCGAATAATTCAAAAAAAGTAACAAAACGTTGAAAATGTAATGATCCTGAATGATATTTATATAAACTACTCTAACATTTATTCTTGAAAAATATGAGTGATAGGCAAGAGTGCAACTAGGATTTGTTTTTTTTTTTTTGGGGGGGGGGGGGGTTAAGGGCTATAGAAGACGCTTTAATTTCCTCGTAACTAGGTTATAATTTTTCAGCATCATTCCGGTATTGTGCAGAAACGTTATTAACAGCCCTACGAGGGCCTTTAAATAAACAAAACTGCACCGAAAGCGAATCAATTAAATGGATTAGAATCGATTTCTGAGGAAACGGGGGTAATTTTTATTTTACTTTTTTTCCACAAGCAACGCTGTAAACGATTACATTACGTTCTACGTTGTAATTCGCTGAAAAGGTTGAGACTGATTCCATATGAGAGAAATAAGGCTTTGTCAAAAGACTTTCTGCATTTCTACATGGAAATGGTCTAGCAAACCAGGGACAGTAACAACGAGAGCATTGTTATTGTTGTTTTCAATTTGTACCAAAACAAATAACCAAGGCTATAGTGGAGGGTGTACACGGGTATACGTCGTATACCCTCTGGATTTTTTTAGGTGCATAGCGTATATATTCTGGTTTTTGAAAGACTTCAAAAAACAAATGCAGTATTATTAAAATATTTACTGAAAATTAAAAAAATAAATTTATTAGAATTTGATTCTTAGGCAATACTTATAGTAGTTTTATTATTTTTAATATATATGCCGTATGTATAAGTAAGTAAATATGCCGTATATTTATATATATATATATATATACACACACACACACGGGTATACACCGTATACCCTATGGAATTCGATTAATAAGCCTGATGTGCGCAATATACTCTCTGTTTCATAACATTCATAGAGTATACCTTCTGCTAATTTTATGACTACAGCACTGCAAATAACGCCAAGAAATGTCTGTACTTCATAGTAAGTTTGCCTCTTTTTCGAGAGAAAAGATTATGCAACTTTTATCCGAGACCTGTTAACTTGGTCATGGCGTGAAGTTTTTTTTTTTTTTTTGTTGTTGTCGTTGTTTATAAAAATAATTAATTAAAGTAGATTTATATAAGTGAACTGCGAACTACATTGTTCGTCAAATATTCACTGACACATCCTTTAATGCCCTTGAGAAAGTAATGTAGAGTGTCGTATTACAAGAAAGGTAGTATCCAATAACATCCTCTAAAGGTGATGTGAATATCAAAGATGTTATTTCCTATATAAACGAAATTATAAATCTCTCAGGTTGAAAAATGCACATCTGACCTATTTTTTCTATGCATCTATTTAATTTTTGTTTTTCAGGCAAATGAAATCAATATTGATAAGGTAACTTTGGTTGATTTCAGAGATAAAACTTTCAAGTAAGGAAATTCTAACAGGTATATTAAATATGAGATATCAAACCAAAAAAATCTATAAGCTAATTGTAAATGAAATGTTGTTGCGAAATGCTTATAAATTTTTGAATAAAACTGAAGCAGAGCATGTTTAACAAATGATATAAATATAAAATAACTTAATTAAGGAAATGCAATTATAAACAATAGTTCTGAAAGCTTATCACCTTAGCTAGAAGGATTTAAAGTAAAGCTACTGTGCTATACCATCTTGTCTCTTGTAACTAAAGAGGGCTCAATAGTGAATAAGGAATGACAATGAAAAGTATTTATTATGCTATCATTGGGAACTTTTCTAATTAGAATTTCGTAGAATGGTATAACCGAAATAATGAAAAAAGACACCAAATAGGATATAATGTAGGCTGTTTATCCGAATCCAATCATTTTCCCATTTCGTCCTCATCCGAGTCTATTCTTATTAAATTATCACCAATATTTTTCCATGAACACAGAGCTGCAGTTATTTATTTAGGTCATTTATTTAGGTTATTTATTTATTGTAGCCTTCAATCCTTATCCTTTTAACACGAAGAGATTTAGTTTGCAAAGCTGTTGGCTGGATTTTTTTTTTTTTTTTTTTTTTTTAATGCTCCGTCAACTTGTTTCCAAATGTGTGCTCTCTTGAAGCAGAATTAATTAAAATGTCCTTGAACTTTATTTTTATCCCTTTAAGGTGTTCATAAAAATGTCTGTTGAGCATGCATTAAGTTTGATTAAAGAGATAGTTGGAGAGGTCTCAGATAGTTTTAAATTCTGTACAGTGGGATCAACTGATGATGTTACCAACAGTGAATTCTAAATGGGAAGCCTTCAGGGACTTAATTTTGGAGACTACTAGACTTTTCATTCCAACTAAGAAATACTCTTCAAGGTTTAGGCCTAAATGGATGTCAGCTCAATTAATGAAGCTAGTAGCAGAGAAGAAGAATGTATGGGATGCATATAATGTATCAGGCGATACAGAAGCCTATCGCAAGTATAAACTAGTCTGTAATCAAGTCACAAAGGAGGTTAGGCAGGCAAAGGCAGATTATGAGAAATCTTTCGCAAAGGATGCAAAGAAAAACAGCAAGGAGTTCTTTAATTATGTAAACTCTAGAAGGAAAGGGATGAATCAGATTGGACCACTTGATATCGATGGTTCGACTGTTGATGATCCTTCTCAGATAGCAAACAAACTGAATGAGTATTTTGAATCTACATTCACACATGAGGAGTTATTCAATGAAGGGAGTGCCAGAAGTTCATCAAACGCTATCAGGGAACTCAGTGATTTTGAAATAACTGAGAGCAAAGTGGAGGAGAAATTGTTGAAGTTAAACATAAGGAAGGCACCTGGGGTGGACGGAATCTGTCCAGTTATATTAAAGGAGGCAGCAAAGGAAGTAAGCAAACCTTTAGCCATAATTATGAGAGCTTCATTGGACTCAGGGGGAGGTATTCATGGACTAGAGGTGCGAAAATATATCACCAATTCACAAAGGAGGTTCAAAAGGTGACACAAGTAACTACAGACCTGCTAGTTTAACTTATGTTCCGGAGAAAATAATGGAATCACTGGTTAAAGAAGCATTGCAGGATCATCTAGACAAGACTGCAGTAATAGTTAAGACACAGCATGGGTTTGTCAAAGGGAGGTCTTGTCTGACCAATTTGATTGCTTACTATGATGTGGTCACAAAGGTACTGAATGCCAAAAATAATTTTGATATCATATACTTGGATTTCAGGAAAGCTTTTGATACTGTTGCACATGGAAGACTGATGTACAAATTGGTGAGGTATGGCATCAAGGGTAAGCTGCTACACTGGATAAAGAGATGGCTGAGTGGGAGAAAATCAACGGACACTGCTCTTCGTGGACAAATGTTATTAGTGGAGTTTCCAAGGATTCGGTGTTGGGCCCATTGTTTTTTTTTTTTGTTTTTTTTTTATATTTATCAATGATATTGATGAAGGTATATCAGGCTTAATGTCCAAGCTTGCAGGTGATACAAAGGTTGGCAGGGTTGTTAACGACAGTAATGACAGTATGCTACTCCAACTGAATCTAGATAAGTTGGGAAAATGGGCTGAGAAGTCAACTAGAGTTTAACACTGACAAATGCAAAGTACTGAATATGGGTAGCAATTACCGAAGAGAAACGTACCAGCTGGATGGTACTACACTCAGGAAAGTGGAAAGTGATAAGACCTGGGGGTAATTGTGCAGCCAAATATGAAGTTCACTGAGCAGTGCAGATGGGCTGCCAGGGCAGGTCATGGAGTCTTGTCAATGATATATATAGGAATTTTGCTAGCTAGCAGGGACAGGGAGGTGATAATTCCGTTATACAAGGCAATGGTCAGGCCACATCTAGAGTACTGTGTACAGGTCTGGAGGCCTCATTTTAGGAAGGATGTAGAGTTGCTAGAACGAGTACAAAGAAGGGCAACAAGATTGGTGAGGGGAACAAAGGGGTTCTATCCAAGAAAGGCTTAAGTTCTGCAAATTTCAGCACCTGGAGAGTAAGCACCTGCGAGGTGATCTGATTGAGGTGTATAAGGCCTTGAATGGGTTGAGCAAGCTGAATGCTGATGGAATTCTTCGTCTTACTCAGACTAAGAACCGGAGGGGGCACAATTTCAAATTGAGTAAAGATAATTGTAGAATATATGTGCGGAAATCTGCCTTTAGCCAGCGGGTAGTTGATTGGTGGAACAGGTTTCCGTCTTTTGTTGTGGAAGCTAATAGCCTAAATAAATTTAAGGCTGAGCTGGGAGCTGGATAGGCATTTGGAACGAATGGAGGGATGAAATGGGAGGTGTTTTTTTTTTTTTTATTATTATTATCATTAGCCATATATGGTGCAAGGAAGCCTGAGGCTTATGCTGCACCAGCCAAAAAAAAAAAAAAAATTTCTGAATTACCCCGAGAGAGAGAGAGAGAGAGAGAGAGAGAGAGAGAGAGTAGAAGGGAATCACCAAGAAAAAGAAGAATGATGATATCCAGCTCAGGACCCTGGGTGTGCCAAGCCCATACTCACCAGATGTGAGCCCCTGGGGGGCTAATATTAAATTCGGATCATTAATTTAATGGTGTTAATCAGATATTAAGATAAAATTTAAAACGTCTTCGGAATATAAAGATAACTCTTCCCTTTATAGAACTCTAACTATTGTTCTAATATTTATAAATATTATTTTATTTACAAATATAATATGAAGGAAGACTGAATATTTTATATATTTGTTTTGCCTGTTTGTGAATTGATCAATGCTTTAAAAATAAGTAGTATTCATTTTATTTTTTTTAAATATGTATTCCTTATATTTCTATCTGTTTTGTTTAATTTATATAAATACCTGCTATTATTTTATTTATAACCAGGATCACTAAATCAAATAAATAAAGCAGAGAACGCCACCTAGTGTTATGTGGTAATGGAAGTAAATCTGTGAAGTGCGTAGTGAACTAAATCTTAGTGTTTGTCTTTAGGGAGTATATTATTCTTCTTATAAAGAACTCGAAATGGTAGGTACTCAAGGTTGTGGTTTCTTATTGATATTGTTTTTATTTCAGATTGCATATTAATATCGTTTTTATTTGAGATAATAATGTGACTGTTATTAAATCGGTAAAATCGGTAGAAACCTTTTTTTTTTACATTCATTTATTTCCCATTATTCAAACAGGAAAATTAATAAAATAGTAAGTGAATTCAAATGCATTTTTAACTAAGTGCAAAATACTTGCTTAAAAATATATATATATCTATATATATTTATTATTATTATTATTTTTATACGAGGATTCTTCAAACGCGCACTCGTGAGTGTAAATCACATTGAGTAGGTTATTTATAAAAGGAGATAGGACTGTTCAGACAACATATAAGTCATTCAATATCAGTTTAATTGTATTTAATTTTACAAAGTTACAATAGTAGAAATCATCGCATTAATATGGAGAATTAGATTGAATTAATAAACAGGGAAAGCTAGCCCCGGTATCACCATGTTCAAAGAGGGCTTTCAAAAGTTATGTAAATAAGCACATAAATACACAGAAAATTAATAACAGAACACTGAACCTAACAGATTACATTTCAGTTATCACATAAAACTCATACCATATTAATTATGCTCTTGGAATATTGTTAAGAGTACTTAGAGTAAGAAATAAAAAATTAATTTACAAGATGCCGTTTGATAAAATAAAAAAAAAAAAAAAAAAATGATATTTATTTTCAAATACTGTTTCATTTCGAAGTATGCAAAGTTCAATATTTTAGTTCAAGATCGGGTATAGTTTAACTGTACTTTGGTCATCTTTTTTTAATAGTTTATTCCCAGCCTATTACTGGAATTAACTATTCAAATAATTATTGGTCGACCGTCTCCATTCTGCACTTTGATCTGTTGCACTTTGATGGCTAATTTTAGCTTGGAAGTTTGTTTTGAAAGAAATATATCAGCAACATGAATTACGAAAGTAAAAAAATCATCTGTTTAATAGGAATTTTTTCTAGATGGGGAAGAGGAACATATGGAAACATCATCTGTTATCATGTGGTAGCAAGATTTTGAAATCCTTGGTTAGGACAAACATCAGGCGCTACATGCATGTATAGCATATACTGTGGTATCAGATTAATTTTCTGCAAATGTTTGCAAAAATGGCAACTCGCACACAAAAAACATTTTTGGAAAAATTTCTTAGTTCAAAAATTTCGAAATTAGCTGAAATTACAGGCATATACATCTGTAAATTCGGTTATTCTCCATGCATAGAGAATGACCGAATTTTAACATCCATTTTCACGTGTGATAAAGTAGTGTGGGTTTTCATGTGGGTGTGACGAGGAGTATATTTCCCCAATTGATTTTCGATTGAAGTCTCGCTAAGCCATTTTGATTATGCTTGCTTGAATTCTATGAAAGGTTACAATAGGACACAGCACTGGAATAATCTATGATTTTAAGATAATTTGGAGGATGGCATTGAAACAAAGATGCAACTTCGGTTTTTGGGGCCTCTTTGAGCAGCGAGGGCATCATTTGGGCACCAAGCCTTTGCATTTATTTTGTTGTGCAATACCCAATTACAGTGAATTTCCCATCACATCTTCCTTTATTTGATACGACAAAAGTTGGTGGTGAGGACTTTGAATACAAACAGGAAAGTGGGGGACTTTGCGTACAACAGTGTATTTCAAAAACATTTTATTATGTTATTATTTAGTGACACGGATATCAAGAAAAGCTGAAATTGAAAAAAATATATATATATTATATTAAAATATAAAAATATTCTTTTATCTTTTTGGGTAGAAGTGGATTTCTTCCCTAAAAGATATATTGATTTTTTGAATTGACTTATTATCAATGGTTTTACGAAAATTCGCCACCATATTTATATCCGTCACTAAATAATACTGTAACCTCATTAAAATCGGACACCATCAGTGATTGGGAGTTTAAAATTTTCTGGATTTTAAAGAGGTATGCCTATCTAGTGGTTCTGCAGCTCTGGAGAAGATCCTGTCAATGAATATTGAGCACAAACAACTGATCTTATTTAGATCCACAAACATTTATAATGACTGAAAGGTAGTGCTAGTGGTTACAAACGTAAAGGAGACAGTTCAGTTTGTTAATGAACATACTAAAAGCAAATATAATGTTTAAATGCATACCTAGTACAACAACAGAAAGCATCGATGAATGTGCTATAGAAAATAATATTTTAGCATTGTAGAAGAAGAAAAAATCTTCTTCTTAAGAATATTAATTTTATTATTTATAATTATTACAGGCAATAATTATAATGATGTATGTGGAATCTGAAATTTGATCACTTTCTTGCAGGTGATAACAAATATCTAAGTTTCGTTTTTGTCGCCATAACTATAGCTGAGAAAAAAAAAAAAAAAACAAGCAGCTCAAGGTCACTCAAGGCCTTCTCTTCCATAGTATTAGGACGAAGTGGGAAAGCCACGTTAAAACAACAAGTAGCCCAAGATTAAGGTTACTTAGGCCGTCTGTTGTTTTTCTTCCTACTTTATTCACGCACCTGACGAGTTATAATTGAGGTTGTGTGAAAGTAATCTGTTTTGTTCACGTCAGTAAGTCGCTGTTTATGAAACAGATTAATCATAGATTTAATTAAACATACATTTTTCCTTATGTTTTTTAACTAACGAAACCACAAACACGAAAGTTATTAGAACCTGTAGTACTTAGTGTCGTGCATATTAGACTTTAATTTCTGTTGTTTTTTTTTTGGGAAATACGTGTGAAGGAAGATTGTTCCAAAGAAGAGAAGCAGAAGGATAATAAACGAGAAAGAGGAAAGGTTAGTTCTGGGGATTCAGAATTGGACAGTGAATGCATGGTTGAGGCACTTGTTTGGACTGGTTTTAAAGGGAGTGGGGTCAGGAGCGGATTAAGGTCGATTGAGGCCCCGGGCGCAGAAGAAAATATTGGGCCCCTTAAAAATAAGAGAGAGACAGGGAAAATAAAAATACATGTTAACCATTTTTTTTAAATAAGTAAAAAATATTATGTACTATTAATGTTTTATTTCCAATAAAATTTGAATATAATATGTGTAATATAATTAATAATAGCATAATAATAATCACAAAGTTTTGAACTAATAGTTGAACATATTAGTTTAACTATTAGTTGAACTAATATGTTCAACTAATTTGTTGAGGTTTTGCGTGGGCCCTTCAGAAGTCGGGGCCCAGGGCGCGCCCGCCGTTAAATCCGCCTCTGAGTCGGTTAGTGACAGATGCCAATTTAGCGGGGAAAGAACAGTGCCTATGAAAATATCTGCAGAAAAGGTATATAGTAGAAACTGAACCTCTGTAAGATAGCAGGTGGAGAGACTTCGTAAAAGACGGGTCGGGTCATTGATTACTTTATCTGTCCTCTTTCGAATAGGCTGAGAAAAGTTTTGGGGCTACCATCTCAGATGTGGGAAGAACATTCATTGGTAGGATGTTTGGGATTTTTATAGAGTCAGAAGTTTATACGAAAAGTAACCTTGAGAGCAAAAAAAAAGAAATACATGTAAATAAAAAAAAAAAAAAAAAAAAATATATATATATATATATATATATATTTTTTTTTTTTTTTTTTTTGCGAGAAATAATACAGGTTTTAGAACGACTGAAGTTAACTAAGTTTTGTTCCTGTTCATAACTGTACCAACACGGGGTATTTAATATCTCTCTTTTCTCTCAAACGTTGTACAACGAAGTCAAACTGCTATTAGCTCACGGCCAAGCACTGTATGACCAACACCATAGTTGTAATTTGCAAGGGCAGTTCGCGCTAAGTTGGTAAGTTTACTGAATAAGAGACTCAAAAAGTTCAAAGGTATGATATAGCCAAAGTTATATGGCCTCAGAGAAATTATAAGATGTTTGCAGGACTATTTAAAGCCGGTTTTCAACTGCATTGATAATGCAATGATCTTAATTTTCACAGCAGAACCAAATTTGACTTTGTAACAAGTTACCCTGGTGTTGCACTACTTTCAAACAGATGGCTTCGCCAAAAGGTTCATTGGCCATTTGTTTAATAGACGTGACACTGCTATGACAGCCTGTTTCAGTACTAACTTGTCCCAAATCAGATAGGGTGGTCTCTGGTGACAAAACCCAGACAAACCATAGCTTTTGCTACAGTACAACTTTGAACAATTCTGATTTCGTGTGCGTCGCATCTCACTTCGAACAACTTCTTTACAACTAAACGTTTTGTCTGGGTGTTATCACTAGAAACCACCTGCTCTCTGCTAAGAATAAGAAACCTTTCAATTAATCCTGAAAGAGACTATTATAGCAGTCTTATCTTTTAAACAAAATGGTCACTTAAAACTTTGGCGAGGCCATCTGTTTGAAGTTAGTGCAAAAACCAGGAAAATTCGTTAAAAATACAAGTTTTGTCTGCTGTGAGAATTGAGACTATTGCATTATGTATGCAGTAGATAAACAGTTGTGGATTGTAAGATACGGGCGTTTACAAAGTTAGTTGTATATGAAAATGTATTGTTGCATCCAAACTCCCCACTTTTCTGCTTTTATGAATATATCCCCATAGTTCTACCAAAAGGAAAATACTGTTGAGAATTTTAGGCTCTGGTTCTAACTTTGGAAAGCTATATTGTAGCCACCACTACTGTAATTCTTGGAATCAGTGGAATATTTTTTACAATCCATTTACTGTCTAACTTCAAACTCACAGAACCAACTTTTCATCTTCCTCGTTTATTCATTCTACTGCCGTTTTCTGGAACAACCTTCCTTCCTTCATATGTCTTTCCTGAAAGCTACAGTCTACAGAAGTTCAAGTCTAATGTCAACAAATATCTTCTCTCGTCTTCTCAGCCTCCAACCCAAAGCACAGTACTAAGTGCTATAGGCTCTAATACCTCTCGTGTTTGGAGTTTTCGTAAAAAAAATATATATATTTATATATTTTTTTTTTACAAGAATATCATACAGCATAATGGAGAATATGTATTTATAATTATAATTTCTCTGCTGCTAGGCGAGCTCCTGCGCTCGGATATAACCCCTGGGGCTCACATCTGGGAGTATGGGCTTGGCACACCCAGGGTCCTGAGCTGGATATAATCATTCTTCTCTTCCTTGGTGATTCCCTTTTATCTCTCTCTCTCTCTCTCTCTCTCTCTCTTGGGGTAGTTCAGAAATTTTTTTTTTGGCTGGTGCAGCATAAGCCCAGGCTTCCTTTGCACCATATGGCTAATAATAATAAAAATTTAACCAAATGCAACGATCTTCCGTGCAAATTTTAAGCATGTCAGCTAGCTCTGTATAATAGTATTCATCATCATACTACAGTATTCCGTAATTATAGCATTTGTTGACCGTGGTAGTATAAGTGGACCTGGTTCGAATCCCATCCAGGAGGGAGGAATATTTATGGGTTTTTTTTTTTTTTTTTTTCCTCTAGAGAGACTTACTCGCCCTGGCCGAGTAAGTCTCTCTAGAGGAAAAATTTTTCCTTTGGAAAGTTGAGTTTTTCATCCAGTAAAACAGGGAAACCTACCACTGAATACACTTCTCTCAGTCCTTACTTTGTTACAAAAACTAAACAAAACAAAACAAAATAAAATGTCTATTAGCTTTTCCTCTGTGACAGTATAGCAGTTTCAATATTTCTCACTCTTTTGGAAAGTCTGAGTTCAAATCCCCTGTAGATTAGAGGAATTCAATCGGAGTTCCTATTTCTTACAACTTACCGTTTCTTACTTCCTCAGGAGGAAGTAAGATATTTTGCATTATCCCGTGTTTCATCCGCACGGTAAGCAAACTAGCCCATGAATTACACACACTTATGTAGACATAATATATGATAAAATTTTGTGAAATGACTTACCATGGGAGTTGGCCTACTAAGAACAAAGTAGCCGATGTACCAAATAATTTTCGGCCAGTTAGCTTTTCGACTTAGCATTCACAAGTTACGTGAAGCAAAAGGAAGGGGGAGGCAGACAAAGTGTTATGATGCATTATGGGGTGGGAGGGGATGATCACATGATGAGTGTTACGTAACATTTTTCATAAAAAAAATAAATAAATCATGTGACTCGAATTAGTTTAAGAAATAATGGAGAGGACAATGAAAGCTATCATTACTAAGTATTATTGGGATTAAAAATTTAAGGAACACGTTATGTAATTTGTGAACTGTTCCCTTAATTGATGCCACTGTTTTACATTGTGAAAGTGCTTGGCTTATCGATGATCCTTCGTCTATTGACTTACTTCATATTTTTAAAAACATCTTATTTTTCATAGCGAGACTCATTTACAAACGGTAAGTTGTAAATATTATTGTTGTTGTTAGTTAAGGTCTATCCGTGACCTAATGACTAGCATGCAGAGAGAAAAAGAAACCCGTGAACTATTTATTCGAATCTACTGACGCTATAAAAACAGTCCGTGGATATATAACCAACTTTTCCGGTAAGTACTGTTTAATATAAGCTGTTCTGACCTAATACAGTATTACTATCTCTGGGTGTAAACTGAAAATATTTGTTTAGAGTTTTTTTTTTTTTTTTTTTTGTGGGGAAAACTACGTTGTTAACGATAAATTACTGTGCAGTGACGTAGCAAGGCAGACGATCTCCGGTGAGACATCAAAGTGCAAACAACAGCAGAGACACCTATCTCATTATCGTGACAGCTTTGGCACTATATAATCTTGGCATGCGTCATAGTTTTCAGGGGATATTTTTCTGGTTTTACCCAGGCGTCAAAGTTCTTTACTACAGCGCAATTTTTGTAGATACAACATTGCATATATAAAACGGTCACAATTTGAATAATAATTAGATATCAAGGAAAAGAAGTTTCTGCCCAAATAAATTTTGGATACTGTAACAATACCGGAACATCTTTATGGAATTAATGAAGACAGGGGCGTATTCAGGGGTGAGCAGAGGGCGCATATGCCCTCTTAACCAAAAATTTGATATTAAAAGAAACAGAAGGCAGGAGGTGTTCTAAAAAAAAAAAAAAAAAAAACACTCAAAAGCCTGGTCGGCATGCCCCCCCCCCCCTTACGATGTTACCTGGATACGCCACTGAATGAAGACATGAAGGAAAATTTCGGAAGGGGTCAGCCGTGGGCCTTGGGTAACGAATGCGCTCACTAACATGCATTTTCTGTGATCGAATGCTGACACAAAAAAAATGCACGACCTATTATGAAGGGTGGTGCTGATTTTTCCACTGCGGTAAGTAGCTACAATGAAGGTGTAAACCCCTTTGGCCTCCAAGGCCCGGTTAAAAAATTAATGTTAGGAATACCTGGTCCTCCTTGCTAACAATATTCATCATCTGAGGGCCACCCCCGTATTGGATCCTATTCAATCGGAGACCGGGTGCGTTACACCCCGTAGCATGAAAATAGTTATTATCTACAATCAGATGTGCGATATCAGACTTTATAGGTTTTGCTATTACACTAAATTCGAAACTATTTTGTCCACTTAGTTATTTTTTAAAATAATTTACAATGAATTGTTCTCGGTTACTTTTATATTTTTAATTATTTCTCGGTTATTGAAGATATAAATTCTCCTCTTTCCAAACAATTATTAATTGAAATGTCTTTGCGACTTGTCAGTTTTTCCTCTTTATGAGTGTTATAATCAGGGCCAGATTTACATATAAGCTAAACAAGTTACAGCTTAGGGCCACCCATTACAAGGGACCTCGTTCCATTAAAAAAAAAAAATCGTTTTTTTTTTTTATTATTGTCACAGGTGAACCATAAATGTCATACAAAATTATGGTTAATTTTTGTTATGGTTTTGACTATAACAAAATTGTAGAACGAGAACATCCCACTATTTACTGATTTTTATCCGTTTATCTATTTTTCTCTCTACAGAAACAAAAGAATATGCGAAAAGAATAATTTTTGTGATATACATACATAAAATTTATGTATTTTAAAAACTTTTAATTACAGTATTTAATTTTGCTATTTATTTAACATAATTTAATAAAGAATATGCACAAATGTAACTTGCCTTTTTATAATACGTATTATGTCTATCGAAGCCTGTTTAACCGTACAGCCCATTTAATTTATTTTCAATTTAAAATTTTTTAATTTATTATTATTTGATAGAGGGGGAAGGGCCTAATATATATTATAGCTTAGGATCATAAGTTCAAATCCGGCCCTGTTCAGTGGCGTGTCTAGGTGTCATCATAAGGGGGTGACACGGCGACCAGGTCGAGGTATCATCGTAAGGGGGCATGGCGACCAGGCTTTTCGGTTTTTTTTTTTTTAGAATGCCTCCTGCGTTCTTTTTCTTTAATTTAAAATTTTTAGTTAAGGAGGGGCAAATTCACTTTTGATTTAAGACAAGATTTAATAACCCACATTTCCAAAGACTTAACTTGAGCAAATTGTACACCTCTGTGGCAGTACCATTTGTAGTGATATTTTCTTAGTCATGAGTAGGATGTAAAGAGAGTGATGTGGTAAGCCAATCCCATTGCTAACACCACGACGCAGGAGTCTACGCCTTAACTGGGCGAAAGAACATCGGCACTGGACCTTGGATGATTGGAAACTGGTCTCCTGGTCCGATGAGTTTCGTTTCCAGCTATTTCGAGTGGACGGGCGGGTGCGTATCTGGCGAAAACCTCACGAAGCTATCCACCCGTCATGTCAACAAGGAACTCTTCAGGTAGGTGGACAGTCGGTAATGGTCTGGGGCGTGTTCATCTGGCACACTTTGGGACCTGTTGTACGTCTAGATGCATCTCTGAATGGTCCAGGTTACGTGTCCATCCTTGCAGACCATCTGCATCCCTTCATGATCATCGTGCACCCATCCACAGGGCAATGTACTCTTCCAGCAGGGCAGTGTGCCTCCACATAGAGCCATGGTGACTAGAACATGGTTCGAAGAGCATTCCGAAGATTTTACCACTATGAAATGGCCTCCCCGTTCACTGGACACGAATTCTGTGGAGCATCTTTGGGATGTTGTGGAAAGGTCCGTTCGAGCTTTGGTTCCTCCACCCAGGAATGTGACGGAATTATGCACGGCGGTGCAGCAAGCATGGATGTAAATACCTGTGGAACGCTTTTGTGACCTAGTGGGCTAAATGCCTCGCCGTGTGACTGCCGTTATCCGGGCGAAAGGTGGGCCTACCGGTTACCAGGTCGGTATCCTATGATTTCTGTGCACTTGGTTTACATTAACACAGTTGATTTAAAACTTATTATTTGCAATTACTTATTTTATGTACATGAGGAGATTTTAAAAACTGTTCATTACTCCCTCCCGCTAATTTCAAGAATCGTTAATATGAAGGGTGGGCAACAGTAGCGTAGCTACCCTTTTTCGGGCTCGGAGGCAAAGAACATGTTCTGGCCCCTACATAATTAATGAAAATTGCAAAAAGAGGAGACAGCCAAAGATGCCGGTCCCCTAAAGGGCCCGGAGGAAATTGCCTTGCCTGCCTACGTGGTAGCTACGCCACTGGTGGGCAACCTTCGGCTCGCGGGCCAACTCCAGTCCGTGAACGTGCGTAATCCGGCCCGAGGTCGTTTTCAAAATATATATAATAAACGGCTCGTCGTTTATTATATATATTTTTGAATTAATGGAATTTCTGACGTAAATTTAGAAAATACTCTCTGCATTGCTATTACAAATATCGATCCAGTTATCGATTCACTGATAAAAATAAACAGTATCAAATCTTTCATTAAATATTTTTTATATTATGCAATTTTATATTTTTATGCAGTTTTTGTTCCTATAATTGTATTGTTGTAATTTTATCATGAATTTGTATTTAATTTTTCTTATCAGTAAAGTTAATTATATGTACGTGTATGCATAAATATTACAATAAATAACATAAAGCAGCTTATGACAATTTTTTATACACCACTTTAATAATCCTAAAAATCGTGGAAAGCTTAAAAAAAAAAAAACATTGGCACGTGTGTACCTCATAGACATTTTATTTGGTCCGCCAATTATAAAAGTTACCCATCTCTGATTTATACCATTATAAACTATAATAATATACAAAAAAGGCGAAGAGATTTATTAGTTGGAAGAAAAACTGAAATACACTCACACGTCCTTGAACCAGTTCGTAATTATTTTTTCATAGCACGAAATTAAACCATTTTCCTTATTTTGCGGATTCAAAGATTTCGGATGGGAGGGGGACCCGATTTCCCTTTTTGTCGCTGCAATTTATATTGGTTACCTATCTAAAGCTACTCACATTTAAAATATCAACGTAATAGCTCAATTTACACCCTCTTGAATATATTATATTAATGGAATATTTATACATTGCGTATTACTTTTTAAGGACCTTTAAACACAAGTTCCATGGGATGATTTAAAAGTGGTCCACGTGAAACACGAGTAAAATTTGACATAGCTATTGTGATATGAAAAAGCGCACTAGTTCGGTGCATGCATTGTGCTCGTGCTACTTGGCTGACATCTGCGCAGTGTCTACTGGGAAATCACCGTAAAGTACTAGAATGGCGAGTTGGCCCCCGCACGTCAGACTGCACTTCGAATTCACCAGACATGGGGATCAGCAATCAGAAGCCTCACTGCGAGTGTGTTATTGGTGAAGGGTGCCTTCAGCAAGGCGGAAAAAATATGGAGTATATGAGGAATCCAAAATTACACAAGGTAAGCTAGGTTTTTCTCTTTTTAACTGCAGTATTGATTTTATTTCAGACGCAGTAAAGAGAGTAAATAACCGCGCAGGCCAAGTTAACCTTACCAAACACGTGTGCCAAAAATACGTAAATATAGCAAGCAATGTTTTCCTTGTCAAATTTGATTATAGGAGAAACGTGATTTAAATTCGACTGACGATGCTTTGAGCAAGATATAAAATTTGTACAAAAGTGAGTTTCAGAGGTAAAATACGCCCCGAGATATAACTGCGTAATCAAAATATTCATTTGAGAGGGGGTAAAAACAAACAAAACGTATTAGATTTGAAAATTTAGTGCTTCTCTGCTGACTTATCTCGACTTTTTTAGCGCGTCGTAAAAATTTCCGAATTTTTGATGATTAAATTAATCATTTTAGAAAATCAGAACCGCATTCTTTCACTAAGGAAACCTGCTTTGATTGAACCTGGAAAATATGATTTATCGGCATGAAAAACCAGATGAAACGCACTGAAAGAACTTCGCCGAATAAGTTAATTACTGGACAGGTGTACAGATATAGAAAGAAGATTAACAAAAAATGTAAACTTTAATCAAAATTTCTTAGTCAATAATTTTTATAAACTCGAAGACCAAAGTCACACTCTTCATAATATATGACTAAACCTGCAATTTTATAACGATGTTATACATATTTAAAATTATTTATTTGGGGAATATTAATTGCATTTATAAAATATTAAGATATTTTATTAATGAAACCTCACAATAGCGCCATTTTATTATTTGTGTTTGAATTATGAAACTGTCGTCCGCACCAAGAAACAAATGACCACATTAATCTGTCTTGTGTGTGGTAGACATAGGTAACAGGTCACAAAAGACCTGCTATCGATCGGAAAGCATACAGACGTATCTTCTGCCACTCGGCTGTTAAACGTATCTTCTGCGACGTAATACTGTCGTTTGGCTTATCTAGTAAAATTAGGTACAGGATAATCGTTTTTTTCTGGCTGACATGATCTTGAATTTAACTCAAATCAAATGACTATTTGGTCATCAGATAGTATAATTTTATTTAAATAAATGAATTCGCAAGAAAAGTTTACTTTTTAAAAAGCGAAATTAGACAAATTTTTATCATCATGGTCCCAGAGATGATGTAATATAAATTTTCTCCGTCAGATTTATTAATAATGAGACAGTACTCCTTCTTCTGAGACCTATCGACTTTTTCTTAATTCTTGTAAATAAGACCAATAAGAAATTTTGTCCAACTTGTGTAGAAATCAGCATTAAGGTATAACGCCACAGTATTATAGCATGTAATTAGTCGTACGTTTAGGATTTCTTTCATTTTTAAATTTTGTAGCATCACAAAACACCCGTTTATTTGAAGTCTCTCAAAATAATTTTTTAAAAATATAAAGTTTCAAAGTCCTGACCAATTCGTTTCAGTAATCCACTGCTCTTTCCCTGTAAAAAACGCTTCCCGGCAGAAGACTTGCAGACCGTAGTACGAATGAGTACTTTTATTCGAAAAGCAAACATTTAAATTCTGAAGAATGGTCTTTTACGAGATCGGAGACGGTCTTTTCATGAAAAAGAATTAAGAGTTGAATTTTTTTTTTTTTTTTTTTTTTTTGTAATTAGTCATGTAAATTCATGAGTTTGTGGGTAGTAAATGGATGGCCAGTGCTCAAAACAGAAGGAACTGGAAAGTTGCTGGAGAGGCCTTCATCCTGCAGTGGATTGAAAATGGTTGATGATGATGACTTTAGTCTATATAGCAACCAGCATTAGGCTTTGTCAAATGGATTATTTATTATACTGGATTATACAGATTTTAATTTTAAAACTGGTTTTTATTTTAAAAACAGCAATTTATAAATAATGTAAGCCAAGCTAGAGGATTATTTTTGCATTTTAACTGTTATTTTTTTAGTTCAAAGATAAGCATTCAAGCCCCTATCCATGGACTTGCCGCGAGCCAGCTTGAATTCACTTGAGTCTTACCGACTTCTCCCATAGCTTAATGCAATCTATTTAGAGTAAGCTTTTGGAATCCTCTTATACCATTCCTTTCTATCCTGGCCCAAGACCCCTCTAACTCCGCTCATCTCCATGTCTAGAGTCTTCATTAAAATTTTACTTTTCATACCCTGCTCGTTACTCTGCCAGAAATAATTTCACTCTAAAAAAAAACTTTTTCTGTTTTCAGTAGCCTTCAGAGTTGAAGCGATAATCCTCAGGGCTTTACGATTGCCTATAATAAGGGAGTACCTAAGTGCGGATTATTTAAAATCATACTTCATTCAAAGGAAGTTGCCATATGAAGCATTGTCCAAAATGTTATTTAAAAATTTTCCCGAAAAATATCATCTCCCAGAGATGGAAAAGCTGAAAACATGTCATATCGTGTTCCACACGCTTGCCTGGAAGTACTGTTCACGTTCAAACACGTTTAGAACTTGACAGGAGCCAATTGACTCCATTTTTAAGTACGTAAGAAGATGACATTTTAAATTCCGGTTTTCTTATGGGGCAACTGTAAAATGTCGATGAGTGAGCAGCGTCACAATTTGGGTGCTACTAAGACTATATAAAACACTTAAGATTGTTATCGCAATCGTATAGTGAGGGGTCGATGAAACACTCAAACCTAGTGTACAAGCAGCATAAACTCCAATCGGACAAGATCAAAGGTAACGTGATTTTGGAAATTTTAGCCATAAAGATATCGTTCACCAGAATTAATACTAGAAAGTCGAGCTGCGAAAAGAGCTGTACGTCGAAATGCTTCGCATTCTAAGAGACTATCACAAGGATTTGCCCCCGGAGAGATAGGATCAAGGATACTGGATTTTTCCGCATGGTAATACACCGCACACAAGCTCCTCCTAGTTAAATAGTGCCACTCCCCAGTGAACCCATCGAAGTCACCATTCAGTAAATCAGACCTGGGGAATCATGACAGTGGTTACGATTATTAGTGCTGGTGTGCACTACGCTATATTAAGGATAAAAAAGGCCTGCCCACTTCATTCTGACACTGTGGAGTGAGCAAGGAGATGAAAGCCTAGTGAATGATCTTGAGTCGCCTATTGTTTTCCTTCTTTTGCTATAGTAGAGTAGATGAATTATAAATCGCCACATCTCCAAGGGAACAATCACAGAACATAAGAAGAATAAGAACTCTTTATTATATACAGAAAGCACATTGCTGTATACAACTCCCTTCACGGCTACAAGCCAGGGGTTTACATAATAAACACAAAAAAAAAAAAAAAAAACAGAAGCATTATGACTCCTGAAAGGTTTGAACACTGGGATGATGGATTCAAGGCAGTAATGAATAGGTCTCCGGGAGCAGGTTCTAAGGTCCTCTGACGCGGTCCTGGGAAGGAAGTCGACCGAATACTTTCTGCCTATATGCCTTGTCGACTGCAAATTTATAGAGGTCGCTGTCCAAGGACTGTATGTCTTGCAGCATTTGCACAGGTAGGAACCGATCAGATAGCTTTAACCGGTTTCGAATGGCCTCTAGGATTGGGTTAGCCCTAAGGCTTGGGACCGGGATCCTCCATCCGCAGTTAGCCCAGAAATCTGGTACTGAAATAATGCCGACCATCATTTTGATGGCAAAGACGAGTCTTCTCGCTTGAATGATGTCAGGAAGACGTCTCATGTTGAGAACTGCCGCCATTTGGGTGGTCCTTGGTGTAGGGGGGAGCCGAAATTTCCATATGGCCCACTTCAGTAGCCAGAATTCCCCCGCGAAAATCCGTCTAAGATGGGTCGTAGCAGTTGAAGTCCAGACTTCGGCGCCATAGAGTATGACACGTCTTAATATATCTGGTCCCAACAGCCTGGTCATGGACATTCACTGGTTGTTGTTTAATCATCCACCGGAGTCGACAGAACTTTATTTGCAATTTGCAAGTGGTCTATGTGCGGTAGAAAGGAGAGCTTTTGATCAAAAATAACGCCCAGATCTGTATGTTGTTGGATGGCAGAAATCGCCATCCTCTTAAAATGGGTTGTACTATTGTTGGGCTCCGTCTGAGAGAGAGAGAAAGTCAACTGTTTTTCACTTCTCAGGATTGATTTGAAGTCTGAAACCGGAGAGGAAGGCCTCAAGGTTCCGGATTTTCTGAAGGATTAAGGTATTGATGTATTCAGCAGTGTCTCCAGGGCTGATGGTAGTAAACAGTTTTATGTCATCGGCAAAGGTGAGGATATCAGTTCGGCCTGTCACAAATGGCACGAGAACAGCTGAGAATAAGATTCCGGATAGGATCCCGCCTTGTGGGAATCCAGCTGTAATAGTCCTGGTATAGCGCAGATTGCCATCGCGCACAATAATGGTCCTGTTCTCCAGCATTGCCTGAATAAACCAGAGCACGTCTCCACCAATGAGGTAATACTCACGTAGTAGCCTTGCCAATGCGTGAACGGATACGGAATCAAATGCTGCCTGGACGTCGATATACGTAACGGTGATTTCCGAACGGTGCTCAGATGCCTCGAGGATCTTGGTAGTAGTGATGACTAGATTTGTAGCAGTGGATATTGACCGGGTAGCATAGTGGATCTGCGGTAGCTGTTGTGGCATAATTTGGATGGTTAATGTTCTTAGAAGAGATTTCTCAAAGAGCTTTAATAGGCATGATGCAGAGGAAATTGGACGGAAGTGACTGGGCTGAGAAGCAGAGCGTGTTTTCGGCAGCGGGCTTACTAGATAGACATGCCACATAGGAGGAAAAATATTTTGATTAAGGATCTTGTTAAATAACGACAGGATAGGATCAACAACAAATGTACTGAGGCATTTCAGCATAAACTGAGGAATTCCGTAGGCACCTGATGCAGCCCTAGGTGCTAAGCTATTCATTGCGTCGATCAGCTGGTATTTGGTGAAGTGAACTGAATTTAAGGGGTCTGTCGAAATCGGATTGATTGTGAATTCCATTGGCGTAGTGGATTCTGGCTGAGCAGCGAACCTAGTTATATGGTCGAGCCAGCTGCTCATATTGAGTGAGTCAATGGCGTCCTCTGATTGGATTCTATGGAAGGGCTTCCCCTTATTTATGGTATCCTCTAGGTGAAGTTTTATTGCCTCCCTCTTGTTCTGAATAAAATGCGCCCTAGCTCGGGAATAGGCAATTCTGTCCGAGGGTGAACCGGAGTTTTTCCACTTTTTGTGAAAATTCTGTTTAACGTGGAAACTTTCAGAGACTTTTGGATTCCACCAGGCCTTTGAATGCTCTGTGGTGGTTAGTTTCTTCATTGCAGCATAGAGAGAAACAGTGGCTATCCATCTTGTCATCAGGTCAATCCCGAGTTCGGGATCACATTCCTCAAGGACATCCCAAGGGATTGCTTGAGCCGCGTAAACACACTTTTCAGGATTAAGGTATTTGGGCGCTGTAATTGTTTTGGTTGTGACTTTCCTTCTTCCAGAAGTGATGAGTATTTCTATTTGCACAGAGAGAATGATGGGGTTATGATCAGACTATATATTGCTTGTAGATTAGCCACACAATTTTCTGACACGAACGCAAGGTCTAATGTGCTTTCGCCCTTCGTGGGTGGTGTGCTAACCAGTTTGAGACCTAATATATCTAGACGCTGACTCAGTCTCCTCTTGAGGTTTCCCTGAGTATTCGGGAGGTTGAAATCCCCACACACGACGTGTTTCAGTGATGAATGGAGATGGTTAAGCAGCCAGTTGAGGAGTTCATCAACTACTTGTGCGTCTGGAACCGGTGGGATCCACCCGGTGTAGGGAGGACGATAATTCTACCAACTGTGCTACCCAAGCGGGTAGCACAGTTGGTAGAATTATCGTCCTCCCTACACCGCGTGGAAAAGACCCTGAGTTCGAATCCTGTCGATGACGTTAGGAATTTTTATGGGCCTTTTTCACAACGCGGCTGAGTTAGTTGGCCTCAGGCGAGGGTAATGACTTTTGCGTTCATCTGACAGGCAAATCGACCACAGAACATACACAATTTACAGACATAATATACAGGGTGTCTCAAAAATGTTGGTACAAACGTTTAGGGGAAGTAGCTAACATCTACAGGAATGTGAATCGCAAGGAACCCATAACCGGAAACGTCACGGGAAAGTAGTAGCAGAGGCACAATAAGCAGAAATGACCCAAGAGTAATTAGTGGCAAACATTTATTTGACATAATATTAACAATGGAGTATGAGATGGATGCATTTCACGATGTTAAAACAGGTGCTCGAAGGTTCTACCATGAGACGCGATGCATGCATGACACCGACGCAGCATGGATTGACGGACATGGTCGAACACACCTGGAGTTTCTTTGACAGTAGCAGCAGCGCAGACGAGTCTTGCCACGAGATCCATTTCCGTCTCCACAGGCGATTCATACACGATAGGTTTGAGGGCCCCCCACAGAAAGATATCAAGGCTCGATAAATCAGGTGAGCGTAGGAGCCAGGCAACGGGTCCAACACGGCCAATCCATCGACGCCCAAAACGCCTGTTCAAATGGTCACGAACACACCTTCCATAATGGGCGGGCGTCCCGTCATGTTGAAACCAAATGTTGCGTCTCACATTTGCTGGAACATCGTAAAGTAACCCTGGTAGTTCAAGAAAGATCCGATATTTAGCGGAGTTCATGCGGGATGGTAACAGGTATGGGCCGACTAAGCAGTCACCGACCATACCTGCCCACACATTTATTGCGAAGCGATGTTGTGCCGCATGGGGACGCACACCGTGTGGGTTGTCGTGAGCCCACACATGAGCATTGTGCTGATTGAATAAGACTTCCCCAGTGAAATAAGCCTCATCCGTGAACAAAACATAGGCTGGAAAATTCAAGTCTTGAACACTTTCTTGGAGGAACCACCGCGCAAAAGCCACACGTGCAGGATGATCTTGGGGGAGCAGTAACTGAACCCTTTGGAGATGAAAGGGGTGTAAGGAATCGTCGTGCCAGACATTCTGTACACTGCAACGAGACACTCCTAAGGCAGAGGCAACGACATGTGTGCTGGTAGTAGGATTATTCTGGACGGCATTCAACACACTTTCTTTCATGGCGGGAGTTCGCGTCGAACGTGGTCTTCCCCACTACTCCTGTTACCTCTAAATGACCCATAATCGCACAAATTTTGATGCACACGCGCAAATAAACGGTGGTCCGGTACATGTCTCTCTGGGAAGCGTTCTCCGTAAATTCGTTGAGCGGCTCGTCCATTTCCCTCTGCTAATCCATACACTAGGTGCATGTCTGCCAGCTCACAGTTCGTATATCGATGCATGCTCTTCGTGCGGCGACTACTGCTTGAATAAGTAAACCAGAAATTTTCCCTCTCGCGAACTGATGAACAGCGCCGTCTACCGACTTACGGTGACCTTTCCGGTTATGGGTTCCTATGCGATTCACATTCCTTTAGATGTTACCTACCTCCCCTAAACGTTTTTACCAATATTTTTGAGACACCCTGTATACGGTGCAATGTTTCTTAAGTCGCTGATTTTCTCACAGCAAACAAACTTTAAGGTAACATGGTCACTAGTATATCTAACACTTAGACTGACGGACGACATGAGGTTATAATATTTCATTTGTCCTTTACTTAAAATTGCCCATTAGAATGAAGTAATTTGATTCTCACTGGTGTTGGCCATCGAATCCTTTGAACGTTCAGTTATTCGATTTTTTATAATACAAGTCACTTATCGAGTTGGACGACTCAATCATCTAAATTGAGTTATTCGCTTACTAGCATCACTAGCATCTCCCTAAATAAGGAATAATAGTGTGAAAACATCCAGAAGCCTTGAGTCGTTTCAGAGATTAAAACATTTAAATTGTTATCCATTGAAAGGTACTGAGAAGATGCTGAGACGCTATTATGATTGAAGCCTATAGACGTGACATATGGCGCCTCCGTAGCCAGGTGGGAAGGAGCAGCAGTGCGTAGCACACGCTTCTTGATTAGACCGGGGTCGACCCCATGAGCCACCAAATACGGAGGATGCGGAAAGGTCAGGAAATGACCACCGCATATTCCCGGAGGAATATGGCCTTAGTTGCTAATGCTCCTAAAAACCAAATAACAACAACGTGACATATAATGCCTTCCTATGGTGTGTATCCAATAATTTTGCGGTCGCTGGCACAAATTGTTGGAAAAATGTGCTGCGCAAGGGCACTAGAAAAAAATGGGGTAGGGATCATATAGAAAATTGGCTTTTATGTCTTAAATAGTGTACTGATTATCTGTATCTTTTTTATGTTTTTTAACAGGCTGGGCTAACGCATAACTTCAAAATCTACTATTGTGTTTCGGAAAATATCAAACATACAGAAACAATGCTTTAGCTGGTAAAAAAATAATAATAAATAAATAATAATAATAAATAAAAATTCCTGAAATAAATCAACAGAAGAGGTTTAAGATAAAGCCACCTTTGTTACTGTTATCGAACTGAGTCAAGGTAAAAGTTGCGCGAAAAATTAATCCGTTATCAGTTTTCCGATGGATAAAAAAGGCGATAAAAGGAAAGGAAAGGTGACATGGCATTTTAGTCAACCGAAATGGTTTTCTACCAATGTACATAATAATGAGCTATTATGTTGTGCTTGTCCAAAGAACCTTTAGCAAGATCTAGTTATAAATTTAATTTTATTGTAGGGTTATAATAAGAAAGCAAAAAAAAAAAAGTTAGATTTTTTTAAAATTTAAGTACTCATAATGCAAATGATTGACTTTCACAAAACAAACATTTTCATTAGCAGTTTTTTTTTACCCTTTATTTAATCATTATAGATATTTTTGTTAACTTGGTAGAAATTGCCATCCATTAAATTTGGTTTAAATAAAACAATAAACATTAGTATTCCATTTTATTTATTCAGCATATATGTTCATTTTTCTCCTTCGAATACGAGGACAACTTGGCTTCAGTATAAAGAATGTGTAAAATAAACATATATGTACCATGCCTTTCTTTGGAAAAATTATAATAATATTATTATTTATATATTGTAAACAAATGTTTTGATGAATAAATTGCAACGTATTATTATTTAATTAACAAACAAATGAAATTATAATATTAGTAGGTAATTTTTATTAAATAAATTTAATATTTAATTTGATTATCAATAATAAAATAAATTGATTCTAAAAATATATATAGAATTATTAAATTATATGGAGTTAGAACTATTCTGCCCTCCCGTATGGGTGTTTTTTTTTTTTTTTTTTTTTATACAGCTAGCATTAGCTGTAAAAAACTGCTTTCTCAACGGTTTGCACTAGTATTGCACTACTTTCAAAAAAATTACACACCAAAAGATTAATCTTCCCCTTACGAAAAGATGAGGCGATGGTAAAGTGACCAGATCCTTAGTATTCCAATGCGGGGCATTTGGGGGAGGAGAATGTTACAACCCCCTAGAAACAATATACACACATTTTTTAAAATTTTTTTTTTTTTATTTATAAAAAAAATTCACATACAAATTATGAATTAAATACATAATACTTCTTTGAACTAAACTTATAAAATAAAATATCACACTTCTTAAAAAAAAATCAAAAAACAAATATAGCCTGTATATACAGGGTGATTCACTACCAGTGCGACAAACTTGCAGGAGGTGTAGGGGCAACAAAGACGAATCGGATTCACATAGCATTGCAGAGTCCAAAATGCCTTCGTCATGCGGTAGAGGACGTTGAACGGGAGGTCGCATGAACAGCGATCCAGCTGGAAGTCAGCATTTGCGAACCAGTTCCCGAGGCAGTAGGATGGATGAGTATTCAAACGTTGAACTGGCCGACATGCACCTCGCGTATGGAGCTGCGGACTGTAACGGACCCGCCGCTCTGCGCTTGTACCATGAACGATTCCCGCACAGGCGTGCTCCTTATCATACGACTTTCGCACGTGTGCACAGAAGGTTACGTGAGACTGGTTGTTTCAAGAGAGGTACCATGAATCGAGAGCGAACGACGAGGACGCCAGACAATGAGGAGAATGTCCTACGTCTTGCAGAAGGCAATCGGAGTACGAGTATTCGAGCGATAGGCCAACGATTGGGTATTTCCCAATCCACTGTATGGAGGATACTGTCAACAAACCAAATGAGTTCATACCATCTGCAACGCGTCCAATCATTGGAGCCTGCGGATTATCCACTCCGGAGGACTTTTGCTACTTGGTTTCTTCAACAGAAACGGTTCGCAAAGGCTGAAATTCAATATGGGACCCCTCATCATGTTGGACAGACAACTTGTGTGATCGAGACCCGCTAATCTCCGTAAAATTAGATAAATGCTAATTTATCGTGATTTTCTCTTGTAGAGAATCTGTCTTCATTTTGAATTTAAAACGATGTTTTGAATTTATACTAAATAAAAATTGGATAATAAATATAATGTATAGGATATTAAGAAATATTAAAATTTTGAAATATTATATTTTAAGTCAGGAAGGTACCCCTCATGTTAAATATCTCTAGGGATGAAAATATCTCGTGTAAAAATATCTCTAGCGATCGTCATCAGTTGATTCCTAGTGGGATCAACTGACGATGTAATCAACAGTAAATTCCGAGTGGGAGAAGCATTCAAGGAATTAATCTTGGAAGCTACTAAAAGTTTCATACCTATTAAGAAATATTGTTCAAGGTTTAGGCCTAAATGGTTATCAAATGAACTAATAAGACTCGTGACAGAGAAGAAAAATGCATGGGATGCATATAAATTATCAAGCGACTCAGAAGCCTATGGCAGATATAAGCTAGTCTCTAATCAGGTCATAAAGGAGGTTAGCAGGCAAAGGCAGATTACGAGAAATCTTTGGCAAAGGATGCTAAGAAAAACAGCAAGGATTTCTTTACTTATATTAACTCTAAAAGGAAGGGGATGAATCTCATTGGTCCACTTGATATCGATGGTTCGACTGTTGATGATCCTGCTCAGATAGCAAACAAACTGAATGAGTATTTTGCATCTACATTCACAGATGAGGAATTATTAAGGTTTGAAAATGGCAGAAGGTTATCAAATTGTAGCAGGATACTTAATGATTTTGTAATAACTGAAAGCAAAGTGGAGGAGAAATTGTTGAAGTTAAACATAAGAAAAGAACCTGGGGTGGATGGGATCTATCCAGTTATATTAAAGGAGGCGGCAAAACAACTAAGCAAACCCTGAGCCATAATTTTGAGAGCATCCTTGGACTCAACGGAGATCCCACGGACTGGAGATGTGCAAATGTATCCCCAATTCACAAAGGGGGATCGAAGGGTGATACGAGTAATTACAGACCAGTTAGTTTAACTTCTGTTCCGGGTAAAATAATGGAGTCACTGGTTAAAGATGCATTGCAGGATCATCTAGACAAGACTGCAGCAATAATTTAGACACAGCGTGGGTTTGTTAAGGGAAAGTCTTGTCTAACAAATTTCATAGGATATTATGATGTGGTTACAAAGAAACTGGATGCAAAAAATAATTTTGATATCATATATTTGGATTTCAGGAATGCTTTTGACACTGTTGTGCATGGAAGACTATTGTACAAATTGGAGCAGAATGTTATTAAGGGTAAGTTGCTACAATGGATAAAAGGATGGTTGAGTGGGAGAAGACAGAGGGTGGTAATCAATGGGTGCTGCTCTTCGTGGACTGTTATTAGTGGAGTCCCACAGGGTTCAGTGTTGGGTCCACTGTTGTTTTGTATATTTATCAGTGATATTGATGAAGGTATATCAGGCTGTGTCGAAGTTCGCAGATGATACAAAGGTTGGCAGAGTTGTTAATGGCAGTAATGGCAGTGTGCTACTGCAACAGGATCTTGAAATGGGCAGATGGGCTAAGAAGTGGCAACTGAAGTTTAACCTTGACAAATGCGAAGTACTCCATATGGGTAGAAGTAACCCCAGAGAAACGCACCAACTGTGTGGTACTACACTTCAGGTGGTATGAAATGAAAAAGACCTGAGAGTAATTGTGCAGTCAGATATGAAGTTTTCTGAGCAATGCAGACAGGCTGCCAGGGCAGGTCATGGGGTTTTGTCAATGATATATAGGAATTTTGCTAGTAGGGAAAAGGAGGTGATTGTCCCTCTGTATAAGGCAATGGTCAGGCCACGCCTTGAGTACTTCGTACAGGTCTGGAGGCCTCATTTTAGGAAGGATATAGAGTTGCTAGAACAAGTACAGAAAAGTGCAACAAGATTGGTGAGAGGAACAAAGGGGTGCACTTATGAAGAAAGGTTTAAGTTCTGCAAATTGACAGAGAAGGGCAACAAGATTGGTGAGGGGAATGAAGGGATCCTCTTACCAAGAGAAGCTTAAGTTCTGCAAATTGCAGTGGCTGGAGACTAGGCACCTGCGCAGTGATCTGATTGAGGTGTATTAGGCCTTCAATGGGTTGAGCACGCTGAATTCTGATGGGATCCTTCCACTTGTTCAGATTACAAACCTAAGGGGGCATAAATTCAAATTAAGAAAAGACAGATGTAGAATAGATGTGCGGAAATTTGCCTTTAGCCACCGGGTGGTTAATTGCTGGAACAAACTTCCATCTGTCGTCGTGGAAGTTGATAGGTTAAATAAATTTAAGGAGGAACTGGACAGGCATTTGGAGGGAATGGTGTGATTTTTTTTTTTTTTTTTTTGGCTGATGCTGTATAAGCTCATAACACTTGCTTTCTTGCACCACATGTTGCTACTACTGCTACGCTACATGACGAACAGAAGGTTGTGTGAAGGACATGAACTGAGAAAAAGTTGTTTATTAGAAGGGGAAAAAACATTTATTAGAGGAGTCATGTTTTTAATCGACTTTCATTTTTGTTTAGTGAAAAAAGGTTGTTTTTTCCTGTGAAAATACAATAAAAATACATGGTTCTTTTAACAATAAAAACAAGAGAAATTAAATATATTTTTCCGCTGAGTAAATTTTTTTTAATAATTCTTCATTAGGGTCCGTAGTCTAACGAAGGACTCGTATAATGTCATCGGTTGTCTGTCTGTCCGTCCGTCTGTCACAGCATTGTATCTCTGGAACCACTCAACCTATTGACTTGAAATTTTGCATGGGTTTCTACATCATGTGAGCCAATATAATGCCATATCGATCGTTGTTTACAAAAATTTGTCTGAGAAGTGGAGGGAGACAAATGTTGTCGACAACCTATAGCTTATTATACATCTTTGGAAAGAGCTCAACGACAAGTTTAAGATATGATTTTAAAATATTTTTAAAATTAAATATCGGGGGCTGGACAGGAAAATGTGAGTAATTTTCGTGGCCCCCTCTATTTCCGTCGCTAATAGAGCTAAAAATTTTAAAATCACATTAGCTATGCGTTATTCGATGCTTATCAAGGGAAAATTATTCCGATTGAAATCTATCATTTACTTTTTTGTGTTAAAATTAAAAAACCAATTTTTTATTGCACTTCAATAGCGCGCTTCTTTGTACTAAGTAACTCTCCTTTTGGTGACAAAAAGGTGGCTAAATAGTTAGTTAATAATTCTATAAAGGTCATTTATAAATTTTGCGATGAAGTATTTTTTAACAATTTTCAAAGCTGGGGTTGTCTCGGAGTCTTGCACGGTCCTCGCCTGCCAGTCGCTTATCCCCTAAGACTATATTCGCTTCTCCAGGAAGAAGTCGAAGTCGCTTCTCCCACCCTTGTCATTCACAGCAACTGGAAAGATTCAAATAGGCAACGTTTTCGTTAGTTCCTCAGTTTTAGGGCAAGCCGGAGTACTAGAAACTTTTTTCAGTTACCATAAAGCTCTCTGTTTTTGAGATACTACACTAATGACAATTCGTGACTACGAACCCTTCATCCTGAGTGCCCAGCACTCAGTAGTTGACCGATTTATTATTTTGTAGTATTGCTTTCAGCGTTTCTACGGTCAGTTTTTTTTTTTTTTTTTTTTTTCTGTTGATGTCCAAAACTTATTTACTACCGAAAAATATTTCTGTTGTACCATTTGTTCCCGGCAAACATAATGCAAATGATTTGCATTATGTTAAACATTAAATATAGAGGCTACATGTCCAATCCGGGACAGTTTACAATGTGGGGCAAACAACTGAAATCCAGGACATCTGGTCACTTTAGGCAATGGCTAAGTAGTGGATGAAGCTTTTGCAATCTAATTTTATCTCTAAAAGTTAACCTCCCACTAATTTAAAATGTTTGAAAGAAGTGCAATGCCAGGGCAAATTGCGAAGGCGAAGTCTGATGACACATTGGTCATACTCTATTTAGGCCACTCACATTCCCGCAAATACACACTATAATGGTAAGTGGATATGTCTTTATTGACCATTTGGCTAGAGTTCGCTATGTGATATCTAGAATACTGACATAGAAAAAGAGTAGTCTCAAGTACATTATGATTTGCAGTTCTTATGAGTTAAATCCTGGGACGTCTGGTATAACCCTAATCATGTACAGAGTTTT
The DNA here is from genome assembly GCF_048544385.1 of Mastigoproctus giganteus. Classification (NCBI taxonomy): domain Eukaryota; kingdom Metazoa; phylum Arthropoda; class Arachnida; order Uropygi; family Thelyphonidae; genus Mastigoproctus; species Mastigoproctus giganteus. The sequence continues at coordinate 37,580,800 of NC_143582.1, read as the reverse complement.
TCACACCTGTGAATTCCAAACGCATTTTAAAAGAGTATATGAATTATTTTTTATGGTTGCTGCTTTTGTATTCTACACTTTTTTTTTAGCTGTGTCGGATATTTTATTATTTTCCATCTTTAAATTAAAATCGCTAGCTCTCCTGAAAATGGCAAAAAGAAATTTTTCCAATCAGTTGTGGATCTGTACCACCTTGGGGGGGGGGGGGGGGGCAAAATATAATATAACCTCAGTTATCTGAAGCTGTTTATGTTTCATATAAACACAAATTATATGCGTATCTTTCCTTTCAAAATCCACTGCAGATTCCAAAATGTTCTCTTTAGTGACCGCCATCTTGTTTCAAGATGGCTGCCCGAAATAAAAATTATCCGTTGAGTTTGGTTTGGGTAGGTCTCTAAACTGATAATTCCAATCATTTGAGTGATGGTAGCTATCTTGTTTCAAAATGGTAAATCGAAATAAAAACACCTGGAAAGTTGAACTTGGTGCTCTTCTCATTTTCTTTGAAGAGTGAATTTGAGGACGATTTGATAAGTTCGCACTCCGATTTTGAAAGGTAGGCAAAAGTGGAAATTTGGTCAAAAAAACAGAGAAAAGAAACCTGAAAAACATTATTAATTGCTAAATTATCAACCATCCTAAATTAGAACTGAATTGTCCTTGCAAAACATAATAATGCACATAATGATTCAGTAATTCACTTGAATCGTTCCCAGCTTGATATACATTTTTATTTCTGTGTTTTATCTTTTCTTACGTAGTTTTAATTTTCAATTATTTTTATGATCTGAAAAATGTAGACATGCGATTACGTTCCAGCATGTAATGGTGTGTCTACATTTGAGTGGTGCGTTATTATTATGAGCTAAAAGCAGAACACAAACATTCTGTTTCGTCAAGCACACTTTTTAAAACCTTGGAACTCGCTATAAAAGAACTATATTACGTTTTGAATGCAGTTATACCAACATTACTTATATACAGTTCTTTTTGGTGAGTCGGCTAAATATTCTTTTACCAACATTTGCCATCCAAATGTTAACTACATGGGCTACATATCAATTCATTTGCTTGTTTTATTTTTAGAAATGGCGAATGACAACGTGGATTACAACACACGAATTTTTTTTTTTTAATGGTTAAAATAGATTTTAAGTGGTTTCCAATAGCTGAAAGTTCAGTACAGTATTATAAACACAAAAGTTAATAGATAAAAATAGCATTTATATTCACTATTTTCATTGCTTACTTTTCGCTTCCTTAAATAGAATCTTTTCGCTGATTCTTTTGTACACGTACAGAAGAGTTTCCTGTTCGTCTAGTAAATGCAATTAATAACGGATATTTCTTGGAAATGGAAACTGGCTAGACATTGCTGAAACAAGTGCATGATATCCCCAGTTGTTGATAATAAAATCATTTATTTGCTTTATATTATTGCATTTATTTGTCTACCTAAAAAAAATTAGGTACAGTATCAAGTTTTGATACTGTCTTCGTTACATCAATTTAATGCAGTATAAAGTGTGTATAAAAATTTTGACCCTCCAATTTACAATTTATTTATTAAAGTATGTTTAAAATTAAATAAAATACTTTGAAATAGCAGCAGCATATGAAATAACGTCAGTATTACTTTACAATTGGTTCCGTATTTTTATTATTTTTTTTTTTTAAGTGTTGTTGTCTCATAACCTGAGACCTTATGCGTCCCATCTACTGGAACTGGCCCACCTTTCCGTGGTGTGGACGAGTATCTAGAAGCAGCCTTCCTGGTGATAGCTGCTTCTGGGTAGCCAAGAGGTCAGCATAACACAACATGCATTAAACTACACGAACATTGCACTATTACACGCTGGCCTGTTTTGCAGAGTCTGTTCAATGTACAAAGAAACAAGGTGGATTTGAACGGACGTTCTAGGAGCCACCCTACCTATACACACACATGTCCACATGTAATTTGAGCAAATTTTCAGATCTCCTTTTTTTGATACGGGAATGAAAATTGATTTCTTCCAATCTGATGATTACTGTCCCGTTTCGCAAATGATTACAATCATTTTATGAAAAAAAACTCGGCGCCCTTCACACCTGTAGCTCTAATCAACTCTGCTGGGATTTCATCAGTTCCAAGTGACTTGCCACACGTCAGTTCTCTGGCTTTTTCGACTTCTTCCTTCAGTGGAACTGGTTCATGATCACACCCTTGAAAACGGAGTAGCAGATTATTAGTGTCAGCAGGTGCTACGAAGAGCTGTTCACAGTATTCTTTCCACCTTCCTTTAATTGTGTTCTCCTCTGTTAAAATTGCCCCCTTTGGAGTTCTTAATAACATTGGGTTTTGGAAGGAACTTTACTCTTTAGGACTTAATAATATCATACATCTTCTTAGTGTTGTTCCGTTTGTTGCGGTATTCAATTTCTTTACACTTTCGATTGATATAATCCTGTTTGTCCTGGGCTAAAACAACGCTTGATGACTTTACTTAGTTCCTGATACTCTTCGTTTCCGTGTTCGCCCTGAGCTTTTGCAGTTCTTCTCTGTTCGGTAAGATTAAAAGTGGCTTCTGTAATCCATGGCTTCCTAATCTTTTTCCTTTCTCTAATGTATCTATTTGCTGAATCCTTAATAATGCTTTTTGTATTTCCCACATTTTCCCACGCAGCATTTCTTCATCTAGTTCTAATAGAGCTTAAAAACGATTGTTTGTTTCAATTATATAATCGTTAGCAATATTTTCTACATCCAGTCGTCTAGGAAAAACCGTATTCATTATCCTTTTCAGCTTAAACTTGAGAATGGTGTGAAGTAACTTATGATTACTACCACAATCTGCACCAGGAAGTGTATTCGCCGTGATTAAACTGAAACGCCATCTTTGCTGAATAAGGATGTAATCGATTTGATTCCTTGTTTTATGATCAGGAGATTTCCATGTGTAGAGTCTTCTCGGGTGTTACATATGACAAGACTGTTCAGATGACAAAATTCAATTAATCTTTTTCCCTCGTTAATTTCTAGTGCCAAGACCAAACCTACCACATTTCGGATTAGGACTGTCTTGCCTACTTTTGCATTGATTGAAATCACTCATGAGTATCAGAACATTCTTTGGTAGCTCTGGTAGCACCGAACAATTAATTGCAGTTCCAGGTCATCTCCGTTATTTGGCCTTCTCACCTCGATACAGTAGGAGAGCAAAAACCTGTCGGTTAAGACGATCTCAGTGCAGCTACATTGGTATCTTTAGCTGGCCCATAATTAAGCAGGCATGCGCGATAGGCCTTTATGCACGACTACCTATGCAGTATTGTCTTATGGCATCCCAAAGGCACACAAGAAAAATGTTTACAATGAAGCAAAGACCTTGGACCAGACAGCAATGAAGGTTAGTAACATTTATTTACGAGTCCAGCTTTTAGTTTTCACTGTGATTCCACCTGGGTTGGGTTACAAAATGTATGAAAATCACAGAAATAGCACTGAACTTTAAAGGAAGCTTTCAATATCTGAAGTCCTAAGATGTAAGAAAGAATTTCTATAGACGTGCAAATTGTCTCCTCTTATTCAAATGGATACCAGAAGGCAATTTGAGTAACGAGATCCTACCTTGAGCAAGGACAACGACGATTTTTTAAAAAAAAGAGAATTTGAGTTTCTTCATTGAAATGCAAGAATACCGCTGTATGAGACTGCTACTGCTTTATTAGTTTTTTTTCCTAAGCAAGATTGCTTGATTTATTGGCAAAAGGGAAGCTTTTTTTTTTTTTTTTTTTTTTTTTTTTTTTAGTAAATCAGTTTTTGAAGTTCGTGAATATGTCATTCTTCTAGAAAAACAAAGTTTTTGGAGATCCCTAGAACATTATAATAATCAACACCATCTAAGGAATAAAGATCTGTATATTAGGTATACAGAGATCTTAGGTATAATCTCTTAAATACCTTAAAAAAAAAAAGAAAAAAAAAGTAGTCTATCCTAATTGTAAATAAGTGCTTTTATTTGAACACCTGTACCTTATGCAATTCTAAAAATTCTTAAATCCGTTTTATTCTCATTTCGGATAATGTTTTCAGGTTTTTGGCATTTTGTCATCTGCCTGAAAAGTTCAATAACATTATCTAGTGCTATAAAAATAACCGATGACGTCATTGTCCTGGTTGCATGAATCGATCTGTGCTTTTCTCTGCATTGACAGCCCCACCGACGCCTTAATAGCCAACAAAAAGGTCACTGCAGCTAAAAAGAAAATTCGTATCTCGTGAGAGTGATGGTGATGCAGATAGCCTTTTTTTGGTGGGGAAAAGTTTTAGATATTTTGGGGAAAAAATGTTGTTGAGCGGAGAAAAAATTCTTGTTGAGTAAATTAAGAATTTGATTCTTAGTGCTGTTATTTTATAACGTGCGCCCAGGCAACGAAGATCATGAGGCGTCAGTATTTCGTGTCTGCTCTTAAGCCAATTTTACTGTGTTATGCAGAAATCAAAACCCGAGCTTCCTGGAGAGTTTTTTTTTTTTTTTTTTTTCTCTCTCTCTCTTCGAAGGGAAGTTTGTATTTCTAAAGATTCTAAATGCATTTTTATATCCTTACAACGCAAACAAAAAAAAAAAAGAGAACATTTTGCTACAACGAATCATTTGTTGCAACGAAATTTCGTGCGAATATTGCTAAAAATTATTTGAAAAGAATCTTTCTTCAGGTAAATTCTACTGAACTTTTCTAATATACCTATATAAATACTAATTTCTGCTTTATTTTACTTCAATATAAACTTAAAAGTCAATAATAATAAAATTACGAAATGTGTGTTGCAGAAGTAACAATATACTTGTATTTATTCACCGTATCGTTTCGAAAGCATATTTTATATATAAGGAATAAAACTACACATTCAGAAATACATACAGGAGATACAACTTATTGTTACTTTTCACTTATTAATGCTTAACTTCTTATCAATTTGCATTAATATGAAAATTGAAATTCTGAAGTCAAATTTATCCCTCCTCAGAAAACTCTTCAATTCGAAAGTTAATTACCTGTTATTTGGGAAGTGATTTGATGGAACATTCCCTGAGATCACGCCAACTGAAGCCTAACTTATTTTTCAACTCAACTTCCTCTCTGTCTGATTTCACGTATTAATTCCTTAAACATTGATCCTATCCTTGCTTCTGATGGTATTATTTTTACCTGGCATGTAAAAGAATTACTGAAAAGCACTCTACGTTATCTAGTCTTAATATACACACTCATTTACACTATTTCCCAAATGTAGTACTTTATTTTCGATTATTGACATTGACTCTTTCCCTATAAATTAGTGTTTGTGACAGTAGTCATCTGCTGTTTATCTTTAATCCAATTTTGTTATTGTTTTTGTTTCTATTTCTTTTGTTGTTAATATTAATGATGCAAGTCTTCTACCCTCTCGGCTGTGTTGGGATGTGCTGGTTATGGTGCCCATCCAGTCGTATTTTTGACTTGCTTGGTTGTTGTACTCCAATCCAACCTATTCCAGCTGGAACATTTGACTTTAAAAAGGTAGATCTAATCGAAATGTCCCTCTAACCAAGTTTGAGTGCTGCCCCTAATTAAATTTCGCAGAAAGACTGCGTGTGAATAGCACCAACACTTTGGCATTTTTGTCTTTTGTATGCGATGCACGCGTTTCCTCCCCCCCCCCTTTTCTCAACCAGCACATGATCTTTGTACTGTACCGATATAACATCAGTATAAACTGCGGTTCAAGGATGTTTATCTACGGTATCACTTTCAGACACGCTTGTATTCGACGTCATGAAGCACTTTTACCCGTTGATCTTTTTTAGTAACTTTCTTGAACGATTATTAAACACATGTGGGACAGATATCCTATAATTGATCTTGCGGAAGGAAGATAAGAAATGACCTCAGTTTATTTACAGGAAAATTCAAGGGAAGGACAAAGTCTGTGTGCTTGGCGAACTGCTTAAAAAATAAACATACAAAGAAGTAATTTCTGGTGCTTTCACTGAAGCCAAGCTGGTAATGGAAAAGACAAGAATCGAATTTCTATTTATTTTCTGCACAATACTGTATATAAGTTAAATCATTTATTGCCAATTAAAAAACAAAATGGGGGGGGGGGAGTAATAGCCCGGTACAGATATATATATATTTATTTTTATTTTTTTTTTATTAAAACGTGAACAGTAGATACATTTTCAACAACAACTATTTACATTCTATGTACAAAGCAAAAAAAGGAAAGATAAAGAAAACTTTTTAGAATGAAATACAAACATTTCAATTTCAGGAATTAAGAAACAGTTTCTTGGCGTTGGATCATTCTCATATTAAGTGTCACACGTTGAAGGTGATGGACTGTTCAGTGATGGTGAAGAGGTGACCGCCACTGTTCCATTCACTGTTAAGATGATCCACAGTTTCTGGTCTTTTGCTGTGGAATTCGAGTAGAAGTCTGCTCTGCAACTTCCTCCTTAGGCTCCACTCCACGTGCCTCCTGTCGACAGGAGGCACGTCGTCACTGCTTCTTGTGTGCTTCAAGTAGAAGTTGTAAATGACAGCCTTGGCCGAAATCAATAGGAAATTGCAGGTGGTGTGTGCTGTCTGCTCAGAGTGAAGTAGGCGTGGTTTCAGGCAAGGGTGGGCGTGGTTTCAGGCAAGCTTTGCTGCATCCAAAGCGTATTTGACGAGTTCCTTGTTCACAGGGTATGCCAGGTATATGTGTTCCAGGGTACCTGAAGTGGCGCAGAAGAGGCAGTAGTTTGAGGAGCATAACCCGAAGATTTGTAGCTTGACTGGGGTGGGAAGGATGTTGTGCCACAGTCTCCACTGGATGTCTGCATCCGATTTGGAACATTTCGTCCTGTACGGAAGGTTCCACTGAAAGTTTTAATGGTGGCTTGTGGCGAGTGGAGAGGAGTGTAGGGACAGCTTGGCAGGTGGATGACGGGGAAATAGTGGTTGTATGGCGAGACATGATTAGCTGATAGACTTTTTTGGAGGGTGCAGGAGACAGAGGTACCGTGTCTTCTGGTGATGTGATGATGAAGGTTGGTGTAGGCGAGGATCCAGTGACATTTCCAATCCCTTTAGTTATAGTGATGTCTGGAAGAGCTTGTGTGATCGCTGATTTTAGATGTCTGTATTGCTGCTTTGCATTTATGGTTTTAATGGGCAAATCTTCTGATCCTTTCCATTCAACGCTTGGTGTCAGGAAGTCGCCTATGGTTCTTATTCCTGCCCAGTTCCACATAGGGAAGAAGAGCATATCATGATTTGCAGGGTCTATTATTCTTTTATTGTAGAAGAGCGGTTCTGAAAGTATTCCGGGAAGGAATGTTCTCTCAAGATTATGGTGAAGGTTTAGCTTTTTCCAGCGGTATAGTGCGTCTTTATAAAACGGCGGTAGTTTGAGTGGTGCTGGTGCTATATCCATTCTCAGTATTGTTGAAAGAGATAGTCCTCTAGTGGCTGTTGCTAGTAGTTTATCCGTAGTGTCGGAATGTGGGTATTTTGTTTGCAGCGTCTTAAGAAGAAAGGTGATCCGGAATGCTGTGATTTTGTCGTCAAGAGAGACCAACCCTTGACCCCCGTGAGTAAGTGGCTGGCTAAGTTTGGAGCAGGACATCCAGTTGGTTTTGTTCCAGAAGCTTCGGACAGATGCCTGGATTTGGTGGAGGAAGTCAACAGGTGGAGTGAGAATTTTGAAGGTGTGCCAGAGAACGCTTGCCGCCATATGATTGACCACAAGCACTCTCCCTCTCAGCGAAGATGTGGCGCACACGCTTCTCCATTTCCCGAGTACTTTGTTGAAACGACTCAGCAATTCGGGTCAGTTCTTCTGGGAGAAAAGGAGGGTATTGTCGAGGTACACACTTAGGTATTTCTGTCCCTCGCTGGACTATGTGCATTCGATGGGGGAGTCGGTTCTAGTTTTCCAGTTGCCAGCCCATAGGCCGCTGGTCTTACAGTGGTTGAGTTTTGCGCCTGATGCTTGAGCATAGAGATCATGAGCCTTTTGAATGACTTCAAATTCTCTCTTTTGGCGTGTTGCAATTGTGACGTCATCTGTGTATGCTGAGTAGGTTATATTTTGGTGGGGTTCTGGTAGCAGCGTTCGTCGGGATTGTATACTGGTCGCAATTTTATTAAGGAATGGTTCTATGGCAATTGCGTAGAGTTGTCCAGAGAGTGGGCAGCCTTGTTTTATCCCTCTGGAATACGGAAAGTGGCAGGTGAGCTGGTTGTTCAGTTTCAGGCAGAATTTGGCTTCCTTGTATAGCAGATGGATTGTTCCGATGATGTAAGGTCCATATCCAAAGGCTTTCAAGGTTTGAAATAGGTAGCTGTGTTCAACGCTGTCGAATGCCTTTTTCTGGTCAAGGCTAATTAGTGCTAGGAATTCTCTTTGGCTGTTTGCAGTGGCGAGGAGGTCTCGGATCAGATGTAGATTGTCGTGAATCGATCTTCCAGGTACAGAGTATGTTTGTTGGTGATCGATGATATCAGGGCGAGTGGCTTTTAATGTATTGGCGATGGCTTTGGAAATGATTTTACAGTCCGTATTAAGGAAATCGGGCGCCAGTTTTGTAAATTGGTGCGATCCCCTTTCTTGGGAATCAGTCGAGCGACAGAGGTAGTGACCGAAGCTGGTAGTCCATGGGACTGGGTTTCTTCAAGCATTCGAAAGAGTAGCACTCCGAGTTGATCCCAAAACGTTTGGAAGAATTCAGAAGTCAGTCCGTCCAGACCTGGTGATTTATTTTTGGAAAGGGCTTTGCATGTTGCTGTTAGTTCTTGTAGGGTGATTTGTTTCTCCATACTGCATTGGGCTGTATGGGAGATTTTTTTAAGTCCTGAAAGGATTTCCTCAGTTGCCTTTGTAGAGGTTTCTTGAGAACTGTAAATTTCTCTATAAAATCTTGTTACTTCAGAGAAGATTTCCCTGGGTCTTCAGTGATGTTTCCGTTTTGCAGCTGAATGGCAGTGATGGTGGTTGATTTCTGATGTCTGCTTTCTAATGAGAAAAAGTATTAGTTCGGGGCATCAGATAGATTTATGTGGGTGTATCTCGATCTGAGTAGGGCGCCTTTTGCAGAGTGTTCTAAGTGGGTTTGTATGGCTTGTAGTGTTGACTGATAGGTCTGACTATCAGATGGGAGATTTTTCAGCCTTTGCTCAAGTTGATAGAGGTTATTACGCTTTTGTTGACTTTTCTGATGGCTGTAGGTTTGCGAGAATGATTTCAGTTTACTTTTAAATCTAGACCGCTATGCGTTCATGGGCTCCAATCTGTCTTTGGATTGGGCAAGGTTGGATATCAGGTCTTGCAGCTTAGAGATGTATTCCTTGTCTTGAAGAAGGCTATTGTTGAACATCCAATAAGCACCTCCACTTTTGTAGTGATTGGGTGAGAAGGAGAGCTGTAATTTGATAAAGGAGTGATCTGAGATATAAGATGGCAAATGTGTGATGCTTCTGACCAGGGGGATGGTGTGTTTTGGGATGTAGTATCTGTCAAGTCGGGCTTGGTAAGGTAGTCTTTCAGATGCTGTATTTGCTGATCTCCAGATGTAGGACGTTTCTTCTGGGTGCTGGTGTCTAAATACGTCGACCAGTTCATTGTTGTTTATCAAGGCCTGCAGGTTGTTGATTAATGTTGTGCGGTGCTCAGTGCATCGTGCTCTGTCCATTTCTGGGTCAAGAGTGCAGTTGAAGTCGCAAGCAAGAATGATGTGTTATTGATCTATAGTAGAGAGGTGGCTTTGTATGAAGTTGGTTATTTGAATAGCAAGTCTGTCCTGCTGTGGCATGTAGATGTTAAAAAGGTGCAGGGTTTCCATCTGGGGTGTATCCAGGCGGGCGTAAATTGCGTAGCCAGCGATCTCTGCTATCACATTGAGTTTGCAGGCGGACTTTTGATGAAGCCGACACTCACTCCTGGTCCATGATGTTGTTGTTTTGGAGAATGATGGAATACATATGGCCAATCTGTCCATTTCAAGGGTGGCCTTGTGTCTGTTTTAATATTTGTTTCTTGTAGGAAGAGTAAGTCGGCATGATGTCGTTGGATCTGGTGAAGGATCAGCGTATTGCGCGATGCAGAGGCGCATCCTCTTGCATTAAGTGATAGCATGCTAAGAGTCAGCATTATCTGCAGGAATAAAGGTAAGGGTTTTGCAAGTTTTGGGGCGGTTAACATCCTGATTGATGATATTGCTGTTCGAGCCCGTTAATCATGTAGTACAGGCGCTTGGATCTATTCACATCTGCCCTGTCCTTCTTTCCTTTTAGTTTGGAACGCAGATCTGTAAGTTGTGAGATCAGCTCGGGTATGTTAGAGGTGAACTTCAGCGCTGTCACCAGCTTCTGTGGGGAGCCGCGTACTTCCCGTAGAAAGGAGCGTAGTTTTTCCACAGTTAAAGGACCTTTAGTGTAGGGAAAATCACTTTCCTCGTCCTCTGAAGCACTTTAATCGTGAGAATCACAGTTGGTCTCTTCTTCAGTGCCCAGAAATTCGGGTTCTTCTTCATTTCGATCGTGAGTGGTTTGTAGCTGTTTATTTATTTCCATACTTGGTGGTATGATGGACTTATTTGAGATCTGACCGTTTGTCTTCTGTGGTGTTCTGTATTTATTTTCGTTGCCCCTGTTGTTTTTGTTAGTGGTTTGCTCTTTTCCTGCTGCCTTGTGCTTTGTCTTCTTCTGTTTTGTAACTTTGGACGTGGTCTGCCTTGGGGGTTGATTCCGAGATAAAACTCTTGTTTCGGTTGGTCGGTCTCCTGAAGAGATTGAGTCCTGGTCTTCTGTGGTCTTTGAATTTTCTTTTTCTGAAGAGTTTGTTGTGGGAAACATCTCAGACTGTTTGACAGTTTCTTCAGCATTTCCATTATCTCCAACAGTCAGCTCGCTTTGTGCATCTGGCCTGACCCAGGTTGGTGCCGCCTGAATTTCAGTACTACTTTCAGAAGAGTTAGAGATATGCGGGCAGTTTTTTTCTGATGTGACCCTCTTCGTGGCAGAAGAAACATTGTGAGGAAATGGAGGTATAGAAGGTGTAAATTATTCCGTTTAGATCGGCGTTGATGAGTTTTGGGATGTTTGCTGCGTCATTGTTGGCGAAGTGCATAAGTGCTTGCCTGCGGAAGCTTTTTATATGCGAAAATTCCGTTTCGTGGTTGCTGCAGAGAGTGTGCGTATTTTCCCTGTAACTGATCCGTATTTGGATAAAATTCCTCTCAGAAATTGATGAGCGATTTCAGGTGGGACGTTTGAAATTGTAACTTTCGTTGGTGCTAAGGCAATTGGCGCCGCTTCTAGGTGATGAAGACCGATGCCTATTCCATTTTGCAGGATAGTTTGCGCCCATGAGGGGTGGCTGAAATACACCTGCACAGTTCCCGCCACACGGGATGCGTGGGTAATATTTTTCGGTGGTACTTTCTCCGCGATCGCTGTAAGGTACTGCTCTAAGGGGGGTGTTTTCCGTGGTAGCGAAATTTACTATTCCTTCCAGGGAAGTAATAGCGGTTGCTTCATTTGTAAGAGCGTTATTCGACCGCGTGTGTACTATTGTTGGTCTCGAGAGAAGGGTTTTTGCTGGCGTCAAGCATAATCCATTAGATACGGCATTAGCATAAGTATTAACAGTTACTGACCTTTTGGACCTTGAGGTATTCACCTGTTGTCCTAGGGTGTGGCTTCCAGTGTCTTGGTCACTGCTGGCAGTAGCTGGAGGTTCCGTTGCTGTGGTTGTTTGACCTTCGCTGGCCATAGCTGGAAGCAATAGATGGGATGGGTGGGGAGTGGAATAAACCGTTACTTGAATGTCCAGCTTTCCATGGCTAAAGTTAGAAATTTAAATTCTAACCTAACTCAAACTCCACTAAATCTACACACACAAAATTATTATTACTCGAAAGCTCTTCCGAAGAGGAATCAAAACATATAAGTCTTGACTGAGGGTTCTGGCAGACAAACGTCAAAAGGGACAAAAGGGCGGGAGCTCAAAAGCACACGTGCGATCTGCATATAGCCGGAAGATAGATAGGCTAGAGGGGGAGATATTCTCGTAGATAGCATAGTTGGTAGAATCGCCGTCCTCCCCACCGGGTAGAAAAGTTCGAGTTCGAATCCCAGTACCAATAAAAATTCCGCAAGAAATTTTTATGGATTTTGACTGAGTTAGTCGGTCTCCAGCTAGACTAGCATGTCTTTTTTCCCTCCCGGAAACTCTGGTTTTTCGTTTAGCAAAACAGCAAATTGACACACAATTTACAGACATTTTATACACGGCGCAATATGGCCTAAGTTGCTAATTTGCCTAAAACCCTACAATAACAACTAGAGGGTTTAACGTCGAATAAAAATATAATAACACATAAGCCTTTAACAAAGAAATAAAATAAAATTTAAAAACTCATTGAAACTGGAGAAAGCAGGTCAGCCAAAGTTAGAAGTTTAATATCAGTGAGCATTAATACTTTACATTTTATTGTGAAGGCAGACTCAAGATCGAAATGAGTGGCTAGTTTGAACGAGGTGCTGACGAAGGGTTGTTCATTCTGGAAAGTTTAGACTAGAAGGATGAAGGGGCTCTGGAATTCTTCTTAAATGGAATTCTGCACTGAAGAAGTCCCAGACTTTGAGGAAATCACATGATCAGGGATACAAATCACTAAATAGCTTTGTATTGCCCGCGAATAGTAACAGGCATGATTTCAATTTGTTGGTACAGTTGATGTCGAGATGACAATAGGAAGTCCAAGCTTGGCATTGATACCTGATGAGAAAATATTCCATTGATACGACAGGCAGAAGGGTTGAGAGAAGGAAATGAGAGATCAGATTAGTGGTGCAGAGAGGAAATAAGGTAGAATATAGATGGCAAAGTCTTTGCTTATGGCGGTGGAATTATGAAAGAGAGCAAGGCCGCACTTCATGAATGAAAATTATGTTAGAATGGTAGGGCGAAGCTTTGCTCGGTGAACGGAGAAGAGACGTTCAGAATTCAAGTGTATGACTAAAAACAATCTGGTTATCAGTGGGGATTACTTTAGCTTGTGTTCTGTGCTCACGAGGACCGTATTTGGTGTATGGATCAGAGGCAAACTGGCCATAAGGCTAAGAGGCTAACTGGGAAACCCCGGTGGGCCAGAGGCTGGTGTGATTTTGGCTATAAACACTAGTATGAGGCCACTACAAGTTTACCTTGTAAGAATTTTTGACCCAGTCCGCCTCTGGTGTGTGTGTGTGTGTGTGTGTGTGTGTGTGTACACTGTGCTGCCACTTTATTAGGTTATCAGTGGGGAAAAATCCCATAAGAATTCCTTGTATCATTGACTGGATTCAAATCCAAGCATTTTTCACCCATGTGAAGATTTTGTGATTATATCCCCTTTACTATCCGCAAGATTGAACTAACATTTACACAAATTAGCATAGAAATATTCCATGTGATATGCACATGGTTGTTGTTTTTGTAAGGTTTTAGGCGAATAAGCGATTAAGGCCATATTGCTCCATGTGTACTATCTGAAAATTGCGTGAATTTGTATTCTATGGTCAATTTTTTGTTTTCAGGATGAAAAACCCAAGTTTCAGGGAGAAAAAAACCATGTTGCCCCTCACCTGAGACCTACTAACTCAGCCACATTGTGGAAAAAAATCATAAAGTTCCTCACTTCATCACTGGGGACTCAAACTCAGCCTTTTCCAACTGGTATGGGGAGGACAGTGATTCTCCAACTGTGCTATTGATAAGAGCATCGTGCACATAGAATATTATAACAGAGGCAACACTGTAAATTCTAGTCTAAATTGCCAAACAGCTCCACATGATTTTCATACCACATGACACTGTCCATCAGGGTCATTGACTCAAGGCAGTGGTCAGACCATGCCTTGAGTACTGTGTACAGGTCTGGAGGCCTCATTTTAGGAAGGATGTAAAGTTGCTTGAGTATGTACAGAGAGGGTAACAAGATTGGTGAGAGGCATGAAGGGGTACTCTTACCAAGAAAGGCTTAAGTTCTGCAAATTGCAGCGGCTGGAGACTAGGCACCTGCGAGGGGATCTGATTGAAGTGTATAAGGCCTTGAATGGGTTGAGCAAGCTGAATTGTGATGGGATTTTTCTACTTGCTCAGATTACGAACCTAAAGGGGCATAAATTGAAATTGAGGAAAGACAGTTGTAGAATAGATGTGCGGAAATTTGCCTTTAGCCAGTGAGCACGTGGTTAATTGCTGGAACAAACTTCCAACTGTTGTGGAAGTTGATAGCTTAAATAAATTCAAGGAGGAACTGGACAAACTTTAGAGGGAATGGTTCTGTGAATTTTTTTTTTTTTTGCTGATGCTACGTAAGCTCATACGCTTGCTTTCTTGCATCACATGCCTCCATTACTATTACTCCTCGGCCTGACTTGGCAGTATGGTAGTTTTGCCACTGACTGAAGACAAGTTTATCAGCAAAGTAGCACAGTTGGTACACTCACTGTCCTCCCCACACTGGGTGGAAAAGACCTAAATTCAAGTCCTATCGACAATGGGAGGAATTTTTATGGCCTTTTTCACAACATGCCCGAGTTTCTCGGGCAAGGGTAGCATGGTTTTTTTCTCCCGGAAACTGGTTTTTCATCAAGCAAAACAAAAAATCAACCACAGAACACACTAAATTTTCACACAGTATACACAGAGAAATATGGCCTCAGTTGCTTTTGCTTCTAAAACCCTACTACAATGACAGCGAGGGTAGCATGGATATTTCCCAAAAATTCGGGTTTTTCCTTCATCAAATGAAAAATCAACCATAGAACACATGCAATTTAAGGCAGTATATACAGAGCAATATGGCTTTAGTCACTGATGCTCCTAAAATTCTATTACAACAAGAAGTTTGACAAGACAAAACGAAATGCTTTTATAATGTAAACTCTAGAAGGAAGGGGATGAATCAGATTAGTCCACTTGATGTTGGTGGTTCTATTGTTGATGATCCTGCTCAGATAGCTGACAAGCTGAATGAGTATTTTGCATTTACATTCACACATGAATTCTGTAAGCAAGGGGAGAACAGAAGTTTACTAAACTCTAACAGGGAGCTAAATGATTTTGTAATAATGGAGAGCAAAGTGGAGGAGAAATTGTTGAAGTTAAACATAAAAAAGGCATCTGGGGCAGATGGAATCTATCCAGTCATATTGAAGTAGGCAGCGAGCGAAATAAGCAATGCCTTAATTATGAGAGGATCCTTAGATTCAAGGGAGGTCCCCATGGACTGGAGATGTGCAAATGTATCCCCAATTCACAAATAATTATAGACCTGTTAGTATAACTTCTGTTCTGGGGAAAATATCAATCTACCCTTGCCTCATAATAAAATAGCAAAATCAGCTACTGATTATAAGTATTGACAATTCATATCAGTAAAATTCTGGGACTTTTGCTGATGTTGAATTTTCAATGATTTGTGCAAAAGACAATGCCATTTTTTTAATTTCCCCTTTACATTTTTTTGGAATAGCATTTTTAACAGAACTTGTGATTTTTGGTTTGTACTTTCTTTTATACACCCAACCTAAATGTGCCCATTTAGGTTGGGTGTGCTATTATGGGGAAAGAAAAACATACATACAAGTTTTTTAGTATAAAACAGCTACAATGCTCAATACATTCTACGTTGTATTTCAATATTTGCAGAAGAATAAGAGAAATTTACCTCAATATGGTATGTAGAACACTTCTGTATGACACTCTTCATAAATTAAAACAAATATAAAATTATTGCATTAATAAAATCAATTAAAAATTTTTAAAAAGTTTAACGTAAATTTTGCATACGGTAGTGTTCTACCTACCATATTGAGGTAAATTTCTCTTATTTTTCTACAAATATTGAAATACAACATAGAATGTATTGAGCATTTGTAGCCGTGTTTTATACTATCAAGGAAGGAAAGTTGTTTTTGTAAAATTTACGTTAAACTTTTTGAATTTTTAAATTAATTTTTAATTGATTTTATTACTGTAATCATTTTGTGTTAATTTTATATTCATTTTAAATTTCTGGAGAGTGTTCTGCGTACCATATTTAGGTAAATTTCTCTTATTCTACACATAAGTTTTATGCAACCTGCACTGCAAAATTCACATATTAATTTGAACATATGATAGCATTTTTTATTGATGTATGAAAGTTTTAAGAGTTACTAATGCAGCAACTGTCTTCTTAATTACTCAGGGTAAAGATCTTTGCACTTTGTTGTGAGAAAATCAGAATATCATGAGCAAATACTAGAGTGAGGCATGAATTATCTGTATTTAGTTATGATTTTTAAATACAATCATATAATATGTACAGAAAACAGAAAAGTAATCACTTGGGAACATATCATAATATTTACAGATAAGAAAGGCTTGAAAATCTTATTCTACTCACTATGGCCGGACCAAGGTATTTCCATGCCCCAGGCAGAAAGATATTTCAGCGCCACTTTACTAAGGATATGTATATATTGTTTTTCATGATTTGGAAAATGTGTTGCCACTTAAAGAATGGCAGCTAGAGCAAGAGCCCTGTTAGCCTGTGCCTTAATCCAGCACTGCTACTCACTTAGTTATATTCCAGTTCCAATATCCTGTTTTGCCACAGGAATTGTGCAAGCACATCATCTTAAAACGAATGTCTCTTCAGTGTTACCAGCAATACCTTTTTGATGGCTAGTAAACTTTGGCCACATAACTTTCCTGCATTTGTGTTTCTCTATAACTTGTATGTATTCTCTTCGTAACAGAAAAAGTGCTCGATAGTTGTAGAACTCAGAATTGTCATGAGTTCAGTTCCACTGATTTATTAATTAGCAGAACTGAACAGAATTCTCATGTTAGTTCTGCTAATTTATAAATTTCCTTGGATGCACCTTGAAGTTGATTTGCATGCATGAATTTTACAAGGTAGTACACTGATTTCCTCATAAATTCATCAGAAGAAAAAGAGCACTCAGTTCATTTTTCAAGCAAATGTAGTAAAAACTGGTCCTTAGAAAGCCTTTAATTTTTCTAGAATGCCATCAGGAAAAGTTTTTTTGCATACTGATCATATCTTTTGCTAAAAAGTAATTTTGCTACAATTTTCAAAAGTGAAGAGTATCTTTCTTCCACCTCCAGGCCCATGCAGTTGACTATTCTCGGGTATAATTGAAAGCATGCATTTTTCTCCTCTTCTTCAGATCCTTTTCATCTTTTAGGCATCAATTCATCAATTGTACATTTCCTTTGCTGCAGAAACCCAAATGTCATCAAATCCATGTTCTTTATCATTCCTAAGCTGTTTCATAACATCATGCAACATTTTTGCAACAGTACAATATGTCATACATTGAAGTTTGTAATATGTTATTCAAGACGTCAGTATAGTCAAACAGTTTAGAAAATATTTCTAGCAACAAAATGGTTTGAAAATCTTGAAACAAACATAGAAAACCACAAGCTTTGATTAGAGCATCCACCAGAATTCTCCATAATGTGTTTAAAAAATTCAATAAGTTAACTTTTGTGATGTTTTATTGTGTTTATTAAATGGGAAGTAAAGTTCCATCTGGTTAATGCAATGGACAATAATTTTTTAGCAACAAAATTATTTAATGCAAAGCACTTACTCTTTTTGATGATTTAGAAAAATATGCTGCCAGTCCACTAATATCTTGGAAACACAACCTACATTTCTCAATATTTGCGAGGCTTTGCAAATATCGAGAAGTGTAGGTTTTTTTTGCTTCAGAACTAAATTCAAAACGTACAAAATATTTATGTACAATGCATAAATATTGCCAAAGGACAGGCCTGGATAACTTTATTCTGAAACTAATTATTATGTCCACTCATTACACAGGTACCATATTAAGTTTGGCCAACCAACTTTCCTTAATATTAAATTCCTCAAGTGTGCTTACAACATGTTTAAAAAGACCACTAGCAGTTCTACCATCACTTATGTCTGTAAGTTCGATGAACCGTTTGTGTATTTGCCCATTATGGACAAAATGGGAAAACAGTTTATAGCTGAGAGTTTGACATGACGTCAGAAGTTTCATTCAGAATGCCCACAAATGTGGCTGAAGAAATTTCTTTCTTTAAGGTATCTTTTAACCATGTTGGATATAGTGTTAATGATATCATTTTGTACAGTGGAAGAAGTTCCCTGAAATACAGTTGATGCCTTTAAATGACTGCCTAAAAGAGGGTCATACTCACAAAGTACATTTTAAAAATTTTATATAATTCCCTTGATTAACTGAATCTTCAGACTCATCATGATCTCACAAAGGAAGCTCTTGTTTAACCAAACAGCATACAGCATCAATTAATCTTTTCAAAATGTCTGTTTTTTATTTACTTTTTCATTATAATGGCTAATTAAATTTTTTATATAGCTGTCAATGAGAGTGCCAATTCTTTGTTTATTTTTTTTTTCAAACATCTTGAGATTTAAAATGATGAACATGTGATTGGGAGTGCGCATATTTTTCCACTGCTGTGGCTAAATGGTTAAGATTAGAATAACTGTTTTTATCCCAACTACCTTTCTCTTTGGAGAACAATAAACAAAAAAAAGTCTTGGCAACACTTTGCAACCAGTTAACCATTCTGCTGTATCATATTGTGAAACAGAGATTATTATTATTATTAGCCATATGGTGCAAGGAAGCCTGAGGCTTATGCTGCACCAGCCAAAAAAAAAATTCCCGAGTTACCCTGAGAGAGAGCAAGAGTCAGAAGTAGAAAGGAATCACCAAGAAAGAGAAGAATGATGATATCCAGCTTAGGACCCTGGGTGTGCCAAGCCCATACTCACAAGATGCGAGTCCAAGGGGTGAATGTCTCATGTACTCAGTTTTTGTGTCTTTATGCTTGCATAGTAAATTTGGAAGAGGATGATGAGGCTTACCGTCTTCAACTATTTTCATACAATCTTCAAAAGCTCTGCAAGAAAACAGGACATTCCCTATATCAACAACGCTGTTCCCCATCATAAATATGGCAAAAAAATAAAACTCAAATTATGTCTAAATCTATGTTCATAAACACATTGGTTCACATAGAGACACACAGAAAACAAAAACAGCAACTCACAACACACCACTGGATTGGGTTGCTCCACACAATAGCCAATCACAATCAATTGCTACTAGCTAGTGCTGTTATCTCAGCGCCCACCTTACTGGCTGGTTTTAAACCACAGGAATCCCATTGTTTCAAACCAGCCAATAATATGATGGCTCAGCAGATCTGATTCTTGGCTTTCTGTGCTATCTGCTCAAAGGACTCAAAGGTGTCCATACTTGGGACAGCACACCCAAGGATCTTAGCTCTCTTAGTGCAAATGTGATACAATGTTTGTGCACTGAACCTTTTCCTCTTTATGAAAACATAGTATGCAAGATTTAATTTTAGACACCTGCAAAGCCTTAGGAAAAAATTAGGGGAGTTTTATTAGGAAACATTTTTAAAATATTATATCAGTTACATTGCGATTCCATGGGTATACACCAAACACCTAGAACCCCTGAATAATTCGCTCCTGTTTGTTTTCTTGGGGAGTGTGCAGAGCCAGTTTACCCCGTGTAGTAGTGAACTCCAGGAACCCATTCCACAGGTTACAGTTGGCTCTGGACCAGTGCATTTACTGAGCACTTGTCCAGAGCCGATATATTCTAGTTTTATTGGGCATTCCTCAAGTGGAAGTTGCAATTCATGGACCTCATATATGAGGTCCATGAATTGCATGCATTCTATGGTTGGTTTGTCTGTTTTACAATATGATTATGGAGGATATGGGGGGGGGAACTTTGACTGTGCTGATGTACACTGAGTGGACAGAAATCATGGAATACCTATGTAGTAATGGGAAGGCCCAACTTTTGAAAGGATAAGGGCAGTCACACGCCAAGGCATTGAGTCCACTTGTTCTCAAAAGCATTCCACAGATATTTCTATCCATGCTTGCTGTACTGCTGTCATAATTCCATCGCATTCCTGGGTGTAAGATCCAAAGCTCGAATGGACCTTTCCACACCATCCCAAAGATGCTCAACAGGGTTCATGTTCAGTGAAAGGGGAGGCCATTCCATGGTGGTAAAATCTGCAGAATGCTCTTTGAACCATGTTCTAGTCACCATGGCTCTGTGTGGAGGCACATTGTCCTGCTGGAAGAGTACATTGCCCTGTGGGTGGGTGCACAATGACCATGACCATGAAAGGATGCAGATGGTCTGCAAGGATGGACATGTAACCTGGACCATTCAGAGATGCATCTAGACATACCAGAGGTCCCAAAGTGTGCCAGTTGAACATGCCCCAGATCTTTACTGACCATCCACCTACCTGAAGAGTTCCTTGTTGACATGACGGGTGTATAGCTTCATGCACTTTCCGCCAGATACGCACCTTCCCATCTGCCCGAAATAGCTGGAAACGAAACTCATCGGACCAGTCTCCAATCATCCAAAGTCCAGTGCTGATGTTCTTTCACCCAGTTGAGGCATAGTCCTGCGTTACGGTGTTAACAATGGGATTCTGGTGGAGTGGTGGTTCCCATAACCTCATGCGGCTAATGATTGCCTGATGGCCATGGTGGAAACGTTTCTGGCAGCTCCCTCGTTAAAGCCAGTGGTGATTTGTGCTACTGTCGCCGTCCAGTTGGCTGAAACAATGCGAGACAAATGGCGAGGCCACATTCATCCACCACCTTTCTCTGCCTCCAGCACTGTCCATGATGAGATGTTATTCTGGAAATGGCATATTCCTGCACTATCCCCACACTTACGACAGTAAGTGTTCGGGGGGATAGTGCCGTTTCTGTACCACCTCCATGATAGACTGACCCACGCGTCTGGCACCCACTATCATCCCTCTTTCAAAATTGGTTAACTCACAACATTTATCCATACTGACATTGAATTACCATTTACGGGAATGCAATGTACCTGTATATCTGCCAAGTGGTGGGTTCGTTCACTAGTGAGAGGAATGACGGCGTCGCGTTACCCAGGAACTAGGTGTTCCATGTTAAAGCTAACCCCCAGGGGCTCACATGTGGCGAGTATGGGCTTGGTATACCCAGGGTTCGGTTCTGAGCTGGATATCATCATTCTTCTCTTTCTTGGTGATTCCCTTCTTCTCTCTCTCTCTCGGGGTAATTCAGAAATTTTTTTTTTTTTTTTTTTTGGCTGGTGCAACATTAGCCTCAGGCTTCTTTGCACCATATGGCTAATAATAATAATAATAATAATAATAATGCTTATTCTGTGAGAAAGGAGGGAGGCTAAAAGTTGTACAATTGGCTTACCACATCACTCTCTTTACATACTACTCTTGACTAAGAAAATAGCACTTTTTTGTTAACAAACTACAAAGTTTGTAGCAAAAACTACAAACTTTGTAGTTTTTGTTACTTTTGATTTAAGACAAGATTAGAAACTACAGAATTTGTAGTTTTTGTATTACTAGTGCTTCTTTTGTTAAATAACATTTCATTTCAATGTTCTTGTCTGCAAATTTGATTTTATTAATGAAAATTTTAATTGATGTGCATCATTTGAATGTACTTCTTATATATAAGAATGTTTTTTTTTTTTTTTAATATAGACATGCTCACTGAAGTTGTCTCTGACTAAAGCTAAATCATATACTGCTATTTTCAGGAACTTGGTTTTACAACGGAAGAACGTCAGGCTTTAGGTATCCGTGGTTTGTTAGCATCTACATGCAGAAGTCAAGATGTTCAAGTGGAGATAGTCATGAAGAATCTAGAACGATACCAGAACGATGATCTCAACAAATACACATTTTTGAGGGAACTACAGGTAACTTTTATTTTCTTATGAAGGGTTATTTATGCTTCATCACCACATCATTGAATTTGTAAAATGCCTTTTGTAGAAAGTTTTGTTTTACACTATACTGCCAAAAACAAACAGACACCTGCATATTTCAAAGAGCCTTTTATTAATACAATATTTAATAGCATGTTGACTCCCCTTTTTTACTGATTGTTGTGTGTTGGCCTGGAGATTGGTTTGGACTGGTCCAAAGCCAATGTTCCAGTTCATCCTAAAGGTGTTGGACAGTGCTCATGAAGCTTTTGCATTCGCATGTCTTGCTGCATGATGAATCATCATCAATCTGTTGTATAGCATTCATTGTCCCAGGATCGGTGAGCAATAGTCCAAACCTAAATTACCAGGAACAATGCCAGAAGTGATAACACTTCTTCTAAACATCAAAGCTGAGATGACACATTCTGGTAAATAAATTCTTTGGATACCCACCAGATGCAAACAACCATCAGATCAGAAAAATTGATTTTTTACACCATAGCACTACTTTCTTTAATTAATTAATCCCTAATTTCTTTTTGTAATTAATCCCTAATGTTCTAGGGATTAATTACAATAAGTTATGTACTAGTTACTTTGACACTGTGAAATGGCATGCGGTGATCTTCAGTTTTTGTGTTGCAGCTGTTCTGTACACAGCTCTCTACGTATCACATAGTGCTACACAGCTCTACACATCACATAGTACTACACTGCTCTCTACATATCACCATTGTACTAATACTAGATCTTGTGGCCTTTCTGGACTCCTGGTTGACAGCATTCATTGAGGACTGATGGGATTTATGTACTACCCACACCCTGAGCACCCTCCAGTTTTTTTCCATCAATTTGTCTAACCTGCTTGAACATTTCATGGCTGTAGTCAGAGCAAAACGTTACTTGTGGTAATTAACAAAAACAGCAGCCTTTGTTGATCTACAATGTTGAAGTTTTGTTGCAATGGCACAAATATGTCAATTGCTAACACAGCATCTTGTGATGACTTTCCATTGGAAGTTGCCAAGTTCAATGCCTCAACCCATCTACTGTAGTAGTGATAGTAATGGTGGCATGTGATGCAAGAAAGCAAGTGTATGAGCTTATGCAGCATCAGCCAAAAAAAAAAAAAAAAAAACACACCATTCCCTCCAAATGCCTGTCCAGTTCCTCCTTAAATTTATTTAACCTATCAACTTCCACAACGACAGATGGAAGTTTGTTCCAGCAATTAACCACCCGCTGGCTAAAGGCAAATTTCCGCACATCTATTCTACGTCTATCTTTCTTAATTTGAATTTATACCCCATTAGGTTCCTTAATCTGAACAAGTGGAAGGATCCCATCAGAATTCAGTGTGCCCAACCGATTCGAGGCCTTATACACCTCAATCAGATCACCGCGCAGGTGCCTAGTCTCCAGCCACTGCAATTTGCAGAACTTAAGCTTCTCTTGGTAAGAGGATCCCTTCATTCCCCTCACCAATCTTGTTGCCCTTCTCCGTACACGCTCAAGCAAATCTACATCCTTCCTAAACTTAGGCCTCCAGTCCTGTACGCACTACTGAAGGCGTGGCCTGACCATTGCCTTATACAGAGGGACAATCACCTCCTTTTCCCTGCTAGCAAAATTCCTATATATCATTGACATAACCCCATGACCTGCCCTGGCAGCCTGTCTGCTTTGCTCAGAAAACTTCATATCTGACTGCACAATTACTCCCAAGTCTTTTTCATTTTCTACCACCTTAAGTGTAGTACCACACAGTTGGTACGTTTCTCTGGGGTTACTTCTACCCATATGCAGTACAGTCAGTCCTCGTATAGCACGATAGTTATGTTCCTAGAAACCCTCGTGCAATATAAGCAACGGGCCCTATGGGAAAAATAGGGTTACGTGCCGACCACCCAAGATTGAACACACGTTTGTAACCAAAACATTACCAAACACAATAAATAGTCGTAATAAAATATGTAAGTATTTTATTATGACTATTATGTAATAAAATATTGCTAATGCTTTTGCTTCTATCGTAAGCAAACTTGTTTTTTGTTTGATTTTCTATCCAAACAGATGACAGCCGTTCCATCTCTTCCAATTCTTTGTGTCTTAATCTAATGGATTTTAATTACACTTTGAGTTGTTCCTGCTATGAAAGTTGTTTTTATTTTATCTGCATTCTTCGTAATTCTCAGCCTTGCCTCATTTAGATCTGTAGCACATGCAATATCACAGGTTTTTTCATTTTGCACAAAGCATTTCAATGTCATATTTTTCTCTATCGACAGAGGCGGACTGGCCATAAGCCTTGCTGGGGAAACCCTGGTGGGCCAGAATGATTTTGGCCATAAACCATAGTATGAGGCCACTACAAATTTTCCTGGGTAAGAATTTTTGATCCAGTCCGCCTCTGTTTATCGATATTGCTTTTCTTTTTCTCTCTGAATTTGCAGTGTCTTTAGGATGCTTCCGTTTCACTCCTTTTAAGTATTTTACTCATTTTTAGGGAATAAAGCACAATTACAAAACGAGGAGGCACGCTTGATACACATAAACAAAGCCGTGCGCGTGTAGCAACTGAATAAACAGTGCCGTAAAGGCAGAGATACACTATTAACACCTCACATTTTACTAAAGCACATTTCTAGGGGTTACTACCATAAAACAATAAAAACAATTTCGAGTTGCGTTCCTGCTAGTGGAATCTGTTATAAACTGGTAGTAAACTCGATCTAATTGCATTTGTGATTATACCGATAGCTGGAATTGTGTTGGTTTTTACGTTGTTATGGTGAAATGTGTTTTCCCTTCACTGATATAAAAAACATAAATAAATTTTCAGAATCTTCTCTTCATTCCTGTCGTGTTGTGTTCGGTTGGGATGATTCTGCGTTCGACTGCCATTTCTTGTAAACACAAGGCGAATCGTGCATAAGCGAATTCGGTTCGTGTTATATAAGATATCGTACCCCTATTTATAAATCGTGTATGATCGAATTCGTGTAATGTAAGCACATGTTATACGAGGACTGACTGTACTTTGCATTTGTGAAGGTTAAACTTCAGTTGCCACTTCTTAGCCCATCTGCCCAAATTTTCTAGATCCTGTTGCAGTAGCACACTGCAATTACTGTCATTAACAACCCTGCCAACCTTTTGTATCATCTGCAAACTTTGACACTAAGCCTGATATACCTTCATCAATATCATTGATAAATATACAAAACAACGGTGGACCCAACACCGAACCCTGTGGGACTCCACTAATAACATTAGTCCATGAAGAGCAGCACCCATTGATTACCACCCTCTGTCTTCTCCCACTTAACCATCCTTTTATCCATTGTAGCAACTTACCCTTAATACCATTCTGCTCCAATTTGTACAATAGTCTTCCATGCACAACAGTGTCAAAAGCTTTCCTGAAATCCAAATATATGATATCAAAATTATTTTTTGCATCCAATTCCTTTGTAACCACATCATAACATCCTATCAAATTTGTCAGACAAGACTTTCCCTTAACAAACCCATGCTGTGTCTGAATTATTGCTGCAGTCCTTTCTAGATGATCCTGCAATGCATCTTTAACCAGTGACTATTATTTTACCCGGAACAGAAGTTACTAACTGGTCTGTAATTACACGTGTCACCCTTCGATCCCCCTTTGTGAATTTGGGATACATTTGCACATCTCCAGTCTGTGGGGACCTCCCCTGAGTCCAAGGATGCTCTCATAATTATGGCTAAGGGTTTGCTTAGTTGCTTTGCCACCTCCTTTAATGTAACTGGATATATCCCATCAACCCCAGGATGGGATCTCTCCCAGGTGCTTTTATGTTTAACTTCAACGATTTCTCCTCCACTTTGCTCTCAGTTATTACAAAATCATTAATCACCCTGCTACAATTTGATAACCTTGTGGCATTTTCAAACCTTAATAACTCCTCATGTGTGAATGTAGATGCAAAATACTCATTCAGTTTGTTTGCTATCTGAGCAGGATCATCAACAGTCGAACCATCAATATCAAGTGGACCAATCAGATTCATCCCCTTCCTTTTAGAGTTAATATAAGTAAAGAAATCCTTGCTGTTTTTCTTAGTATCCTTTGCCAAAGATTTCTCGTAATCTGCCTTTGCCTGCCTAACCTCCTTTGTGACCTCATTACAGACTAGCTTATATCTGCCATAGGCTTCTAAGTCGCTTGATAATTTATATGCATCCCATTAATTTTTCTTCTCTGTCACGAGTCTCATTAGTTCATTTGATAACCATTTAGGCCTAAGCCTTGAACAATATTTCTTAATAGGTATGAAAGTTTTAGTAGCTTCCACGATTAATTTCTTGAATGCTTCCGACTTAGAATTTACTGTTGGTAACATCGTCAGTTGATCCTACTGTACAGAAATTAAAAACTGTCTGAGACCACTGTACTCACCTTTACGGAATCAAAAACCCTTTCCTTTAGTTCTGATGGTAATTATATCTTTAAGTAAATCCCACATTAGTACATTGTGATCACTGCCACATAGTGGTTCCTTTATCTGCAAATTCTTAATACACGAATGATCGCTGCTGATAACCAGATCAAGAGTATTACCCTCTCCGGTTGCCTGTCGAACATGCTGCTACAGAAAACAATCATCCAATAAATCCACAGAAGTCTTACTATTGTGTGAGTTGCCAACCCACAAGTTCCAGTCAATATCTGGGTAGTTAAAATCCCCCATTATAAGACATTCTGATTTACTAGCGCACTCTATTTCCATGTACAATTGTTCATTGTACTCATTCGAGTCATTAGGCCTACAACACACTCCTACTCTTATTTTTGCTTTTGCAGTGCTTATGTCACACCAAACTGACTCAGCAGTGCACTGTTCATCTATATCAACTGGATGCACTTCTTGTGATTTTATGTTTTTCTTAATTAACAGCATGACACCTCCTCCCTTCCTATCCTGTCTATCCTTTCTGTACACATTGTACTCACCAAATTCCAATTCTGCATTCCTAATATCTGTGTGACACCACGTCTCTGATATCCCAACAATATCAGCCTTTGATGTCTTGACCAACACTTCAAATTCATCAAATTTATTTAATATACTTCTACCATTGGTATACATGCACCTATTCCTATTCCTAGTTACCCTGACACATTCCATATACCCACCTGTTTCATGACGACTGCCATCAGTCCCTGAAACCCCCAGCACCCCTCGCTCCAGGTCGCTACTTATTCTAATAGAAGTTGTGCAAGATTCACCTTCACCTCTGCTTGCGGCTACTTTTATCCTTTTAGTCTGTGAATCCCCCCCCCAAGCTAGCAGTTTTCTGACCCACCTAACACTGCCTTGATAACATCTGCAAATAGTCGCATCCGTAGCCAGGTGGGAAGGAGCAGCAGTGCGCAGCACACGCTTCTTGATTAGACTGGGGTTTGAGCCCCCGGCACCACCAAATATGGAGGATGCGGAAAGATCAGGGAATGGCCACTGCTTATTCCCGGAGCAATATGGCCTTAGTTTCTAAAGCTCCTAAAAACCAAATAACAACAACAGCATCAGCGAATATTCTTGCATCCTTTCTATTTAAGTGTATCCCATCCCTGTAGAAGTGGTCTCTCCTGTTAACAAGCACACACCACGCTGAAAAAAATTCTACCTCCTGAGCCTTGCACGTTCCCTCCAGGGCCGAATTAATTGAGAAGGCTCTCCTCATGTACTCCCTCCTATCGTGTCTAGGCAGAATTGCAGACACTTTCAAATTTAACGATAACTCATGACTTTTTTGCAACATTGACCTGTACTTGTTAAGTAAATCTGCAGATCTCTTACTCTTAATGTCATTGGTGCAAACGTGTACAACAATATCACCTTTTGTGCCCTTGAAAGATGATGCATTAGCATTAGTAGAGGCATATGATGCAAGCTTATGCAGCATCAGCCAAAAAAAAAAAAAAAAAACACTTCCACTTCACCCCTCTGTTCATTCAAAATACCTGTCCAGCTGAACCTTAAATTTATTTAGTCTATCAACTTCCACGACAACGGATGGAAGTCTGTTCCACCAACCAACTACCCGCTGGCTAAAGACAAATTTCCACACGTCTGTCCTATATCTGTCTTTCCTCAGTTTGAATTTATGCCCTCTCAGGTGATGATTCTGAGCAAGAGGAAGAATCCCATCAGCATTAAGCATGCTCAAACCATTCAAAACTTTAAACCCTTCCCTTTACCCCTGATGGTAGTTACCTCTTTGAGTAAATCCCACTTCAGCACACTGTGATCATTGCCACCTAGTGGTTCCTTTATCTGCATATTCTTAATGCATGAAGAATCACTACTGATAATCAAATCAAGAGTATTACTCCCTCTAGTTGCCTCCAGAACATTCTGATGTAGAAAACAATCATCCAATAAATCCACAAAAGCCTTGCTAGTGTGTGAGTGAGCAACCTACAAATTCCAGTCAATATCTGGGAAATTAAAATCCTCCATTATAAGACTCTCTGATATACTTGCCTACTCTATTTCCTTGTGCAGTTTCTTATTATACTCATCAGAGTCATTAGGCCTATAGTACACTCCTACTCTCAATTTTGATCTCCCAATGCTTATGTCACATCAAACTGGCTCAACACTGCACTGTCCAGTGTTGTCGACTGGCTTCACTTCCTTGGATTTTATGTGTTTCTTAACTAATAGCATAACCCCTCCTCCCTTCCTATCCTGTCTATCCTTCCTGTAGACATTGTCCCCAAATTCCAGTTCTGCATTCCTTATATCTGTGTGACACCACGTCTCTGATATCCCAACAGTATCTGCCTTTGATGCTTTGAGCAATACCTCAAATTCATCAAATTTATTTACCAAACTCCTAGCATTGGTGTACACAGAAGTATACATGCACCTGTTTCTATTCTTAGCTACCCTAACACAACCGATGTGTTTAATTGTACCGCAATGACTCCCAGCAGTCTCTGAAATATCCTGCATCTTGTTTTTCAGGCTTCTGCTCATTCCAATAGAAGCAGTGCAAGAATCATTTTCACCTCTGCCAGTGGCTATTGTTAATCTATTAGTCTTTGTATCCCCCCAAGCTAGCAGTTTTCCGATCCACCTAACACTGCCTCTATAGCATCAGCAAATATTCTTGCACCCTTTCTATATAAGTGTATCCCATCCTTGTAGAAGCAGTCTCTCCTGTTAACAAGTACAGTCCAGACTGAAAAAAATTCTACCCCTTGAGCCTTGCACAATCTTTCCAGGGCCAAATTGATCGACAAGGTTCTCATCATCATAAACCCCCTCCTATCGTGTCCTTTTTTTTCAACAGTGACCTGTACTTGTTAAGTAATTCTTCCGGTCTCCTAATATCTTAATATCATTAGTGCCAACGTGCAAAACTATATCACCTTTTGTGCCCTCAAAAGATGATATCCGCTCTACAACGTCATCAACCTTTGCCCCTGCTGGAACAAACTTCCATCTGTCGTTATGGAAGTTGATAGGTTAAATAAATTTACGTAGGAACTGGACAAACATTTAGAGGAAATTGTTTTGTAAATTTTGTTTTTTGGCTGACACTGCATAAGCTCATACACTTGCTTTCTTGCATCACATGCCACTATTACTACTACTGCTACACGTATGAGAAGGCATAATTCAAATCGATGGTTGCAGATTGGATGTACGGAAATTTGCCTTCAGAGGGTGGTTGATTGTTGGAACAAACTTCCATCTGGTGTTTTTTGGTTGATGCTGTATAAGCTTGGTTTCTTGCATCATTTGCCGCTACTACTACTATATAATAATAAAAATTAACAAAAGCAACACATACCTCAAATCGTAGTATACAGCAAACGTATTTGTGATGTACTTTACTTATTTCCTCTCAGTTTTTAATAGCAGTTTTAATACGATAGTATTTCATGCTTTTGCTGCGATTAATATAATTAGGAAATAGTAATAAGTCATGCTTTATATATTTAATAAACTGATAATAAAAAAACAAGCTCTTCAAAAAAAAAAAGTAACTTTCATGTGCTGCTTAATCAGAACATTTCTTTTCTGCACATGTACCATGCTGCCCATACATTGCTCCATTCAGCACACAGAGAGAGAGATTTTAAAAATTGGTACCACAGTGAAAGCTCTTTATAATGTCCCACTCTTTTTAATGTCCCACTTCTTAATCTGAATATTTACTTTTTATTACAATATTTGCATTTAAAAATTACAACATGCTTCAAATATATTGAAGTAATTGACAAGCTTGCATCCCAACCATGAGAAATCATTTAAGATTTCCCACACTCTTTTCTCGCAGTATGGTAATGAAATGAACATTGGTTAGAAGTTCATTTCAATAGTTAGAGTGTATGTTTATTGGTATGGCTCCAAGAAAGCAGATAGCTTTGCAAATCGCAGATAAAATTAGGATTTTGCAAACTGTAGATAATGGTGTGCATTCTAAGACCTGACATCACAAAACAGTTCGGCATTTCTAAGAGTACTCTGTTTACTATTCTGAAAGATTGTAAAAAGATTGAAACCTTAGAGAAATCTGCTTCACCGAGTAAGATTTGAGCACAAAAGGCGAGGTATCCGAATATCGAAAGGGTACTTTTGGAATGGCTAATGATGACACATGCAAGTTCGGATTGATGGTTCCAGAAATTTAAGATTTGTAATGACCTGTCTTTCAAAAAAGCGTGTGGCAAAAGTGCAACCAATGGGTATTGATGCTACAAAGGAATGGAAGAAAAATTTGTTTAAAAAATGTTTTGCTGACATACAACGATAATGAAATCTTCAGTGCTGATGCAACTGGACTC
The DNA here is from genome assembly GCF_048544385.1 of Mastigoproctus giganteus. Classification (NCBI taxonomy): domain Eukaryota; kingdom Metazoa; phylum Arthropoda; class Arachnida; order Uropygi; family Thelyphonidae; genus Mastigoproctus; species Mastigoproctus giganteus. The sequence goes on along the minus strand of NC_143582.1, from coordinate 37,550,067 downwards.
TTTTTTTTTTTAAACTGCTATTGGATAAAACACTTACATTTAAAGGCAAGAAATGTAGTGGTGGGAAAAAAGGCCAAACAGCGGATGCCATTCTCCTAGCAGCAAACGTGGCCTCTGAGAAGCTTCCTCTTTTGATCATTGGGAAAGTCCAGAAGCCTCAATGCTTTAAAGGTTTGAAGACATTACCGACTATGTATCGAGCAAACCAAAAGTCCTGGATGACATCACAAATCTATGAAGAATGGATCAGAGGCTTAGATCGCAGGATGAGTGAGAAAAATAAGAAAAATTTTGCTGTTCGTGGAATCTGCACCTCTCATTGTCAAGTAAATTGAATACCTACCAACAAATATGATGTAGATTCTTCAGCCACTTGAACAAGGTGTAATCCAGAATTAAAAGCAAAATTCAATGCAAAATCGACATCCTGCAGGCAGTGTTTGAGCATGGGATGAAGTTGATGAAAAAGTGATTGCTGACTGCTTCAAACATACTGGGTTTACCGCCCTGAATGATGCAATGTGTGAAGTTTCTCATGCTTCTTCCTGTATTAATTGCGAAGAACAGTCCAATAATAAGAAATATTTGAGCATGTGCGTCATTACCTAAACTTACAGGAAAATTTAAGCTTCAAAGATTATGCAGAAATGGATGTGAACATTAAATATTTCAGGATATACAAGAATGAAGAGGAACTCATTGCAGATGTAATGGAATATTCTGAAATTTGTAGTGATGAAGATGAGGCACCTACTGTGGTTGAATAAGAAGTTTCAGTGAAAGATGCTCATCAAGGATTAGAACTTGTACGTTGATTTTTTTTTCTTCAAGTACAGCCTGTGAAAGTGAAATAACTGCTATCATGCACCTTCATAATTCTCTTTTAAAACATGCTCTACCATTGAAGCAGTGCATTTTGACGGATTATTTTAAAGTAAGAAACAGTTGTCTTGTTAGGTCTAGATAGGTACATAGCCTATGTAGTGAAATTTACAATTTAATTGTAAATGCAGTGAAATTTACAATCAATTCTTGTTTAATACTGTAGTACATATTATATATAAGATTATACTATATTGTATTAGAAGAATTACATTAAATGTTCAAGCTTTTACTTTTGTTTTGTTGCCTGATTTTATAAATGATTAATATAACATACTTCTGATATAATGACCGTTTTTCTTATTACTCTGGAGCTCATTATATAGAGCTTCAACTGTGTATAAACAGGGTTAGACTGGCAGGTTTTGGTCTTGATGACTCAACAATTTTGGCCTCACCTGAATCACTCATGTCATAATTATTAGTGCATATCTAATTTAATCATACTTGTTATTTTCTTTCAAGGATAACAATGAACACCTGTTCTACCGTGTCCTTAATGAACACATGGAAGAATTGTTACCTATAGTTTATACACCAGTAGTTGGACAAGCATGTCAGCAATACAGTAATCTCTTTCTTCGTCCAAGGTAAAAACTATGCACACTTTCTAATAGTTTAATTTCATTGCTTATATAAATAAATATCCCATAATGTATATTATCTGAATGCTTGTCTTGTGAATTTATTTTTACCTGAAATGTGGTTGTTATAATCAGCTCTTGATTAGAAGTAAATATTTAAATTACATTAGTATAAAAACGTAAAGAATATTTTACATTAAGTGAATTCCATTTACATTTAGTAAAATTCTTTCACAGAAATTACAATTAATTTTAGCTCCAGTGAAGTTAATAACAGTTCCAATGAATTTTAATTTATTGGGACATGGTACTGGCACCAATTCATATGTACTCTTGTGTGTGTGTGTAAAGTGAAAGGAACACAGAAAACTGGGCTGATATATTAAAAATTTTATTTTATTATACCAGCCCAGTTTTCTGTGTTCCTTTCACTTTACACACACACACACACACACACACACACACACACACACACACACACACACACACACACACACACACACACACACACACACACACACACACACACAAGAGTACATATGAATTGGTGCCAGTACCATGTTGACCAAACCTATGAGCAGTGGGTTATGGTGCTTTTCACCAATTAGTTGATATAGCCTTCAGCTTGATTCTTTATATGCTTTCATCTGGAGATAATAAGAACAAAAGTCTATCTGTGAACAACATTGCAGAAGAAACAGCAAAGTCTGGTGTGGGTTTGAAGCTCTGTTAATGGCTCTTCAAATCTCTCTTTGTTCATGTGAGGAAATCACACAGCTCTAAGGTATCAAGATAAAAACTTTGATTGTTATGTTTGCTTTTTATACAGGTGCAGTTTGTCCAGCCATTCTTATAATGGATGGTGCATACATCACATAGTTCTTTAGATTTTTAGAAGAATAAAAATGATCTGAGAGGATGTTGATATTGTACAGTTGATGAAGAAGGAAACTCATACATGTCAACAACAATCAAAAGACTTGTGGCTGTAAAATATCTGACATTCAATGGGATAAATACTTGCCTAAACTCTAATGGAGTATTTTTTTTTGAAAAATAAAATACTAGTTAGCGGGGAGGGGGAATCTTTTCATTTGAATTGGCCTTATAGCATTTCAATTAAAGTTAGCCTAGTTGTGCAAAAATTTTATTTCTCTTTTGACTGTATCAGTGAATGTGGTTAAAATAACTGAAAGTGCATTTATTTGTGAAATATATTCTGTGAATGTATTTCATTCTGTATGAGAAATAGTTGCTTGGCCAATGATTTATTTGTTATATACCAGCCAAAACACATGAAACCTTTGTTACAGTATATATTCATTCTGTCATCATATACAAAAAACATGCAGTGAATGACACATCACATGGAGACTAGTGAACTGGATGAACGATGTTTCAAGATAGAAGAAAGATAAAAGAGAATTAGAATTAATCACTGATGCCTGATTATTTGGTGCAGTGTTCGCAAAGTATTTCCACACACAAACTGGCATATACAGAATCCAATAGTATTGGTTTCAGCAGGGCCACCACAAGTGGGTAGGCGAAGTAAGCGTCGCTTACTGGCGGCAGTTCAGGAGGGCTCCAAAAACATTTTTGACATATACAAATCAGACCTCTGTTTAACAAACTTCTTTATAGAGAAATTTTCTATTTACCGATTTTTTTTTAAATTCCTCTGGGTAAATTTCAGTAAAACGAAGAAAATTTCCATATAACGGACAAATTACAAGAGACTTTACTGGGAACGCATTATTCGCACTTCTGGCCATCAGGCAATTGAGTCAGTTAGTGCTGCTAAGCACGAATTAAGAGCCAAAGGGATTACCATTCTGCAACTTAGTGTTACTCTTAAAACCTAACCAACCGCTTGTCCCACATACCCAGAAATTGTGCTGGTCATCTGATTGGTTTTATACAATCAAATGAACAATGCGACTTCCATTGTTTACCAGTGTTCAACACAGCAGACAAATAATTTGTTTGAAATAAATACAGTACATGAAATTGCAGACATGTTAAGTTGCTTATCTGGATCTGTGTTTCATATTTGTATTTTACAGTTGTAAAATCTTCTTTTTCTTCAAGTTCTCTGCCCCAGGCACATTCAGGGCTCCATTGGCTCCATGCTTCTTTATCTTGTGCTATACTTTTAATTCCTGCATAATTTCCTCTTATCATCCAATCCATCATTCCAATTCTCCTTCTCTCAACAGTTCTCTTCCCACACATCTACCCCTCAATCCCTTTCCTCTATATGCTTTCTTCTCTCAATACATGTCCTATAAAGTTATGTTGTCTCCTTCTTAATTCTTTACTAACGTTCTCTCTTCTACTTTCCTCAAAATCTCATTACTCACTCTGTCCACCCATTTCACCTTTTCCATTCTTCTCCACACCCTCATCTCAAAAGCTTCTAGGCATCTAATCTCCTCTTTCCCAGTGTCCATGTTTTGATGCCCCATATAGTAGTCCATATTAATGGACTACTATATGGCAAAGCTATTCCAGTGTGCTACAGTTGATAGCTGCTTTCAGTGACAAAATGCTCATATTCATGGAAAAGTAACTGCAGTTTGGTATTTTGTGTCCCATCCACAAATTCCTCATTGCATAGTAATAAACAAATGAAAAAGACTGCAGTGGAGAAAGTCTGATGCTGTTGATATCCAGATAATTATATAACAAATTTCCTGATATTAAATCAGGAAATTTCCACCAACTTTGGGGATCTAAAAAAATTATAGTTTACTGCTAAATCTTACTTCACACATTTGTTATGTATGTGCCACTTTTTTTTAATACATTCATAAACTTTTAGATAGATATGAACGTGTGCAGTGGCTTTCATTTTTGTTTGAAAAAAAATTTTTAATGATAATGATAAACATTTTTTATACACTTTTACTAACAAATTTTCTTATTTGTCATCTCCACACAGAGGACTCTTCATTAGCATTAATGACACTGGTAGTATTTATGACATACTTGGTAACTGGCCAGAAAAAGACATCAAGGTAAATTATTAATAACATTTTAATCATTTTAATTTAATAAAAATAATAAATTAATACAAGTAAAGGCCTAAAACTGGTAGCCTCAGGACTTTGGGGTTACTGGTTTTTGTGTCAATAATTTGAACTTTTATGTCGTTAGCATTCAGTTTACTTAAAAAGGTATTGGATGCTTAGTTTCCAGAGTGCAATTGACAGAACCCCAGTCTTCCTTGGTAAATCTCTCTCTCTCTCTCTCTCAGGGTAACTCGGAAATTGTTTTTTTTAGCTGGTGCAGCATAAGCCTCAGGCTTCCTTGCACTATACTATATGGCTAGTAATAATAATAATGATAATAACCAGCAGAACCTCCTTGCACTCAGCAAGAGACTACACCGATACAAAGAGAGCTCCAAGAGGAAAATAAACAACCAAATCTTCAATGAGGACCAAAGAGGTTTCTACAGGAATCTCGGAGAAGACGGGGAAACAAGGGAACGGACCACCCGAGAGAAGACAATTGAGGATTTCTGGGGAAACATATGGAGCAGGGAAGTAAAACATAACAGCCGAGCCACCTGGATAGAACTAGAACGCAAGAAAACCAAGGACGTACAAGAAATGAGAGGATGGAAGATTCGGGAAGAAGAAGTAAAACAGATGATCAAGAATTCTCACAACTGGCAAACTCCAGGAATAGATAACGTCCACAACTACTGGTACAAGAAGCTCACTTGCATGCACAAACTCCTGGCAGAGCCCAATGATAAGGCACCCAGAGACAATCCCAAAGTTTCTCACTCAAGGAATCACATATCTGAAGCCTAAAGATGAAGATACAAGAAACCCGGTGAAATATAGGCCAATCACCTGCCTCCCAACAATGTACAAGATCCTGACCAGCTGCATAACCAGGAAGATAACAGACCACTTGGAGAGCCAGAGCATAATAGCCGAACAGCAGAAAGGATGCGAGTGGCTGAGCAAAGGATGCAAGGAGCAATTAACCATAGATGCTGCGGTTATGGAGCAAGCATACAAGAAGCACCGCAACATGTACACAGCCTACATCGATTACCACAAGGCCTTCGACTCTGTGCCTCATAGTTGGCTAATAGAGGTGCTGAAAATCTACAAAGTCAATCCAATAGTGACAAGCTTCCTAGGAGAAACGATGGCGAAATGGAGTACCACCATTAAGGTCGAAAACATCACAACCAGGCCAATCCCCATCAGGAGAGATCTTTCAGGGAGATGCCCTGAGCCCATTGTGGTTCTGTCTAGCATTTAACCCGCTATCTACCATGCTCAACAGTAGCAAGTATGGATATAACCTCAAAGAAGGAAGGAAGAACCTGTACACCCTCACCCACCCGATGTATATGGATGACATTAAGCTCTACGTGGGAACCGAGAAGCACCTTCAGCAACTACTCCAGATCACTGAAGAATTCAGCAAGGATATTAGGAAGGAATTTGGTCTAGACAAATGCAAGACCCACGGATTGTATCAAGGAAAATTAGTCAACCGAAACTACCAGCTGCAGAGTGGTAAAGAGATTGAAGCCATGGCAGAGGGAGAGGCCTACAAATACTTGGAGATGATGCAGGCTCAGCAGTTACAGCACAAGGAAATTAAGGCCTGCCTGACCGAAAAATACCATCAGAGACTCAGAAGCCTGCTGAAAGCAAAGCTGAACGGAGGGAATACAGTTAAAGCCATAAACACCTATGCAGTCCCCCATGCTAACATACTCCTTCGGGGTCATAGATTGGAATAACACAGAGCTGGACCAAGAGCCACCAAAACCACCCGAAAGCTGCCGTGGAGAGTCTGACAATTGCCCGGGAAGAAGGAGGAAGGGGCCTGATAGACCTCGTTGAGCAACAGAAGACTGTGATAGTTAACCTGAAGGATTACTTCCAGAAACACACAGCAGCACCCACCAGGCCATAAGGAAGAGCTACCGCTTGTCTATCTTAACCTAAGCGAGGAGTCCCCCCCCAACCAGGAAGTACAAACAAAGCTAGAAAGATGGGCAGAGAAGACACTCCTTGGCAGACACTACAATGATCTCCATCAGGGTCACATAGATAAAATTTCTTCCAATGCATGGCTCACGAGCAGGAAGCTCTTCCCGAGATGAAGGATTCATGTTCGCTATCCAAGACCAGGTAATCAACACCAGGAACTATAGAAAATACATCGCCAAGGAGCCTGGAGTGTTCGATGCCACCTGGCCTTAGAAACAATCCAACACATCACCGCAGGATGCAAGGTGATCACCCAGACTGAGTACACTCATAGACATGACCAGGTAGCCAGGATAATACATCAGAAGCTAGCAAGGAAATACTAGTTGATCGAAGAAAGTGTACCGTACTACAAGTACGAACCCCTGGGACCACGCCATAATAACAGATAGGACAGTCCCGCACAACAGACCGGACATAACCCTTGTGGACAAGAAGGAAAAGGCTACCTATCTGATTGACATAGCGGTACCCAACACTGGCAACCTGCAGAAAACCCATGAGGTAAAAATCAGGAAGTACACAAACCTAAGACAGGAGATCAAAGAGATGTGGCATGTGCAGCGAGTAACAACCATCCCGATCATCGTGTCAACCACAGGTATGGTACCAAAGACCCTACATAACAGCCTAGCAGCAATAGGTCTCCCACGAACACCTACAAGGGACTCCAGAAAATCGCAATCCTGAACACCTGTAGGATTGTCAGAGAGCTCCTCGACCAACAGTAACATCAGACATAACAACAACTACCCTGTGTACTTGGTAGCAATACCCGTCATGAGATGGAAACCCCAATCAGGGAGAAATAATATAAGAGCAGCAATAATAATAATAATAATAAGACTTGACCATCTTTTTGCAACCCCATCTAACCATGTTGCTTATCTCTGTATCCTTTCCAACAGAACTCTATCCTTCCAAAAATGAAGTTTCCAAACCTGTATGCAGTATTCCAGATATGGCCTAACCATTGCCTTTTACATTAGGATAATCACCCCTTTGCCCCTGCTGACAGAATTACTGAATATCATTGACAGAATCCCATGAACTGTTCTAGCAGCTTGTGAGCTGTTCTGGCACAAACTTCTTGAGTGCAAGAAGTTTGTGCCAGACTGTTCAGTTAACCCTAGATCTTTTTCATACTACACTGCTTTAAGTTTATACTTCCCAAATGGTATGTTATTCTGGGATTGCCACCACCTAAATGCAGTATCTTGCATTTATCACTGTTAAACTTCAGTTGCCATTTTACAGCCTATCTGTTTAGTCTATTTAGCTCCTCTTTAGGTAGCATATCCTAATTACTCTCATAATGACAAAGAGCAGTAGCTATTTATAATCATATTTTGTCTCCTGCCACTTAATCATTCCTGTATTCACAGTGGTAACTTCCCCTTAATGCCACATTGCTCCATTTTATATAACAATTGTATATGTGATATGAAATCAAAAGTTTTATTGAAATCTAAGTAGATGATTTCAAAATTATTCTTTGCATCCAGTTCCTTTGTGACAACTTCATAGTAGCTAATCAGATTTATGAGGCATGATTTAACAAACAGAGCCATGCTGTAATTACCTTATGATTCCACTCCTATCCAGATGATCCTGTATTGTCTTCTTTAACTAATGATGCCATTATTTTCCTTGGCACAGAAGTTAAATTACAGGTCTGTAGTTACCCACTTTACTCTTTGAACAACCCTTGTAAATAGGAGATACATTACTCCAATCTACAGGTACTTTTCCTGAATCTAAGGAAGCTCTCATTATAGCCAAAGTTTTAACTACCTCTTCTGCAGCTTTTCTTAATATAACCGGAGAGCATCCATTGGTCCCAGTTGCTTTTTTCACTTTTAGCTGCAGAAATTGTCTTCAACCTTACTTTCTGTTATTATGAATCATTTAACTCCAAGTCAGTATTCAACAGACTTCTGTTAACTTCATCTTTAAAAACTTCTTCATGTATGAATATAGATGCAAATTATTTATTCAGTTTATCAGCAACCTATAAAGGATTATCAACAGTCATACAAATCATATCCAGTGGACTAATGTAATTCATCCCTTTCGTTCTGGTGTTAACATATGCAAAGAATTCCTAGCTGCTTTTCAAATGTTCCTAAGCCTCTGCCTAACCCCCCCCCCCTGATTAGTTTGGTTTTATGCTAGTTTGTACTTATTGTGGGGCTCTGTATCCTTTGACAATTTATAATCTTCCCATACTGTTGTTTTTTGTCAAATAAACAGATGTGCTACTAAATTCATAATTTCGTATTTTGGTCTAAATCTTGAACAATATCTTTTTAATCATTATAAAATGCTTAGTGGCCTCTAAGATTTTCCGAAAGCTTCCCATTTGTCCTTTACATTTTTAACATCAGTTAGTCCCACTCGTGGCGTAACATACCAGTGCAGTGCATTGGGGCCCACGGCCTAAAGAGGCCCTCCTGCCCGAAACCGAAAAAATTTAATTGAGTAAAAATGTAAGTTTTTTTTAGTTATGTTTATGATAAAATTTTCTGTCTACAAACAATAATTTTTTTTCATAACTGCTGCTTCCAGGGCAATTTTTAAGGATTTTTTTATTTTTACCAAAACAAATATTTTCTGTCTACAGTAGATGCCATTTTCTCACTACAATAAATTTTGGAGAAAAGAAGAGAATTCAATCTACCAACATTTCTGCTGTTTATTGATTATAAAAAAGCATATGACAGTGTAAACTGGGAAAAACTTTGGCAGATTTTATGTGAAGAAAATATCCCAACCCAACTCTGGAAAGCGATCCAAAGCCTATATAAAAACTCAAAAGTCTGTATAAAATATTCGAATGGCCAACTATCAGACCCAATTAACACCAATAAAGGAGTAAAACAAGGATGTGGACTATCACCAAATTTATTTAATATCTACATCAATAAAATTCTTAAAGAATGGAAACAAACAATTAAAAACGGAATACAGCTGAACAACAGGAATAAAATCCAAACTATATTATATTTGGTTATTTGGTTTTTTTTTTTTTTTTTTTTTAGGAGCATTAGCAACTAAGGCCATATTGCTCCAGGAATATGCGGTGATCATTCCCTGATCTTTCCGCATCCCCGTATTTGGTGGTGACGGGATCGAACCCCGGTCTAATCAAGAAGCGTGCGTTATGCACTGCTGCTTCTTCCCACCTGGCTACAGAGGCGCCTACTATATTATATGCTGATGATCAAGTTATAATTGCAAAATCTGAAGATGAACTACAGATAGTAGCAAATGAACTTAATAAAATAGGTAAAAAGTAAGAGATGAAAATCTCCACCTCAAAAACAAAATCAATGGGATTATGTGGAAAAAACATACAAAGAGTCAAAATTGTTATGTTATTGATGATAAAATAATAGAACAAATATCTGACCACCTATTTGGGAAATTTAATATCAAATGAAGGGAAAGACATCCACACTAAACTACAAAAATATAATAAAATGAATGGAACGATTAAACACCACTTGGGAAAACAAATGACAACTGAAACAAAATTACGACTGCACAACATCACTTCAAAACCAGCACTCTTCTGCAGCTGTGAAACTTTGGTCATAAATAAGAAAGATGCACACAAACTAGAAGCAGCACAAATGAGATTTTTAAGACCATAGAAACCACCAAACCACCACCTAGACCACCAAAGAAATTTAGATATGGCCACGAGAAATTAAAAGTAGTTAACATAGTAAATGACATAAAACGGTATCAGGAAAAATGGATCAGCCACATAGAAAGAATGAACCCAGACCGGATCCCAAAATTAGCCTTTAACTACAAACCTACAGGCAAGAGAGGTGTTGTTGACAGAGACAACGATGGCAAGATCAGAACCGCCTCCAAGAGCTACAACGGAACAGGACTTAAAAGACCTAAGCCAGACCAAGTTCATGATGATTATTATTATTTATTATTATTATTAATATCCATATGATGCAAGGAAGCCTAAGGCTTATGCTGCACCAGGAAAAAAAAAGTTCCCGAGTAACCCTGAGAGAGAGAGAGAGAGAGAGAGAGAGAGAGAGAGAGAGAGAGAGAGAGAGAGAGAGAGACAGAGAGAGAGAGAGAGAGAGAGAGTCAAAAGTAGAAGGGAATCACCAAGAAAGAGAAGAATGATGATATCCAGCTCAGGACCCTGGGTGTGCCAAGCCCATACTCACCAGATGTGAGCCCCCGGGGTTATATGATGACAAAATATTTTCGGGGGAGGGGTCACGCCAAACTTTGCATTGGGGCTCACATTTTCCAGTTACTACACTGGTTCCACTGATTTGAAAAAGTTGAAATAGCAAGATTGGCCTTTTGCTGTTGTTGTTTGTTATTTGGATTTTAGGAGGATTAGCAACTAAGGCCATATTGCTCCAGAGATATGTGGTGGTCATTCCCTGACCTTTCCAACTTGAACCCCAGTCTAATCAAGAAGCGTGTGCTACACACTGCTGCTCCTGCCCACCTGGCTACGGAGGTGCCATGGCTTTTTTCAAAATGAAAGGTGTTTTATGTAATCTGAAATTGGATCTAAATCTTTGACTAAGAGTAATGGAGTGCTACATATGGTCCACACTACTCTGTGTTTGCGAGACTTGGATATTAAAGAAAGCAACAATTAAGGAATTGGAGGCATTCGAGATGCACATGTATAGAAGAATATGACGTATTCCGTGGACAGTGGAAGTTACAAATGTGGAAGTGTTGAGATCAGTCAGCAGAGAAAGGAAAGTTCTGTCTCTAATCAGGAAAAGAAAAATTCTTTTCTTGGTCACATTATGAGACGTCAAGAAGAATATACAGTGCCACAAATCATTCTAACTAGAAGAATTAATGGTGAGAGGAAAAAGAAGAAGAATATCATGGCTGGATAATTTGAAGGAATGAACAGACAAAACTGTGGCACAATTACTTCATGATGTTTACAACAGATGCTGATTGCCAACTCCAGATGGAATGGCAACCTATGATGATGTTGAAGTTCCACTGATAAAGAGTTTAAAAAATGTCTTAAGATCATTATAATTACTTTTTTTAAAACAAAATCCCTACCCTTTATCCCCTTGACTGTAGTTATTTCTCTGAATAAATCCCATATTAGTATGCAGTGATTACTGCCACCTAAAGGTTCCTTAACCTGAAGTTTCTTAATACATGATGAATCATTGCGGATAACCTGAACAAGAACATTGTTTTCCCCTTGTGGCTTTTCTAACATAGAAAGCATTCATTCAACAAATGAGAAAAGCTTTGCTAATATAGGAGCTACCAAATTCCAGTTATTCCAGATATCTGGAAATTTAAAATCTTCCCTGCCCCTTAAGATATTCTGATTTGCTGGCCCACTCTTATCTGCTTGTATAGTTGTTCATTATACTCATCACAAGCATCTGCTCTGTAAGACTCCAACTGTCATTTTTGTTTTTCCGTCATTTAATGTCACGCCAGATTTTCTGTACACATCATGATATCATATTCAAATTCTGTATCCTCAATATCAGAGCGACAACATGTTTTTGTTATACCTGTAATGGCAACATTTGATGACTTAATAAGTACTTCAAACTCATCAAATTTTAATTACCAAACATTGCTGTTTCCTCTGCATGTGGGATATTTGAGCAACAGAAACCACTATTTTTAAGGATTATCTGGTACAAGAAGAGTTTGTTCCTGGGAACACTAGTGTCAAATATGCATTATTAGTGATGCTCAGTTAATATTATTATTATTATTATTATTATTATATATTTCCTCTATTGCATGCAAGGGTGGGCATAATGAAAATATTTTGCAAAGACTTTGGACAGAGAAAGTGATAGTTTTAACTCTTTAAAGAAAAATTTAGTGCAATACTCAAAGAAAGATTCTTTATTTGGCTGCAAATTAGAAAACTGTTGCCTGTTAGCAGGTTCAAACAAAAACGAAATCTCATTCATTTGGGTGTACAGCAGTCTTTTAAATCTTTAGTTTATAACCCCATTCAGTTAGTTCTATGGCTGTCATTTTAAACTTATGTTCATATATTTTTAGGTAACAAAAAAGAAAAGGATAGATGTGCAAAAATTTTCTTTCAGACAGAGAGAGAGTAATTGATTGTTGGAACAAACTTCCTTGTGATGTGGAAGTGGGTAGTTTGTATAAATTTAAGAAAGAATTAGAATTACAAAGCAGAAGGAATAGACAAATGATGTGAATAGCTTTTTTTTTTTTTTTTTGGTGGTGCTACATAAGCTTGCTTCCTTACATCATATACTATAAATTTTTTTTTTTTAAAATGAACTGCCCCTCCCTCTTTCCCCCCTTTCCTATATTGGTGTGTAGAAAATGGAAGTCAGTATTAATTTTATATTATGGAGGTTTAAAAATATGAAACTCTTATATTCTTTTAGGCTATAGTAGTGACAGATGGAGAACGAATACTTGGCTTGGGTGATCTTGGAGCCAATGGAATGGGGATTCCAGTTGGTAAGCTTGCTTTATACACAACCATAGGAGGAGTTCTACCTCAACTCACAATTCCTATTACACTTGATGTAGGAACGAATAACAAGGTAAATAACTTAATTTGTTTTATTTTTTTTTTTTTAATCATTGTATTCAGCCTTCACTTTATAATCATTTACCAAATGTGGACTATTTCAAATACTTGTAGTTCATACAATGAACTTCGAATAGCACTGTTTCTCCCAACGCCTGTTTAGTATTATGCATTATACTAACATGCATAAAATGGATGGTAGGATGAACTGCCATCTTGTCTTTTCTGCTATTAGTGCTTTGGAAGGATGCAAAATTTGAAAGTAAAGCCTAGCTCCTTAAATTGACAAATTGCACCATGGTGTTAAAACTTCTCCAGAAGTGTTGATGCAATTCACTTCAGGAAATCTATGAAGTTCAAAGTGTAAAATATCTAGCAGAATCGTTCTCTTCAACTAGATTAACTTTTCTTTTTTATATTTTAACTTCATATTAATTGTCTTAAAAATTTATTACCATAGTGATGGACAGAAATCTGTTTTTATCTCTAAAAATTAGAAATAAATAGTTTTTATATCATTTTATGCTACCCTATTGAATTAGTTTAGGAATAGTTTGGAAAGCACTTATGAAAGTACAATATTGAGTATTTTCATAAAGTACTTACAAATACCATCTTATCTGTTCTGCTGCAAATGCTTTTGAAAGGTACAAAATTTTAAATAAAATGATATAAAATAGAATAAAAATCTATAACAAAAAAACTGAAGGATATAGCATTTTAGTAGTTCCTAAACCCTACCACAAGGCTGGGTTTGAGAGGTGGTTATGTACTCTGGCAACTTCAGTCACAGAGCACTTGCCAATTTGTGAACTAACAAGGCTGACAAAAGCTTTGAAACAAACCTTTAAATACACTCATATATTTATCTCCTCTCTCTCTTGATGTTAGAACTATTGTATGGAGGGGTAACACACAAATCATCTGTAATGAAAGACTGAATCCTGGATATTTGTTGAACCAGCCTATCTAGAAAAATTGGAACTGAAAATTATCTTTAAATTGAAAAAAATAAAAATAAAATAATAATAATAAAACTTAAATAAAAAATAATCTGTAATGAAAAATATGTAGCATTTGGATATTCCTATGTAACCAACCTATCAGAAAGCTTAAACTTAAATTATCCTTAGATGGTTAAAAGAAACCTTCAGCATGAACTCTGTTCTATCATTTCAGTGGTTAATACTCTTATTTAGGAGAAATTGTGTGGAAGACTTATTTAGCTATATTATGCTACAATGGATCAGTAGCTTTTTGGTTCACAGACCTCAAATTACATAATTCAAACTCATGAACTTTATATAGCCTTGTTTCTAGCAGAGTATAAACTAGAACCATGTAACTTTATAACTGCAGAACGGGCACAGAGACCAAGCATTACTGATACCTACAACTTCTAAACTTTGCTTTCATAAGAAACCACACAAAACCTTAATATAGCACAGACCAAAGTAAGTTATATTACTAAGATCTCAGCAGATTAACAAAATAACCACTGAATATACTTGCTAAATATTTTCCTATAAAAAACATACTTAATCATACTTTTTTATAGGCGCCTCCGTAGCCAGGTGTGAAGGAGCAACAGTGCGTAGCACATGCTTCTTGATGAGCCCGTCACCACCAAATACAGAGGATGCAGAAAGGTCAGGGAGTGACCACCGCATATTCCCGGAGCAATATGGCCTTAGTTGCTAATGCTCCTAAAAACCAAAACAACAACAATACTTTTTTATCATACTTAAATTTTTGTCAGCGATTTTATTTAAACTGCTGAACATATGCCAAGTTTCCAATTGTAGGTGGTAGATGACTTTCATCAACCACTTGAAATACCACCACTTTGCTTATTGGAGGCTTGAAGTGGCGAAACCTATGTTTAGTCTCTAGAGCAGGGGTGGGCAACAGCCGGCCCGCAACGATGTTGAATCCGTCCCCCTCGGTAAATGCATAAATATAGAAAATCCATACCAGACTACACTCGCCGTAAACGTTCGGCTTAATTCGGTTCAATCGGGAATCACGGCCAGTACAACAGTAACTAAGTGATTCTACGGAGCGTCAAAGAGTTATTTCCTAATTATTATTGTAGCATCGATCGAACGAAGTTCCTTTGGGTTTGACTTCTTATTGAAAAAAATAATATTGGTGCGAGATATTTTGTTTTATGCCTTTTCTAATTATTACAATTTTTAATTTAATATAATTTAAAGCCCATAAAATGAGCCAATTAAAAAAAGAAGAAATATTGATGCCGAATGCCGCATTTTCAATGATAATTGGACATTCAGATATGTTTTTTTAAAAATACATTAATAATTTGGTAATTCAAGTAATATAACATTTTTTAGGTTCTGATTTTTGTAATTAATCGTTCAATCTAGGCCCGCACCATGATGCGAAAATTTCATTCGGCCCGCATCATGATACGAAAATTTCATTCGGCCCGCTAACGAGAAAAGTTGCCCACCCCTGCTCTAGAGCAAAGTTTCCGGCATCCCCCTCGACCCATACTTCTCCTTCAACCCATGCACGATACTAAGTACTATAGGTTTTGATACCTTTCGTGTTTGGGATTTTCATTAAAAAAAAAAAAAAAAAAAAAAAATCCACTTTATATCCAGGACTATATTGTAATCTGCAAACCTTAAGCCATTCTTCGTAAGAGCAACCCTTTGTTCCATTCACTAATTTTGTTGCCCTTCTCTGTACTCGTTCCAACAGCTCTACATCCTTCTCAAAATGAGTCCTCCACACCTGGAGTCTCCACACAGTGTCTGGAGACTAGGCACCAGCGAGGTGATCTGATAGAGGTGTATAAAGCCTTGAATGGTTTGAGCATGCTCATTGCTGATGGGATTCTTCCTCTCGCTCAGAATAATCACCTGAGAGGGCATAAATTCAAATTGAGGAAAGACAGATGTAGTATAGATGTGCGGAAATTTGCCTTTAGCCAGCGGGTGGTTGGTGGAACAGACTTCCATCCTTTGTTGTTGAAGTTGATAGCCTAAATGAGTTTAAGGCACATTTCTTGTCTATAGAACTTTGAACTTATACATAGTGCACACAGTTATTTTGATATATTTTTTTCTCTTTACTTAGGAATTGCTTTCAGATGCTTATTATATAGGCTTAAAACAAAAAAGGATTTCAGGACCAGAGTATGATTCATTTCTAGATGAATTCATGGAAGCTGTTGTAAAGAGGTAAGATTACACAAGTACAAAGTTGCATAACTCTTGTTATAACCCTAAAACAAAATTTTTTGGCTAATTTATAATCAAACTAGACTTGGAATAGAATACTGTATATTCATATAACTGGTTAATAAGGAGCAGCACTTCCTTTGAACATTTTAATACATTTTTAGCTTTAATCAAGACTTAGAATAAGTAATTTTTTTGTGGGTATTGTCTATAACGATTAATACAAATTGCATACCCTCTTTAAATCATAATAAAATCTTTCATTTATTATTCATCTATACATTGAAGCAGTAATAAGTTGTTCTTGCATTCAACCTGAAAACTTGACTATTAACTGCCATGTGTATGCCAACCATCATAGTTCCTGAAGTCTTTAGGTTACAAAATTTGGTAGTTAGTTTAATCTAAACTTTTTCTTTTTATTTCAGGAACAGCAAACTTTTTCTGTACTGCTCTCCAAAAATAAGCTGTTATAAAAATATAACAATTTAGGCATGCTATAGAAAAAAATTTTAATTTTCGAACGAGAACTTTGTTGCTGCATAATATTGCATATAGTGGCTATAATAGTCCATAAACAAATTGATCTTCAAATAAAAAATGTTTCTATAGTATAAGCTATTTGTTGTTGAATGCATGTCAGTGTATTTTCCTGGGCCATGTGTGCAATTGGTTCACCATCACTGGTTTAAATGCATTGTTTCTGGGATGGGTCCAAATTTTTTGTTGGGGGTGGGATAAAGCAGGTGTTGAGTACATTGGAACAATTGGATGACCTCCAGAATATATCCTAGTGGATCTTTATACATGACAAAGTTGAAATTAATAGTTTCTGTGGTTAATAACAGAACGCACAGTTCTTTGCTGTGTGACCAATAGTCAAGGTCAATATCAAGATCATTGATTACCATTATTCCAGAATTTGATGAGTAATGATCAAATTTTAGTCTATCCATGCTTGAAATTGGTTTGAGTACATCATGGAGATGGCCAGTTGGACTCTATAACATTTTTAACATTACTGAAATGCTGGACGTTAGTATTAGTGTTTATTATTAGTGGTGGCAAAACAATGTAAAGAAGCAGAAAAAAAGGGGAAAAAAAACAAAAAAAAAAAAAAACAAGCTTAATAATTTCAATTTGCTCATCCCATCCAATAAGTTGTGTAATTCTTCTTTCCTTTAAATTTCTTCAAACTGCCTACTTCCATAAAACAAGTGGAAGTGTATTCCAATAGTCAATTACTCCTAGGCTAATAACAATTTTTTGCATATCTATCCTGTAATCATCCTTTTCCAGTTAAATTTCTGTCCCCTTCTGTGTGTTTTTTGAGAAAGAGTAAGAATGCAATCAGCATTTAGTTTGCTTTGATTGCCCAAATGCTAGTCTTTCCTTAAGCAATATTGTTCGAGGTTTAGGCCTAAATGGTTGTCAAATGAAATAATGAGACTCGTGGCAGAGAAGAAAAATGCATGGGATGCATATAAATTATGAGGCAACACAGAAGCCTATGGCAGATATAAGCAAGGCTGTAATCAAGTCACAAAGGAGATTAGTCAAATGAAGGCAAATTACGAGAAATCTTTGGCAAAGGATGCTAAGAAAAACAGCAAGGATTTCTTTACTTATATAAACTCTAAAAGGAAGGGAATGAATTAGATTGGTCCACTTGATATCGATGGTTCGACTGTTGATGATCCTGCTCAGAATGCAAACAAACTGGATGAGTATTTTGCATCTACATTCACACATGAGGAGTTATTAAGGATTGAAAATGACAGAAGGTTATCAAATTGTAGCAGGGTACTTAATGATTTTGTAATAACTGAGAGCAAAGTGGAAGAGAAGTTGTTGAAGTTAAACGTAAGAGAGGCATCTGGGTAGATGGGATCTATCCAATTATATTAAAGGAGGCGGCAAAGGAACTAAGCAAACCCTTAACCATAATTATGAGAGCACTCTTGGACTCAGGGGAAGTCCGCACAGACTGGAGATGTGCAAATGTATCCCCAATTTACAAAGGAGGATTGAAGGGTGACAAGTGTAATTATAGACCAGTTAGTTTAACTTCTGTTCTGGGTAAAATAATGGAATCACTGGTTAAAGATACATTGCAGGATCATCTAGACAAGACTGCAATGATAATTCTGATGCAGCATGGGTTTGTTAAGGGAAAGTCTTCTCTGACAAATTTGATTGGATAGTATGATGTGGTTACAAAGGAACTGGATGCAAAAAATAATTTTGATATCATATACTTGGTTTTCAGGAAAGGTTTTGAAACTGTTGGGCATGGAAGACTGCTGTACAAATTGGAGCACAATGGTATTAAGGATAAGTTGCTACAATGGATAAAAGGATGGTTGAGTGGGAGAAGACAGAGAGTGGTAATCACTGGATGCTGCTCTTCATGGACTAATGTTATTAGTGGAGTCCCACAGGGTTCAGTGTTGGACCCACTTTTGTTTTGTATATTTTTAAATGGTATTGATGAAGGTATATCAGGCTTAGTATCGAAGTTTGCAGATGATACAAAGGTTGGCATGGTTAGTAATGGCAGTGTGCTATTAAAACAGGATCTACAAAATTTGGGGAGATGGGCTGAGAAATGGCAACTGAAGTTTAACATTGACAAATGCGAAGTACTGCATATGGGTAGAAGTAACCCCAGAGGAATGTACCAAATGTGTGTTACTAAACTTAGTGTGGTAGAAAATTAAAAACACCTGGGAGTAATTATGCAGTGAGATATAAAGTTTTCTGAGCAATGCAGACAAGCTGCAAGAGCAGGTCATGGGGTTTTGCCATTGATATACAGTAATTTTGCTAGCAGGGAAAAGGAGGTGATTATCCCTTTGTATAAGGCAACAGGTAATGGTCAGACCATGCCTTGAGTACTGTGTACTGCTCTGGAGGCCTCATTTTAGGAAGGATGTAGATTTGCTTGAGCATGTACAGAGAAGGACAACAAGATTGGTGAGGGGAACAAAGGGGTCCTCTTACCAAGAGAGGCTTAAGTTCTGCAAATTGCAGTGGCTGGATACTAGGCACTTGTGAGGGTATCTGATTGAAATCTATCAGGCCTTGAATTGGTTGAGCATGATGAATTGTGATGGGATTCTTCCACTTACTGAGATTGCACCAGCCGAGAGAAAGAGTGGTAGAGGGAATGGTTGTGCAATTTTTTTTTTGCTGATGCTACATAAGCTCATACTCTTGCTTTCTTGCATCACATGCCTCTATTACTTATTTATGCCTAGTTTCCAGACACAGCAATTCTTAGTAAGAAATAAAAATTTCTATTTATTCTCAATACAGCCAAGCCAGAAGAGTTTGCATATGAGCAGTCACATATTTGGTGCCACTGTTCATAATGCGCCATGCACTTTTCATTGCAATGTATGGACTCTACACCTCCACAACTCCTTACTTATATGGAGCCTATACAAGTAAAGAGGTGGTGGCTGTACTTGTACTGGCCTTGTGCACTTATTGGGGGACCAGGGCCAGCCCAAGAACTCTTTTGTACCACTGATTAATCTTGTTACTCTTCACTGCATTCACTTGAACACATCCATAGCCTTTCTAAAATGAGATCTACGAGCCTTATTTTAGAAAGGATGTGGAGCTGAGGCAATGATTAGATTTCAAGTGCAGCCTAACCATTGACTTATACCATGGGATAATCACCTCATCCCTGGTGGCAATTAGCTGTTTAGGGATCTGGGATTATATAGCAAATATGGCATCCACAAAAGAATGATCTGATCTCAATTGATTTTTATATTGTAATGTTAATTGAAGTAAATTCTCAGTTATTCTGAATAGGGAAGTTATAAAGAAAATTTGCTGTTTCTACTTGTCTAACAGTGCTTATATTTTAATTTTTGCAAGCTGGCAGAAATTAAGTTGCAAACTTAATTTGTACCAGACAAATGATTGAGAGCCATTCATTACTATTTGAAACATTTCCCTTTTGAACAAATTGAAGGCTAACTGAACTTAATTTTTTTTATGAACAAAATTTTACTTCAGCAGTGTGATTCATGGATCAGTATTATTAGTACAGTATTAATAGTTTATTTTTTCCTTAGGTTTGGAAGGTCATGTCTAATACAGTTTGAAGATTTTGGCAATAGTAATGCTTTCAGACTACTGGCGAAATACAAAGAACATTACTGCACTTTCAATGATGACATTCAAGGTTTCTGTTTGATATTTCTTGTAATATTAAATGGAACCAGTTCTCAATTATTCTGGATAGGAGAAGAAGATTGTGTAGATAACACTAGATAAAAATGCAAATTTTTACTTCAATGCAAGGCATAATGGCAGTGAAATTAATGTTACTACTAACTGCAAGATGCAAAAATCACATTGTGTTATTTTGTTAGTTTGAAATTGTTAGATGGTACTAAATTGTTAATTTCTTTAATTGTTTATTGCTGCTTTAAATGGGAAAAAAATAATTTTTTTTTTTTTTTTTTTCATTTATCACCATCCAGGGAACATGTATAAGGACATTTGCCTTATTTGCAGAGACCTAACTAGTGTATGGCAAACATGGCCCCAGCCCCAGGCCCTGATTTATTGTAGAAGCTAAATGGAGCTAAAGACTTAAAATAACTGAATTTATAATTTATTTGAAAAATATGACAATTAATATTATCTAAATCAATTATTATAAAAGCTTCTTTTTTATAAATGTACCATCTCATGGATAATAATTAATAAAAATATTAATTAATGAATATTATAATATAACTATAATTTAATTATTTTTATGAAAACAAAGTGCATTTCTGATAATTTGGCCATAGATGTCAATTTTTTAGGTATACCTCTGTTTATTGAATCCATTAAACATCAACCTATTATGCATTTGAAGAGGGCTGGGTTTAATTCCTGTCTGTTACTAGAGGATTTCTAATATGCTCTACAATTGCGGCTGCAGTTAGCCAGTCTAGAGCAGAGGAATTAGCATTCCCCTCATTTTTTGCATGTTGTGTGGCTTTATCAGCCTACACAACATGAAAATCAGCCGTTGAACACACTTGTATAGACCTGATGCAATTGCTACTTATCAGAAAATTAAATTATATTAATTTAATTTTCTCTCTCTGTTTTTTCAGCAATCTTCATCCATGTAATTGAGAGTTGGTTATTTGTTTAATAATTTCTACTATTTATTTTTTTTTATCATTTTTAAAGCCATTTAAGTTGGAAAAGGTTTCAGATTTAAAGTTTTATTGAACATACACTTAGTTTTTTATTTAATAAAACTTTAAACATTATTCTTGTAAAGTAAATGAACTCTTTCTGTGTGTGCTTTATATATATATACAGAGTGATTCACTACCAGTGCGACAAACTTGCAGGAGGTGTTGGGGGCACAAAGACGAATCGGAATCACATAGCATTGCAGGGTCCGAAATGCCTTCATCATGCGGTAGAGGACGTTGAACGGGAGATCACGTGAACAGCGATCCCACTGGAAGTCAGCATTTGCGAACCGTTTCTGTTGAAGAAACCAAGTAGCAAAAGTCCTCCGGAGTGGATAATCTGCAGGCTGCAGTGATTGGACGCGTTGCAGATGGTATGAACTCATTTGGTTTATTGAAAGTATCCTCCCTATAGTGGATTGGGAAATACCCAATCGTTGGCCTATCGCTCAAGTACTCGTACTCGGATTGCCTTCTGCAAGACGTAGGACATTCTCCTCATTGTCTGGCGTCCTCGTCGTTCGCTCTCGGTTCATGGTACCTCTTGTGAAACAACCAGTCTCACGTAACCTTCTGTGCACACGTGTGAAAATCGCATGATGAGGAGCACGCCTGTGCGGGAAATGTTCCTGGTACAAGCGCAGAGCGGCGCGCCCATTACAGTCCGCAGCTCCATACGCGAGGTCCATGTCGGCCAGTTCAATGTTTGAATACTTGTCCATCCTACTGCCTCGGGAACCGGTTCGCAAATGCTGACTTCCAGCACGATCGCTGTTCGCGCGACCTCCCGTTCAACGTCCTCTACCGCATGACGAAGGCATTTCGGACCCTGCAATGCTATGTGATTCCGATTCGTCTTTGTGCCCCCTACACCTCCTGCAAGTTTGTCGCACTGGTAGTGAATCACCCTGTATAGTGGTTAAATATACCTGTGAGTAAATCAAATTAAATGCCCTCATGGGCAGCACAGTTTGTATAATCACCATCCTTCCCACACTGAATGGAAAAGAATAAATTTTGAATCCTGTCAATGATGCAAGGAATTTTATCAGTGTTTTTCGTGTTTTTCACAATGTGGCTGAATTAAGTCGGTCTCTGGTCACAATAGCATGGTTTTTTCTCCCAGAAACTCAGGTTTTTCATCCAGCAAGTCAACCACAAAACACCCAGGATTTATACATACTATATATGGTGCAATATGGCCTAAGTTGCTAACATGCCTAAAACCTTATAATAACAAAAAATCAGATTAAATACATAAATGATGATAGATTACATTAAAATTTTTGAAAAACACATAACTCTAAATATAGTGTCAAGCTTTGTAGAACATTACATTTACAAACTGTAAATGTTCTAATTAATAATAACAGAATGTACAGAATTAAAAATTTTAAATAAATGCAGTTGCATCCCAGCACAAGAATAAACACAGCTAACCATCTATGCTGAAAATATCTAGCCTTTTATTGCTGCATATTATGAAAAAATATTTCTCAACTGAGTTGTTCTCTAATTAATGATTCCCCTTCCACTTTTTGTGCTTCTAAAGTCTAGGATTCAAAGCATTTGATAAGGACCTAGAACTTTTTAAAGGGTTTTTACCTGGTACTGAGTTGGTCAAGTTACAGATTAGACCTTGCATAGTATTTACATGCAATTTACATAAATACGTGGGCTATGTTAGGGTAACTAAGAGTAAGAACAGGTGCATGTATACTTGCATGTACACCAATGCTAGGAGTATAGTTAATAAATTCAATGAGCTTGAAGTGCTAGTCAAGACACCAAAGGCAGATATTGTTGGGATATCAGAGACGTGGTGTCACATGGATATAAGCAGTGCAGAATTGGAATTTGGGGAGTACATTGTCTACAGAAAGGATAGACAGGACAGGAAAGGAGGAGGGGATATGCTGTTAGTTAAGAAACACAAAATCTAAGGAAGTGCACCCAATGGATGTTGGTGGACAGTGCAATGTTGAGTCTGTTTGGTGTAACATAAGCACTGGGAAAGGAAAAACAAGAGTAGGTGTGTGTTATGGGCCTAATGAATTTTATGAGTATAATTAGCAATTGTGCAGAAAAATAGAGTGGTCCAGTAAACCAGAATGTCTTATAATGGGGGCTTTTAACTTTCAAGATATTGACTGGAACTTGTGGGTTGGTCACTTGCACACTAGCAAGACTTTTGTGGATTTATTGGATGACTGTTTCCTAGAGCAACATGTTCGAGAGACAACCAGAGTAAGTAATACTCTTGATCTGATTATCAGCAGTGATTATTCATGCATTAAGAATTTGCAGATAAAGGAACCACTGGGTGACAGTGATCACAACGTACTGATGTGGGAATTACTTAAAGATGTAACTACCATCAAGGCGAAATGGAAGGGCTTTTGCTTTCGGAAAGGTGACTACAGGGGTCTCAGACAGTTTTTAAATTCTGTACAGTGGGATCAACTGATGATGTTACCAACATTGAATTCTAAATGGCAAGCATTCAGAGATTTAATTTTGGAGGCTACCATAGGCTTTTCATTCCAACTAAGAAATACTGTTCAAGGTTTAGGCCTAAATGGATATCAGATGAATTAATGAGGCTCATTGTAGAGAAAAAAAATGTGTGGGATGCATATAAAGTATCAGGTGACACAGAAGCCTATGGCAGATATAAATTATTCTGTAATCAAGTCACAAAGGAAGTTAGGCAAGCGAAGGCAGATTACAAGAAATTTTTGACAAAGGATGCAAAGAAAAACAGCAAAGAGTTCTTTACTTATGTAAATTCCAGAAGGAAAGGGTTGAATCAGATTGGACCACTTAACATAGATGGGTTGACTATTGATGATCATGCTCAGGTAGCTGATAAACTGAATGAGTATTTTGCATCTACATTCACACATGAGGAATTATTCATTGAGGGGAATGCCAGAAGTTTATCAAACTCTAACAGGGAGCTAAGTGATTTTGTAATAACTGGGAGCAAACTGAAGGACAAATTCTTGAAGTTAAACATAAGGAAGGCACCTGGGGGGAGGGGTCGATCTATCCAGTTATATTAAAGGAGGCAGCAAAGGAAGTAAGCAAACCCTTAGCCATAATTATGAGAGCTTCCTTGGACTATGGGAGGTTCCCATGGACTGTAGGTGTGCAAATGTATCACCAATTCACAAAGTAGGTTCAAAAGGTGACACAAGTAACTATAGACCTGTTAGCTTAACTTGTGTTCCAGGGAAAATAATGGAATCACTGGTTAAAGAAGCATTGCAAGATCATCTAGACAAGACTGCAGTGATAGTTAAGACACAGCATGGGTTTGTTAAAGGGAGGTCTTGTCTGACCAATTTGATTGGATACTATGATGTGGTCATAAACGAACTGAATGCCAAATGATATCATATACTTGGATTTCAGGAAAGCTTTTGATACTGTTGCACATAGAAGACTGCTGTACAAATTTGAGAGGTATGGCATTAAAGGTAAGTTGCTCAAATGGATAAAGTGATGGTTGAGTGGGAGATGACAGAGAGTGGTAATAAGTGGACACTGCTCTTTGTGGACAAATGTTATTAGTGGAGATCACCTGGGTTCGGTGTTGGGCCCATCGTTGTTTTGTATATTTATCAATGATATTGATGAAGGTATATCAGGTTTAATGTCAAAGTTTGCAGATGATACAAAAGTTGGCAGGGTTGTTAATGACAGTAAAGACAGTATGCTACTCCAACTGGATCTAGATAACTTGGGCAAATGGGCTGAGAAGTGGCAACTGAAGTAAGTTTAACATTGACAAATACAAAGTACTGCATATGAGTAGCAGTAACCCAAGAGAAATGTACCAACTGTTGGTACTACACTCAGGGAAGTGGAAAGTAAAAAATACCTGGGGGTAATTGTGCAGTCAAATATGAAGTTTGCTGAGCAGTGCAGATGGGCTGCCAGGGCAGGTCATTTAGTCTTGTCAATGATATATAGGAATTTTGCTAGCAGGGACAGGGAGGTGATTATCCCATTATACAAGGCAATGGTCAAGCCACACCTGGAGTACTGTGTACAGGTCTGGAGGCCTCATTTTAGGAAGGATGTAGAGTTGCTAGAATGAGTACAACAGAGGGCAACAAGATTAGTGAGGGAAACAAAGGGCAACAAGATTGGTGAGGGGAAACAAAGGGGTGCTCTTACCAAGAAAGGCTTAAGTTCTGTAAATTGCAGTGCCTGGAGACTAGGCATCTGTGAGGTGATCTGATTGAGATATATAAAACCTTGAATGGGTTGAGCAAGCTGAATGCTGATGGGATTCTTCCTCTTGTTCAGATTAAGAACCTGAGAGGGGCACAGTTTCAAATTGAGGAAAGGCAGTTGTAGAATAGATGTGTGGAAATA
Source organism: Mastigoproctus giganteus (assembly GCF_048544385.1). Lineage (NCBI taxonomy): Eukaryota > Metazoa > Arthropoda > Arachnida > Uropygi > Thelyphonidae > Mastigoproctus > Mastigoproctus giganteus. Next base: position 37,524,183 of record NC_143582.1, on the reverse strand, counting down.
TGCCTTTAGCCAACGAGTAGTTGATTGGTGGAACAGGCTTCCATCTTTTGTTGTGGAAGTTGATAGTCTAACTAAATTTAATGCTGAATTCGACAGGCATTTGGAACGAATGGAGGGGTAAAATAGGAGGTTTCTTTTTTTTTTTTTGATTGATGCCGCATAAGCTTGCTTTCTTGCATCATATGCCTCTGCTAATTTTTTAATGTGTTGGATGTGTGAATGTGAAGTTTGAGATTTTCATCCCATAAAATAGATAACCTGACCTTAGAATGCATGCCATAGGAACTCATTATCATGATCTGAGTTGCTTTTGCACAAAAAATAATCAGCCAAACGCTGTTGCTATTTGAAAAGTTTTGAAAATTTTTAGTTTAATATGCCTATGCTAAGGTATATTCCTGAAATTAAACATTCTTTTCCAAAATAGGTACTGCTGCTGTGGCTGTGGCAGGAATTTTTGGAAGTTTGAAAATAACCAATCTAAAACTGTCAGAAAATACATTCTTGTTTTTTGGTGCTGGAGAAGTAAGTCTGTATTAAATTTATTTTAAAAATCATTTAAAAATTTTTAATTGAAATGAAAATATACTGATAAGCACATTATCATAATGATATGTACAGGGTGTTCATAAAAATTCCATATTTTTGTAAATTAATATTAGTTGACATAGACAACAAAAAGCAATTTCCTTGAAAAAATGGCAGTGATTCACTGGTATGTATTCACACATCAGTATGAGAAGGGAAATGTCAAAGAGATAGTCAATTAGCCATAGCATTTCCACCTTGTATGTCCAAAAAAAAAAAAAAACACCCCAATTTGCCAAGTATATCTGGTCTAAGTAATAAGGCAACACATAAATGATATCAGCAGCTCCTGAGATGCAAAGTGTTTTAAAAAGAAAATTGCTTAGTAGATACACTACTACATATGTAGTCAATTTATTAGATTTCATAAAATCTTAAAAAGATCTGAGATGAGTCAGTCTTCTAAATGCATTTTCATATGTGCAAACTATATTTTGTATCATATTTTGCATTAAGATCATCCAAAATTGGTTGACTCTGTGATATTTTTGTTGGGGATAGCGTGATGCAGACAAAAGTTACTGTAAAGCTCCACACTTGTAATATGAACTTGCACAATGGCCTAACGCAGTGGCGTGCAAACTTATTTTGCTCACGATCTCTTTTATTAAATATAAAATTGACACGATCCCTCAATGTAAACCCCGAGGTAGGATGACCAGATTTTTAGAGAAGAAAAATGACACTTTATAAATTATGTAGTAGCAAATTTTATTCAAGTACTGAGAAAGGAATTTAAAAAATTGTTTCCAGTTTAATTTACATATTAAAATAATTGTTTAATATTTTAATTGAATACAGCAAAAACAACAAATCAAATTCTCATTCTTCAATTAAGGTTACAAAACAATAAAAAATTAACAATTACAAAACAAAACAATTAATGAGAAGGACAAGCCTGGATAACCAATAATATTTGGTCCATATTTGGCGCAATATTTGAAATTGCTAATCTCATGTCATCTTCTGGATCAAGTCTGGAATGCTTTTTTGTTTTTATAGCTGTTAATTTTGAGAAACCAACCTCACATAAATATGTAGACCCAAAAGGTATCAATGTTTTTAGCGCCATTTTTGATAATTCTTGATACTCATCTCTAAGACAAAGCCAAAATTTTTCACAAGTTGTCGTCTTGAAAGAAACACTCATTGCTTCTTCAGATGACAGGTCAATAAGAGCTTCCTTTTGCTGACTGGTAATTTTGGGGCATGAAGAAATTTCAAAAGCAAAGGGATCATGAATCTATTACAATTTTTTTTCTGGAGATACATTAAATTGTTTGAAAAAATTAATTAGCATTGTTAGGTGGGTGGCAGTGATATCCCTAAATTGTAAAATCTCAATATTATAACAAAATCAGAAAAGCATGGGCACATTTCAGTATTATCACGCTCAAATTCAGTTTTCCAAAGATTACGCTTCTCTTTGAAAGTTTCTATTTTGTCATTGAGTATTAATATATTTGTTCCTTGTCCTTGAAGACTTAAATTTAAATCATTAAGTTTTTCAAATATATCAGCAGGGGAATTAAGTTTTACAAGCCATTTTTGATTTGTAAACAATTGAGCAAGGTTCTCATTTTTATCTGATAAGAACAATAATACTTCGTGTTTGAGGTTAAAAAGACATCGCAACACTTTACTATTGGACAACCACCTCACTTTCATATATAAAAGAAGTGTTTCATCCCATTACATTACAAACCATTGCGAAAAGTTTGCTATTTAAGCTTCTACTTTTCAATAAAGTTGATCAAACTGCATCCTTCAAAACTTCATGCAGATCAGTTTCATTTCCTTTGCTATTAATGCGCCTCTGTGTATTATGCAATGGTTCAAAACTATATTTGGAGAAATTTGCTTTACTTTGCCTTTTAAACCTTTATTTTATCCTGTAATGCAGCCACACCATCAGTACAAATCACAAAGCACTTGTTCCACAGCAGATTATTTGTTTGAAAGAAAATACTTAATAACATCAAAAATCTTTCTGCCCATCGTTCTTCCTTCCAAAGCTTTGCAAAATAGAAAATCCTCCAAAATATCTCCCTCATAGCAGTATCTCACATATACAATAAGTTGAGCAAGGTTTTAAATATCTGTGGATTTATCTAATTGTATTGCAAAAATTGGACTTTCTCTCAAATGATTTAATAAACTGAATTTAATGTTATCCGCAATAATTGTAATATACCGAGAAAAATTGTGTCTGGATAGAGGAATGGCATTTAAATTGTTGTTGTTGTTCTTTTCTCCATGCATAATTGAAATCATTTTTATTGCAGCAGGCAGAACAAGAGATTCAGCAACATTATGTGATTTCAAATTTTTTCCTATTAAATATGAAACTTCTAACGATGCTCTTAAAGCTTTACAAGGAACTGCCATATGTTCCTTCATGAAATATTTCAGACCTTGTATGGCGTTGGTGTGACTTGAAAGGATTCTGGGTGCTTCGTATTTAAGTGTCTTTTTCATTTAATAGGTTTCATGCTGTTCCATTTTTTTAACCCATTATGCACAAAGGACATTGCTCATCATCAACAACACTGTAAGTAAAGCCATACTTCATAAATTCTTCTTGATATTTTCTATTCTTTTTCATTCTTTTTGATTTGGAATATGATGGCTCTCTACCAGAAATCTGTGGTTGCACTACACTTGAAATAATATTTGTGTCCAAATTTTCACATGATACATTTTCTTACCCTTTCAGCTTGTGAATTATCTGTAGCAACATTATTGTCATCACTCCTCGACCATTTTGTTCCAATTGTCCATGATAAAATATATAAAAATATGTATTTTTTGTCTTCTTAAAAACAACAATAATGTAAAAAGTGCCAGTAGAATGAAAAACACATCCAAGTTGATGTGAAAGCACCGAATTACAAAGCAGAATAAAGCATGCATGCAACAGACTTGCTGTTTACTGCCACTGCATATTCACACCTCCGGCCTGCAGGCAATTTCAGAAATTTTTGCTGTAGGAAGCACGAATTAAGAGCTAAAGGGATTACAGTTCATCAGTTGAGTAGTACTGAGAAGTATCAATACATACTGAGAAGTCACACTAGCCAGCTGCTTTCTGTGTGCCCATAGCCAGTGAGAAAATTTAAGGCATATTACCCACAAGGAAAACAAGTAAGAAAGCCACCTGCATCACACTTGAAACCACTCTAAAAAATAAAGAGTGACAATAGGGTTCATTCATATCTCAAACTTCATCAAAGTAGTAAGGTCTCTACACTTACAGAATTGAAAAAATAATTTTAACAACAGGTTTTTTAGCTTTTATGTACACAATAATTAATTTTATTTAAAAATAGCTGCAACCCCTTTAATTTATCCCACGATCCCTCTGGGAGTCACGCCCCATAGTTTGCACACCACTGACCTAACAGAATGTGTACGGTGTTTTTTCCCCAAGTTAAATACATAATGTTAAATCAGGCATGATAAAGTCAGTGTTCCATTCTTTTTGTGAAGAAAGCAATTAAAAGTTTACTTGGATACATTAGAAAAGTTTCTCCTCAGAAGAAACCGAGCATTTTATTTTTCAGCAAAGTGGTGCACACCTTTGAAAAATAAATATTCTTTCTTCTGATATTATGGTGCATAATGCTGTGACTATTCAATTTACTGGTCAGTGGATACTAAGAATTGAACCAGTTTTCATACTTTATTTATTTCCAGTGGACTTACTTTGCCACTATGTAAAAAACATTGTTAAATGAGTGAAATTTGCAGCACTTGAAATACATTATTTTCATTATCTAACCAACACCAAGTTGGTGTTGGCAGGATAATGAAAGGAGCCTGTACTGAATTGCCCCAATCCACAAATAAAACTAATTTTGCAATTCAAGTCTTAAAAATTGTTATGCTATATTGTGTGTTATAAATATTTATTTGTGAAACCATGAAAGACTTTCTCAGATGCTCTGTATTATTATATTACTTAAAAGTACTATCTGCTTAATTTCTACAACTTATTTTGTTTCCCCCCCCAATAAAAATTCCTAAAATATTATATATTTTCATAAAGTTTCATAAAAAAAATATATATATATTCTGCAAGTATAACTTTGATTTGCTAACTGCATCAAACTAGCAATAATAATCAGTTTATTATATAATTATTGCACGATTTAGACCAATTAAGCAAAATAACATTAAAAATTTTAACCAAAAACTTTACAGAATTATTTAAAATTATGAGATCATAATGTCTTTCAACAGTATATTCTTTCGGCCTTTCCTTATTGATCTGATGAAAATACATATGAGCAAAATTATTGATATATGGCAAAACAGTGTAAGATTACAATATTTTATAAGATTAATTCTTAAAATAATAAATAATAATAATGTGATTACTACTGTAGTCTTCGGTTTTCTACTCCTAATAAAAATTGCTCATTTAGGCAGCTTTAGGTACTGCTGATCTACTGCATTTGGCATTAACAAAAGAAGGATTAACTTCTGAAGCAGCTGTTAGTCGCATATGGATGGTAGATTCTAAAGGTCTCATCGTCACAGTAAGAAAATAATATATAGTTGTCTATTAATTTGGACTTACAACAAGATGTTCGTGTTGAATTGAGTAAATTGTTTCTAAATTATTATAACTTATTTGCAATACAACACTTCCTTTATAGACTTTGACTTGTGTGTGTGTGTGTGTGTGTGTGTGTGTGTGTGTGTGTGTGTGTGTGTGTGTGTGTGTGTGTGTGTGTGTGTGTGTGTGTGTGTGTGTGTGTGTGTGTATTAAGATAAAAATATATAAAGCTGATGCCATTAGCAGAGTTACCAATTTTCTTTTTATTATAATTAGTTAAAGTTTTCAATTTATATATAGATTGGAAACTTTAATCTATTCCTTACTTTTATTACTTTAATAAAAAATATACAGTGGGCCTCGACTTCCAATGACATCAACATTCTATATTCTCAGGAACCGATTTACCTTCCATTATGATATTTATTTTAAGGACCGATGATATTTGCAGAAATCGATGGCTTTCTGATATAGCTGGAATGATGCATTGGTGGAAATTTTCAGATATGTGGCGTGCTGAACATCATTCGTACGATTATTCTCAACCAATTAGCATCTTTGTTATTGTTCAACACAACATTCCCACGTATTACAATACTTCGAACAATTTCTTTATCTTCTGTTTGATGCACTTGTCTAGTGTGTAAGCAGAGTGTATTTTTATTAATTACACGAAACCGGCCTCTTCTGCAAGCGAATGCCCAGGAGAATGTTCATCACTAAGGATGAGGCTAGTTTACCTGGACGTTTACCTGTGGAAGATAGGCTCACTCTCCTGTTGGGTGCCAATATCTCTGGAGATTTTAAGCTGAAGTCTTTGCTGGTGTATCACTCTAACATCCCCAGAGTATTTAAACAACAAAATGTCAACAAAGGCATGCTGGGAGTGTTTTGGCGTAGCAATAAGAAGGCCTGGATTACAAGATATGTCTTCAATGAATGGGCACTTGAAATTTTCTGTCTTTCAGTGAAGAGTTATCTTGAGAAAAATAAGCTTCCTGTGAAGGCACTGCTCCTGCTGGCTAATGCGCCAGGCCATGATCCCAACTTTGTCCAATCTCTTGAGGCACAATTTGATTTTGTGGAAGTCAAATTTTTGCCACCCAACACTACTCCCCTTCTTTAACCAATGGACCAGCAAGTGATTGCAAACTTCAAGAAAATCTAGACAAAGAAAATGTTCGCAAGTTGCTTTGCAGTGACCTCTGTTGAAATTGCCCTCACCCTCAAAGATTTTTGGAGGTTGAAGTACATCCTGGACTGTGTGAGGCTAATCGTAAGTTCTTGAAATGATGCTTCCACCAGATGCTTAAATTCAGCCTGGAAAAACATCTGGCCTTTAATCATCCATAACTTTGACTGATTTGAAGATGATGGTGCTTTGAAAAATGATATTGTCACCTTGGTAAATCAACGGGTCTGGAGGTTGACGAAGAGGATGTGGAGGACCTTATTGATGCTCATGGGCATGAGCTGACAGAGGAGCTACAAGAGTTGGAGAAAATTATGAAGAGTGACACTGGAGAGGAAGAGGACACCCAAAAGTTTAAGTTGAAGAGTTGAAGACTGTCATTGTTGGGAACATTTAAGAGAAGTGGTAAAAAAACACCCAACATTTAAAAACACTGAACTCGTGATGTGCAAAACGGAAGACAAAGTCATGTCTTACTTCAAGAAGCTACAAAAAAAGTAATCAGAAACAGTCCACTTTGGACAGTTTCTTTGCCAGTAGCAGCAAAAGACAAAAGACTGAAAGGACATCTGATCTAATCCCACCACCACTTCAAGTCTAAAGTAAATGCTAATTTATTGGGTTTTTTATTTTTTATTTTACAATGTTTTATAACTATTTATTAAATAATCTTTATAAAACACTAATTTTTAATGTGAAATCAAGTATAACATGTACTTCCCCTATTTTATGTGTTATTGGGGTGGCCTGTCAAGAGTTTAGAATGAATTATAAGAAATCAATGTATTATTAGTTTCAACTTACAATATTTTCAACGTACAATGGGTTTTGTGGAACAAATTACCATCATATTTTGGGGCCCCTACTGTATATAAGAATATACACAGAAAATATATATACAGGGTGTCTCAAAAATATTGGTACAAACATTTAGGGGAGGTAGGTAACATCTAAAGGAATGTGAATCGCATAGGAACCCATAACCGGAAACGTCACGGGAAAGTAGTAGCAGAGGCACAAGAAGCAGAAATGACACAAGACAGTAATTAGTGACAAACATTTATTTGACATAATATTAACAATGGAGTATGAGATGGATGCATTTCATGATGTTAAAACAGATGCTTGAAGGTTCCACAATGAAACGTGATGCATGCGTGACACCGACGCAGCATGGATTGGCGACACGGTCGAACACATCTGGAGTTTCTTTGACAGTAGCAACAGCGCAGACGAGTCTTGCCACGAGATCCATTTCCGTCTCCACAGGCGATTCATGCACGATAGGCTTGAGAGCCCCCACAGAAAGAAATCAAGGTTCGATAAATCAGGTGAGCATGGGGGGCCAGGCAACAGGTCCACCACAGCCAATCCATCGACGCCCAAAACGCCTGTTAAAATGGTCATGAACACACTTTCCATAATGTGCAGTCACCCCATCATGTTGAAACCAAATGTTGCGTCTCACATTTGCTGGAATGTTATCAAGTAACCCTGGCAGAACTTGTTCAAGAAAGATCCGATATTTAGTGGAGCTCATGCGGGATGGTAACAGGTATGGGCCGACTAAGCAGTCACAGACCATACCTGTCCATTTATTGTGAAACGATGTTGTGCCGCATGGGGGTGCACACCGTGTGGGTTGTCGTGAGCCCACACATGAGCATTGTGCTGATCGAATAAGCCTTCCCGAGTGAAATAAGCCTCATCTGTGAACAAAACATAGGCTGGAAAATTCAAGTCTTGAACATTTTCTTGGAGAAACCACTGCGCAAAAGCCACACATGCAGGATGATCTTGGGGGAGCAGTAACTGAACCCTTTGGAGATGAAAGAGGTGTAAGGAATTGTCATGCCAGACATGCTGTACACTGCAACAAGACACTCCTAAGGCAGAGGCAATGGCACGTGTGCTGCTTGTAGGATTATTCTGCATGGCATTCAACACACTTTCTTCCATGGCGGGAGTTCGCATCGAACGTGGTCTGCCTGCACTACTCCTGTTACCCCTAAATGACCCAGAATTGCACAAATTTTGATGCACACGTGCAAACAAACGGTGGTCCGGTACATGTCTCGTGAACTGATGAACAGCGCCGTGTACCGACTTACGGTGATGTTTCCGGTTATGGGTTCTTATGCGATTCACATTCCTTTAGATGTTACCTACCTCCCCTAAACGTTTGTACCAATATTTTGGAGACACCCTGTATATATACTGCATTGATAACTTTTTTTTTGCGCAACTGTGACTAATATGAACCACACAAAACAAGATGTGATCTCCCAACTCCCCATGGGGGCAGACCTGGTGGTATGGCAGTTTTGCCACTGCTCATGGAAATCATAAATAGGACAGTTTGTGCCTTATTAGCATTAGCATTAGCATTAGTAGAGGCATTTGATGCAAGAAAGCAAGCTTATGCAGCATCAGCCAAAAAAAAAAAAAAAAAAAAAACCCACTTCCACTTCACCCCTCTGTTCGTTCAAAATACCTGTCCAGCTGAGCCTTAAACTTATTTAGGCTATCAACCTCCACCACAAGGGATGGAAGTCTGTTCCACCAACCAACCACCCGCTGGCTAAAGACAAATTTCCGCACGTCTATCCTACATCTGTCTTTCCTCAATTTGAATTTATGCCCTCTCAGGTGATTATTCTGAGCTAGAGGAAGAATCCCATCAGCATTGAGCATGCTTAAACCATTCAAGGCTTTATACACCTCTATCAGATCACCTCGCTGGTGCCTAGTCTCCAGACACTGTAATTTGCAAAACTTAAGCCTTTCTTCGTAAGAGCACCCCTTTGTTCCATTCACTAATCTTGTTGCCCTTCTCTGTACTCGTTCCAGCAGCTCTACATCCTTCTTGAAATGAGGCCTCCAGACCTGTATACAGTACTCTAGGTGTGGCCTGACCATTGCCTTATACAATGGAATAATCACTTCCTTATCCCTGCTGGAAAAATTCCTGTATATCATTGACAATACTCCATGAGCTACTCTTGCAGCCCGTCTGCACTGCTCAGAGAACTTCATATCTGCCTGCACAACCACCCCCAAGTCCCTTTCATTCTCTACCACTGTCAGTGTTGTACCACAGAGTTGATACGTTGCTCTGGGGTTGCTGTTTCCCATGTGTAGTACTTTACATTTGTCAATGTTAAACTTCATTTGCCACCTCTCAGCCCATCTGCTCGACCTTTCCAGATCCTGTTGCAGCAGCATAGTGTCAGTAGTGTCCTTGACAACCCTGCCAACCTTTGTATCGTCTGCAAACTTGGACATTAATCCCGATATACCATCATCAATATCATTTATAAATACAGAAAACAATAATGGACCCAACACTGAGCCCTGAGGGACTCCACTAATAACATCAGTCCACGATGAGCAGTGTCCATTGATTACCACTCTCTGTCTTCTCCCCCTCAACCACCCCTTTATCCATAGCAGCAATTTGCCTCCAATGTCACACTGCTCCAATTTGTGTAGCAGTCTTCCATGTGCAACAGTATCAAAAGCCTTTCTAAGATCCAAGTATATAATATCAAAGTTATTCCCTGCATCCAGTTCTTTTGTGACTGCATCATAGTATCCAATCAAGTTGGTCAGGCAAGACTTCCCCTTAACAAAACCATGCTGTGTCTGAGCTATAACTGAAGTCTTGTCTAAATGATCCTGCAGTGCTTCTTTAACCAGTGCCTCCATTAATTTTCCTGGAACAGAAGTTAAGCTCACAGGTCTATAATTACTTGTGTCAGCCTTTGATCCTCCTTTGTGAATTGGGGTCACATTTGCACATTTCCAGTCTATGGGTACCTCCCCTGAGTCCAAGGAAGCTCTCATAATTATGGCTAAGGGTTTGCTTACTTCCTTTGCTGCCTCCTTTAATATAACTGGATAGATCCCATCCACCCCGGGTGCCTTTCTTGTGTTTATCTTCAACAGTTTCTCCTCCACTTTACTCCCAGTTATTTCAAGATTCTGTAACTTATTGCTAGAGTTGAATACACCTCTGGCATTCCCCTCGCTGAATAACTCCTCATGTGTGAATGTCGATGCAAAATATTCATTTAGTTTGTTAGCCACCTGAGCAGGATCATCAACACTTGACCCATCAATATCAAGTGGACCAATCTGATTCATCCCTTTCCTTCTAGAGTTTACATAAGTAAAGAACTCTTTGCTGTTTTTCTTTGCATCCCTTGCCAAGGATTTCTCGTAATCTGCCTTCGCCTGCCTAACCTCCTTTGTAACTTGGTTGCATATCAACTTGTATCTATCATAGGCTTCTGTGTCATGTGTTAATTTGTAAGTATCCCATGCATTTTTCTTCTCTGCCATATGCCTCATTAGTTCATCTGACATCCATTTTGGCCTAAACCTTGAACAATATTTCTTAGTTGGTATGTAAAGCCTAGTAGCTTCCAAGATAAGTTCTTTGAATGCTTCCCATTTTGAATTTGCTGTTGGTAACATCATCAGTTGGTCCCACTGTATAGAATTTAAATACTGTCTCAGTCCATCGTAGTCGCCTTTACGGAAGCAATAACCCTTCTCTTTACCCCTAATGGTAGTTACCTCTTTGAGTAAATCCCACTTCAGCACACTGTGATCACTGCCACCTAGTGGTTCATTTATCTGCAGATTCTTAATGCATGAAGAATCACTGCTGATAATCAAATCAAGAGTATTACTCCCTCTAGTTGCCTCCCGAACATGCTGATGTAGAAAACAATCATCCAATAAATCCACAAAAGCCCTGCTAGTGTGTGAGTATCCAGCCCCCAAATTCCAGTCAATATCTGGGAAATTAAAATCTCCCATTATAAGACACTCTGATTTACTGGCCCACTCTATTTCCCTGTACAGTTCCTTATTATACTCATCAGAGTCATTAGGCCTATAGCACACTCCTACTCTCAATTTTGATCTCCCAATGTTTATGTCACACCAAACTGACTCCACACTGCACTGTCCAGCGATGTTGACTGGCTTCACTTCCTTGGTTTTTATGTGTTTCTTAACTAATAGCATAACACCTCCCCCCTTCCTATCCTGTCTATCCTTTCTGTAGACGTTGTACTCCCCAAATTGCAGTTCCGCATCCCTTATATCTGTGTGACACCACGTCTCTGATATCCCAACAATATCTGCCTTTGATGTTTTGAGCAATACCTCAAATTCATCAAATTTATTTACTAAACTCCTAGCATTGGTGTACACGCAAGTATACCTGCACCTGTTTCTATTCTTAGCTACCCTAACACAACCCATGTGTTTACTTGTACCACAATGGCTCCCAGCAGTCTCTGAAATACCATGCATCTTGTTTTTCAGGCTTCTGCTCATTCTAATAGAAGCAGTGCAAGAATCTCTTTCACCTCTGCCAGTGACTACTGTCAATCTATTGGTCTTTGTCTCCCCCCAAGCTAGCAGTTTTCCGACCCACCTAACACTGCCTCGATAGCATCAGCAAATATTCTTGCACCCTTTCTATTTAAGTGTATCCCATCCCTGTAGAAGCAATCTCTCCTGTTAACAAGTACAGTCCAGGGTGAAAAAAATTCTACCCCTTGAGCCTTGCACAATCTTTCCAGGGCCGAATTGATCGACAAGGCTCTCATCATATACTCCCTCCTATCGTGTCTGGGCAGAATTGCAGACACTTTCAAATTCAACCCTAATTCTCGGCTTTTGTTCAACAGTGACCTGTACTTGTTAAGTAATTCTGCTGGTCTCCTACTCTTAATATTATTAGTGCCAACGTGTACAACTATATCACCTTTTGTGCCCTTAAAAGATGATATTCGCTCTACAACGTCATCAACCTTTGCCCCTGGCAGACATACCCTGGTCCTGTTCCACCTATCTTTTTTACAAAGCATGTTCCCCGTTTCCCTGACAATAGAGTCACCAACAACTACTAGTTCCTTCGGGACCAGCGCATTCTGCCTTGGGGGTTGTCTCTGTGTCACGCGATGCCCAAGTGCAAGCTCTGGCGTTGATGTGGGCAGCTGAGAGCTTGATGGGCCCCTCAATTTAGTTTCTTCGAGGGCATCCACCCTGTCCTTCAAGCTCTCATATAGGCCCAAAAGAACGCCGAGTTGTTGCCTGATATCGATACACTCCTTGCATCGCGCACACGCAAAGACATCCCCCTTGGCAGTATCATGTCCCGTACCCGATTGCTCTGCAAACATCAAGCAAACAGTGCATTTTATAAGGCTGTGAGTCAGAGGACAACTGCCCCCCTCAGTTCTGCTCTGAGCCACAGCACTTCCATTAGCTTGAGCCTTTTGCTTTGCTGCTCTGGTCTGAGTCATGATTCTATTAATTTATTAATTAATTATGTTATGTTATTAATTATATTACGTTTGTAATCTAAGTCGTTATATGTATTTATTTAAACGTACAATTTAACTGCTAACGAAGTTCAACTAACGCTATCTAGTATGGTATATAACCTACGGTATATCTAGTACGGTATCACAATGGCGGGAAAGTTAATAACGGTAGCGGTAGTTACGAACACGTGGAAACCCTTACCGATACTTTTACAAGGCCGAGTAAAGAATAAATACACCAAATTAATCAAAAAATCACAAAATAATGTTATACTACTAAATTTAAATCAAAAGTTTTAGAAAAACAATAATTTCAAATCAATAAATAAGAAAAATCCACTTAGCGGCTTGGAACACGACCGTCACTAGTAGCCTCTTATTTGTGGGTCTGCAGAAAACATCACTGAGAAAATCCAAGAGGGTGCAGGAACATCCTTCACCATGTCAACTATCCATAAAGAGCCTTGGATTTAACAATAAGGTAGCTGTACTCATGCCTAATATTACAGTCACCAATGTGAAATGACTTTAGTTTCACGTTAACATTAGAAAAATACCTTTAGTCCATTCAAATACTGAAACAGAAAGTTCTAACACTTTTTAATTTCTTCATCAGAAAGGTTGTTACAAGATGTTGAGGCCATATGTAAATACCTCACTTCTGAGAAAAATATAAGGTATTCTGTGACTTCTAAAATGAATAAAATAAACAAAAGTAAACAATTGCTGCCTGTTGCTAACAATTGAATATGAACATTGGCCTAGTTTTTCACATTGTTTATGTGAAATATAAATAGATGGTAGTGCAATAATTATATGAGCACAGCGGGAAAACAAATTTCATAATTGGCAAAACCGACCACCTCGACCACCTTGGCTGCCATGACATCAAGTGGGAGATAGAATTTTTACAATTTTATAGAGGCCATGACATGAGATCAAAAGTTTAAGCATTATTTGTGGAGATTGATCATTTGGTATGCAGTTTTTTTTTTCCTTCAGGAAACTTGTATTTGTACAAAGATTTTGAGGTAATTCAATTCAGAAAAAATTTCAGTGTTGGTCGTTAGTACTTAATAGGCATCTGCAGGCATTTTTTGCATTGCCAGAGGTAATGCAAAAAATACCTGCAGACGCAATATTGCTGATTGCTTTCATTTGTACATTGATGGATGTTGGTCCCTGTTGAGTGCCCATCAATGTATACAGGCTGTAATCAGCAGGTGATAAATTTTAAATAATAATAATAATAATCTGGTATAACGGCATAATAGTTTTATTTATATTAATAAATATGCAATGATTGCATAATGTTCAATTATTTAATGACATTAGCGATCATTAATGTATCTTTACTTTCACATAAGTACTCGTATTGCCTTTTGTTATCATGTAATGTAATTTAATGAAGCATAAGCCCAAATCTTGATAGCCAAAAGTTGGTCTCTGTCACTGGAGGGACAAGATTGTCCAAGATAAAAACTGAATAAAGAAAAATTTCTGAATTATGTGAATTATTTCAATATCTTACTCCTTTTTTATTATGATTTGGGAACTTATAAATTACTAGATGTAAAGTTAAAAATATATCTATGTTAATACAGTTGGTTCAGTGGTGTCCTGACAGCTAACGCAGTGTCTGCTGTCAGGACACCACTGCTGTTCTATGACTGCTGTTCCTTGTAGAAAGGTCTGAGTTTGATTTCAAGGAAAAATTTTTATGGACTTCATTTTTTTTTACACAGTGGTCAAGTTATTCTGTACAGTCAAGAGCTGCATGAATTTTTTTCTCTGATAGTTTTGAGTTTTTTTATCCAAATTCTTCATAGCCTTAGTTGTCTCAGCTCAAATTCCAGTTTAACTAACCAACTGTGGTTACTTGGAATTTTCACATTACTTATTTTTTACCTGGACAAAGTAGCATGGGATGAGATTGAGTATTGCTATCTTAATACATCACTATTATAAATTTTAAATTTCGTACATAATATGCAACTGGCTTTAGAATTTTGAATATACAAGGGGTGATCATTTAATTTGTGGACTAGTGCAAGATTTATGTTTACCACACAAACTTTCCATAACTGCCACTACAGGCACTCTCCCTGGTCGCTACTGAGCAGACTGTGTGTGTGTGCATACTGCTACTTGTCGAGCTAGTGCTGCATGAAGAGTTTTTTTTTTAGCTGTATATCACTGGCAATCATTTTGAAGCAAGTATCATATTGGACGTACAGATTGAACAATGATATCTGATTCGTTATTGTGTCAGACAGGGCTTAAATGCATCGGAAACAGTTAAAGAGATGAATGAAGCTGTTATGTTTGTTATTTGGTTTTTAGGAGCATTAGCAACTAAGGCCATATTGCTCCGAGAATATGCGGTGGTCATTCCCTTGACCTTTCCGCATCCTCCATATTTGGTGGTGATGGGCTCAAACCCTGGTCTAATCAAGAAGCGTGTGCTACGCACTGCTGCTTCTTCCCACCTGGCTACGGAGGCGCCTGATGAATGAAGCATGTAGTAATGAGGGTCTTGGTAGGACGGCCATATTCTGGTGTGACTGAACTTTCTGGTGTGAAATGGCTTTTCCATCAAGACAGTGCCAGGCACCATGCAGCTGCTTGTATTGTGCAGGCAGTGATCACTGCCATAGGTTCTGAGGTTCTGCCACATCTTCCTTATTCACTGGACTTGTAATTTCTTCCTGTTTCCGTGTCTGAAGAAAGTTGTGAAAGGCAAACGTTTTGCTTCCAACACAGCGATGCTCACAGAATTACAACAGAAGCACTTTGCAGCCATTTCAAAAAATTGCTTGCAAGAAGCATTTAATGCATGGGTACAATGGTGGCGAAAGTGTGTAAAGTTCAAGGGAGAGTATTTTTAGAAGGAGAAATCCATAGAAGATTAGATGATGACAATTAAGATAAGACCTTGCACCAGTCCCCAAATTAAATGATCACCCCTTGTAACATTTAAAATAGATAGTTGGATAACAAATATTTGTATTAATAAAGTCATATTTTTAGATTCTAGTACTATTGAATCCATAATTTACTTGATATATATACATATATCAACTACCACATATTGTAAAATTAATTCCTTTTCTCACCCCAACAGAATCGACCAACTGGTGGACTGACTGACCACAAGCTACGTTATGCCAAAGAACACGAATATCTTAAGGATCTAATAGATGTGGTTAAAGCCGTAAAGCCTAATGTGTTAATTGGTAAATTTATTTGTTTATTATATATATTTTTTTGCTTGAAATTGAATTTCTGATTTTAAATATAAAACTTTTATAATGCAGAACATACTCTGTATTCAAACTTTTCACTTTTTTTTATATACAGCCACTTCCTGACTTAC
Organism: Mastigoproctus giganteus; assembly: GCF_048544385.1. Taxonomy (NCBI): domain Eukaryota; kingdom Metazoa; phylum Arthropoda; class Arachnida; order Uropygi; family Thelyphonidae; genus Mastigoproctus; species Mastigoproctus giganteus. The sequence goes on along the minus strand of NC_143582.1, from coordinate 37,508,119 downwards.
GTAAGGGTTGCATTCTGCAGAACTCTTTATGTAAGTCGAATTTTATGTAAGTTGGAATTTCCCTAAATGCTTATGCAGCACTCGCAACTATGCACGCTGAATTTGATTGAAGCAAAAAAGAAATGTTTGACGAACATGTAAATAGAACATGTAATTGAACATTTGTTCAATTTTTTTTATCTCATGCGCAGGAAAAATTACAAAAGTGTACAAAATTACAAAAATTTCAAAATTATAAAATTACTCTCCGGCTAATAACTATGCTGCTGTGGAAATTGAGGGCTGTGGAGATTTAGAAGGGGGTTTTTCCATTACACCACAAAATTTCTCTGCAGCTGCAGAATTGACACTGATGACTTCACCGCATACTTTAATATTTGGAAACCAATAAGATTCTTGAACCTATTAAACCACCCATTGCTTGCCACAAACTTGGCTTGGAGTTTGCCATACTTATCCTTAATGTCTTCATAAATACTTCTTGATTTTGCTTGAATGGCCATTAGACTCATGGGCACTTGTTTCTGAATCTGATTTTCCTCCATGTTATTAATAGCTTTTCCATCTTCAATATAGTATCTGAACAATGTTTTGTGATCACTGTTGATCTTAAATGCATTGATCCTTTAAAATGTTCTTTTATACACTCACTGTCCTTTAAAATAGTATTCAGTGTTGAAGCAGTGGGATCTAATTACCTTGCAATAGACGACAAACTTTGTCCTGCTTCATGCTTCCTAATAATTTTCATCTTCATTTCTAAATCAATTTTTTTTGTTTACTAGCACTGCCATCACATGCACTTTTCGTTGGTTGCTTTACCTTCATCATTGTAATAAGTAAATAGGGATGAAGAGAAGATTCTGAAAATTTATTTATGTTTTTTTTATGATTGAAGATTTCAGTGAAGGAGAATACATTTCACCATAATACCATAATGTAAAAACCCACAGAATTCCAGTTATTGCAACTGCAATAAGATCGAGTTTACTACCTGTTTATAATAGATTGCACTAACAGAAAAGCCCAATAAACCTGAAAGTGCAAATTGTTTTTATTGTTTTATGGTAGTGACCTCCAGTAATGTGTTTTAGAAAAATATCACAAAGGTGTTCAAAATTGATTCTTATAACAGAACATATAATAACGATGAAAGTGTAGTGCAATTTCCATTATAAAAATGACCTTTTAGAGAGATAAGTAGCTTAGTTATATAGCGAAAATTTCAAATTCCAAGGTCTTGGAACGAATTACCTATAAAACAATGTTTTATTGGGTTCACATTGCAATATTTTCACAATACCTAACAAAATAAGTTTCCACAATTTTTTTAAGTTTGCACTGGCCAACAAAAACTTGCGTAAAGTCGAATTTCCATAAGTCAAGTATTATGTAAGCTGGGGAGTGCCTGTATTTATATTTAAAGTATGTAGGATGCATTGCATTTTAGATACCAAAAATTATAAAGTTACTTCTATAGTTTGGTGTGTTATCTCTGCAATTGCATGAGGGTGCTAAGGTGCTAGGAAATATATTTTATATGCTCAGTAAGGGTGCCTGGTTCATATTATTTATACTAGTATCTACCAGCTTCCCATCATTAAATGAAGTTTGATATAAATGACAAGTATAATCTCTTAGATTAGATACATACAAACAAAAAAAAAGAGTTACAGTAATAATAATGAATCCAGAGCGCACAGGCCTCTTTAATCATAAGTATAATCTCTAATAAAGTTATTCAGAAAGTAAGAAATTCTAAGACAGACTTTAAAGAGATAGTGGTAAAGGGGGTGAAGTCCAATAATACAGAAGTTTTGAATATGTAAACACTAGAAGGAAAGTGCCAAACTATATTGGCCCACTACAGGACAACTTTGGTAACACCATAGAAAATCCAAAATGGATAGCTGATGACCAAAATAAATTTTTTTTGCATCAGTACTTACTTATAGATGAGTATCCTTTTAAGGTTGGCAGTTCTATTGGTCCAGACAGCAAGTATCAGGAACTAGATGACTGTGTGATCACTGAAAACAGATTTCTCAAATATGCCAAGCTGTGCTTGCTACCTGGGAGTCTAAACACTGATGTAACTGATATTCAGGTGACACTCAAGTCAAGTGGACCTAATTTCAGCAAAGTCCAGTCAGTTTGTGACAATCAGATCCTCTGCTTGTACCTTCATGGTGGTGGGATTGTTAGTAATCCTGGGTATAACCCCCATGTGCAAGCCCTGAAATAGGTCACCTAGCACACCTGGGTGACCACTCAGGTGCAAACCAACATAAGCAGGGGGTAGAGGTGTGGCACTCAGACCACACGGAGGAATGTCACCCCTCTGTGTTATACAAGTTTGTTGTGCTTGAATATGAAAAAACAAAGGAACTCACTAGATTATTCAGTAATAATGAAGGAAGCAGCAGGACAGGTTAACAAACCCTTACCCTTCATCTGGGTCCAGCAGATTGGAGCATGTGCAATTCCCTCTCCAATTTATAAAGGCAGTTCCAAGGGTGAAATGGGTAATTGCCGACCGGGCTAGCCGAGTGGGTAAAGTACCTGCCCAGCAACCCAAAGGTCGCGGGTTCGATTCCCGCCTCGGGCTTGGATCAAAGTACTGCAAAAACCTTGGGAGGTGCAATATGGCCACAGAAGCCGATGCGCCAACAACTACTAAATCAATTCGGGAGGCAACTAGAGGGAGTAATACTCTTGATTTGATTATCAGCAGTGATTCTTCATGCATTAAGAATCTGCAGATAAATGAACCACTAGGTGGCAGTGATCACAGTGTGCTGAAGTGGGATTTACTGAAAGAGGTAACTACCATTAGGGGTAAAGGGAAGGGTTATTGCTTCCGTAAAGGCGACTACGATGGACTGAGACAGTATTTAAATTCTATACAGTGGGACCAACTGATGATGTTACCAACAGCAAATTCAAAATGGGAAGCATTCAAAGAACTTATCTTGGAAGCTACTAGGCTTTACATACCAACTAAGAAATATTGTTCAAGGTTTAGGCCAAAATGGATGTCAGATGAACTAATGAGGCATATGGCAGAGAAGAAAAATGCATGGGATACTTACAAATTAACACATGACACAGAAGCCTATGATAGATACAAGTTGATATGCAACCAAGTTACAAAGGAGGTTAGGCAGGCGAAGGCAGATTACGAGAAATCCTTGGCAAGGGATGCAAAGAAAAACAGCAAAGAGTTCTTTACTTATGTAAACTCTAGAAGGAAGGGGATGAATCAGATTGGTCCACTTGATATTGATGGGTCAACTGATGAATCAGATTGGTCCACTTGATATTGATGGGTCAACTGTTGATGATCCTGCTCAGGTAGCTAACAAACTAAATGAATATTTTGCATCGACATTCACACATGAGGAGTTATTCAGCAAGGGGAATGCCAGAGGTGTATTCAACTCTAGCAGTAAGCTACAGAATCTTGAAATAACTGGGAGTAAAGTGGAGGAGAAACTGTTGAAGATAAACACAAGAAAGGCACCCGGGGTGGATGGGATCTATCCAGTTATATTAAAGGAGGCAGCAAAGGAAGTAAGCAAACCCTTAGCCATAATTATGAGAGCTTCCTTGGACTCAGGGGAGGTACCCATAGACTGGAAATGTGCAAATGTGACCCCAATTCACAAAGGAGGATCAAAGGCTGACACAAGTAATTATAGACCTGTGAGCTTAACTTCTGTTCCAGGAAAATTAATGGAGGCACTGGTTAAAGAAGCACTGCAGGATCATTTAGACAAGACTTCAGTTATAGCTCAGACACAGCATGGTTTTGTTAAGGGGAAGTCTTGCCTGACCAACTTGATTGGATACTATGATGCAGTCACAAAAGAACTGGATGCAGGGAATAACTTTGATATTATATACTTGGATCTTAGAAAGGCTTTTGATACTGTTGCACATGGAAGACTGCTACACAAATTGGAGCAGTGTGACATTGGAGGCAAATTGCTGCTATGGATAAAGGGGTGGTTGAGGGGGAGAAGACAGAGAGTGGTAATCAATGGACACTGCTCATCGTGGACTAATGTTATTAGTGGAATCCCTCAGGGCTCAGTGTTGGGTCCATTATTGTTTTCTGTATTTATAAATGATATTGATGATGGTATATCAAGCTTAATGTCCAAGTTTGCAGATGATACAAAAGTTGGCAGGGTTGTCAAGGACACTACTGACACTATGCTGCTGCAACAGGATCTGGAAAGGTTGAGCAGATGGGCTGAGAGGTGGCAAATGAAGTTTAACATTGACAAATGTAAAGTACTACACATGGGAAACAGCAACCCCAGAGCAACGTATCAACTCTGTGGTTCTACACTGACAGTGGTAGAGAATGAAAGGGACTTGGGGGTGATTGTGCAGGCAGATATGAAGTTCTCTGAGCAGTGCAGACGGGCTGCAAGAGTAGCTCATGGAGTATTGTCAATGATATACAGGAATTTTTCCAGCAGGGATAAGGAGGTGATTATTCCATTGTATAAGGCAATGGTCAGGCCACACCTAGAGTACTGTATACAGGTCTGGAGGCCTCATTTCAAGAAGGATGTAGAGCTGCTGGAACGAGTACAGAGAAGGGCAACAAGATTAGTGAATGGAACAAAGGGGGGCTCTTACGAAGAAAGGCTTAAGTTTTGCAAATTACAGTGTCTGGAGACTAGGCACCAGCGAGGTGATCTGATAGAGGTGTATAAAGCCTTGAATGGTTTAAGCATGCTCAATGCTGATGGGATTCTTCCTCTAGCTCAGAAAAATCACCTCAGAGGGCATAAATTCAAATTGAGGAAAGACAGATGTAGGATAGACGTGCGGAAATTTGCCTTTAGCCAGCGGGTGGTTGGTTGGTGGAACAGACTGCCATCCCTTGTGGTGGAGGTTGATAGCCTAAATAAGTTTAAGGCTCAGCTGGACAGGTATTTTGAACGAACAGAGGGGTGAAGTGGAAGTGGGTTTTTTTTTTTTTTTTTTTTTTTTGGCTGATGCTGCATAAGCTTGCTTTCTTGCATCAAATGCCTCTACTAATGCTAATGCTAATTACAGATGGGTGTTTATTTAATTACAGTTTAACTTCTGTGACAGAGAAAGGTATGTAATCCATGATTAAGGTTGTAATGGAGTTACATTTGTACAGGAATGGAATTATCCAAGAAGAGGGAAGTTTGGGAAAACATTTGACAGACAAATAAAATCATTTGCATCAGAGCATATCATAACTCCTCTGAAACAATTTTGGCATGTGCCAAACAAGTTTGAGTTTGGATATAACATATCCAGTGACTTTGCTACCTTTACCATCTGTGGAATGACATCAGTTACCATTGCAAGCACCTTTCTGTCATCACCACCTTCAGGCCATAATAGTTTAAGAGAATCATTCAAAAATTGAGCAACTAGTATATATCCTTATTTCTATCATTTTACATACTAGCATTAAAGCCTTCAACACTCAGCTTTATCAAAATCATGTTTGGTAAATACCTGCTCTAAGTCAGTTTTATATACTGCTATACAAAATTTTAAGTTATGTCTTAGTGAACAGATTTATTGTTGAGTTAGAAGCAAACTTATGCAATTTGAGTAAGGTGGATTCAACAGAAATTAAAATAGTATTTCTCCAAGAATGAATGAAAGATAGAGTGGAACTTTCAATGTGATTTTGCTGCAAATTAGAACTTTCACAGATCTTGACAAAACAAGATTTAGAAGAGGTAGACTTAGTCTAAATTAAATAAACTGAGACATTTTTCCTTTATTCTCTTTGTAGTCTTGTGATCAGTAGTTAAAAAATTCCAGTTGATTCAAGTGGAATTTTTTAACCAGGTTTAATCCTTTTGAACAAAGCTGCCAATATACTTTTACATCAGTCAAGTCACTGTTTGCTCTCATCAATTGGCTTATAAAAGAATACTGTACATTTTCCTTAGGTGCAATTCAACAATGAAAAGGATAAAATATTTGACCAAAAAGTTCCACACTTTAAGCAAGTAACTGTTTGTTTTGTTTTTTTTGTTTTTTTTTTTGTTCAAAAGTAAAACAACTGTTTTTATTTTTGTTTTCAGAAGGAATTGATATAAATTCCCTTCAAATTCATCATCATCCAAATCTCTTATACCTAGTGGGAGTAAAGGTCACTATGGTAATACAAATCAGTCCTGGAGTATGAGCTTTTCATTCACTATTTTCTTCCCTGTTACTAGCCTATTTTCTGTGTGATCTTTAGTTCTTGCTAGATTAAGTTCATTTTCCTCTGATGTTTGCTTGTTTGATAGCACCATTCCAGCATTCCTTTTGGTTGGATTTTCTGCTAGTATTTTAACTATAGAAAGACAACTGCAGTATACCATCAGTTATCTTTGGTAAATGGGCATTAGACAATGGATTTTGGTTTTCATCACAAAAGCAAAGTTCCTTGGGATTCTTCCTCTTGCTCAGATTATGCACCTGAGGGGGCATAAATTCAAATTGAGGAAAGACAGTTGTAGAATAGATGTGCAGAAATTTGCCTGTAGCCAGAGGGTGGTTGATTGCCAGAACAAACTTCCATCTGTCAATGTGGAACTAAACAAACTTTTGGAGTGAATGGGTGGGAAGGGTTTTTGTTGTTTGGCTGATGCTGTATAAGCTTGCTTCCTTGCATCGTATGCTTCTACTAATGCTAATGGACGCTTACTATCCTCCATAGCCGAGTGGTCAAAGCAAGAGTGCAATTGCACACGCTCTTTGAGTAGATTGAGGTTCAAGCCCCTGACCACTAAATACAGTTGTTATGCCAACCTGCACTGGACCAGCATGGCAGATTATGGTCCGTTCCCTCAACATGACTTGTTGAGGAGGCCTCCATCCTGCAGCGACAATGGCTGCAGCTTTATTTTATTTATTTATATATGCACAAACACTATATTGCCAAAAGTAACCAGACAGTGTTTCAAACAATCTTTTATTGATACAATATTTAATAATATCTTAGCTTCAATTATACACTAATCTTCATAGAATCCAGACCAATATTTGATCACAGGAAGGTGATATTTTGGACTATTCTTCCTTCAGAATTATGATGCAGTCAATTTGGCTACTGATTGTGGGCATGTTGGCCTGTCCCAAAGTTAATGTTCCAGTTCATCCAGAAGTGTTTGGTTGAATAAAGGTTGGGACCCTGGGCAGGCCAATTAAGTTCCTTCATGCTCTTGCCTTCAGACCAAATCACTACAGGATATGCAAAATAACGTGGTGCATTTTCATGTTGAAACAAAAAAGGAGTTTTTCCCAATACAATTGCTGCAGTGTAAGAAGTACCGAGTTGTCCAGAAATTCAATGTACAAAATGGCATTCATTGTTTCAGAACAATGACTAAATGTCTAAGCCCAAGCCATAAGAAAGAACTCCAGTTGGTGAGAGCACCTCTGGTAAATAGCATTCTCTTGGCATCTGCAAGACCAACGTGGCCATCAGATTGGAAAATCATGTAGAGTTATTTTCCAGTCCATAACACAGGAAATGTCCATAACACCATGACATTTCCATTTGGTAATGGAAATGTCATGGTGCTACCATTATGGCAACCACCATTGATTTAATGTTGCATTTTTGCTGCATTGGCACAGGCAAATTTGTTTTTTAATATGGCATCCTAATACAGTAGCTGGTAAATGCCTTGACCATCTACTGTATTTCGTTGCTCTTACTTCTAACTTGAGTACAGCTGCTTTTATATTCGTGATACATGGATAGTGTGCAATATGTCTAGTTTCATTTTTATGAAATTCCAGGGGTGTCCATTTACTTTTGGCAATATAGTGTATGTGTGTACTCACATACATCCTTTCAAGTGGGGCTGAGTTAGATTTTTTTTTTTTTTTTTTTTTGATTTGGTAGTTGTTGGCGCATCGGCTTCTGTGGCCATATTGCACCTCCCAAGGTTTTTGCAGTACTTTGATCCAAGCCCGAGGCGGGAATCGAACCCGCGACCTTTGGGTTGCCGGGCAGGTACTTTACCCACTCGGCTAGCCCGGTCGGCTGGCTGAGTTAGTTATTCTTGAGTAGAAGCACAAGGTGTTCCACCAGGATTTTTTTTATTTCACAAAAGACAGACTGACTGCAAAACAACACTTACAAGGCAAAGTACTACTAAGTTGTCCTTTTAGAAAACTGCTAATGTTACTACCTCCTTTTAAATATGATATACTGAATAAAAACCTAATTAAACCTCAATACATTTTTTTATAATTTTTTCTACAATGCCTTTATGTATATGTTACTGCTCTGTAATATTTTTTTGTTAAATGGACCTCCATTTGCTTCTAGGCGTTTCAGCACAGCCTGGAACTTTCACAGAAGAAGTTCTAAAGACCATGGCTGAACTACATGAGACGCCAATTATATTTGCCCTTAGTAATCCAACTAAGAAAGCAGAATGCACAGCAGAGCAAGCTTACAAATATACAAATGTAAGTATCAGTTCAGTCATTTATGTCCTCCCAAAGAGCACATAAAGTACTCTTTGGGAGGACAGTCCGTTCAAATATGCTATGCTATAATGGGAGCTTACTGTATATCATATTTTCTTAAATAGATTGTATGTAACTTTAATTTTTAACAAAAAATTAGAAAGGTATGGATCAAATTAAAAATGTCCCATCAGGATACCCTAGGAGTTCCACCACACATACTCTAAATTCAGTTTAGATCAGATGGTGAACAGAAGTTATAAATGGGAGACTACTTTGAAAAACAAGATGGTTGAACAAAATGAACCCCCCAACACACATATGCTCTATAAATTTGGTTTGGATTGGAGTTTAATCTTAGACAGCCCTTTTGATGTTCATTCCATAAATATGTTAGTGGGTTTAGATCTAGAAAATTGTCAAGCCCAGGAAAGAGATCAAGTACTTGGATAGGTGGTCATTTCAAATATTTTAGCAGCTAATATATTAAACTTGGAATCCTAAAATGTAAAAAATTATATAGGAAATCCTAAAATATAAAAAATTAGATTATTAAATATTTTATTGTTGAGAATATTATTCCCTTATTTCTTTTTTCCTTATATACAGGGTCAGTGTATATTTGCTAGTGGAAGTCCCTTTACTCCAGTCACAATTGACGACAAAACATTTTACCCAGGTCAAGGAAATAATGCATATATCTTTCCTGCCATTGCACTTGTTGTTATAAACTGTGATGTCCACTATATCGGAGATGAAATATTCTTGATAGCTGCCCAGGTATTTGTGTAGTATTGTATGCATGTTGTATATACTTAACTTAAAATATTGTCTTACTGTAAACTTTAAGAAGTTAAATCTTATATTAATATTCCTATGTTTTCAGTTAGGTTCCTGAACACAATTTAGTTAAAATATGATGATGTCTCATAGCATCAGCATATTGTTTGTAAATTGTTCTCCTCTTACCATAGATACCATAGATATATAAGTACTGAAACATTTAGTGCATTAAAATGTGTTTTTCCTTTCAGTATATATGATGTGTATCTTTCCTTTTAAACAACAAAGTTTACTCCTAAACTTTAAATTCAGATTACCCCCGCTTAATGCTGATAATTTGTTCTGGAAAAACAGAGTGCTAAGTGAGTGCCGTATTCCCATAATGTATTCCCTCTTCCTAGTAAACTAAAAGGGATTTCACTTTAAAATTCCGTGCAGTGTTACCACTCAACAATAAAGTCAACTGATCCTTCGCTGTTTTGAAGCCTGGCAAGTTTTTTTATTCTTTCGATATGAAACTTCTTTTAGGCATCCGTTTCCAAAAAAGTCCTGTTTCATCTATGTTAAAAACTTGTTGAGAAGTATAACACCTCTCTAAAATAATTAAGTTCTTTTTTGAAAGTTTTGACTCCTTGATCTGCATTTATATGGCTTCTCCCTGAATTTTAAATCTATCGAACCAGTCCTTACTAGCCTTAAATGGTTCTACAAGGTGAGCTTTCTTCAGATCATCATATAGGCTAATCACTTTTTATTTAATAATATTTAACGTAATGGAATTGTTTGTTGGATATTATCTTCAATAAAATTATTTAGAAGTCTCTCCATTTCAATCATAATAGCTGGCCTAGCCCTAACCAATTTAGTTGCTTGCAGTGGAACAGCTGTCTTTCCTACTGCTAAAATTAATTCTTTCTTTTTTTATAATTGTTCTTATAGTTGAATCTGCCAGTCCTAAATGATTGCACAGATCTACTTGTCATTGAATGGAATCGATTTGCTTTAAAACGTATAATATAATTTTCAAATTCAGTCTTTTTCTTACCTTAGTATGCTTCATACCGCGTCCAGACATTGTTGATTTTTAATTCTTATCCGCCATTATTAATCTTCGAAAATGTAACTGCATTGCATTAATTATTATACAATGTTTGAGTAAACTGTCCATTACCTAACACTGTAATGAGTGATAACTAGACTTCGGATAAAAGCATATAACGCAAATATTACAAAAATATGTTTGATAATTTTTTAAAATGTTGATCTCAGAACTACGTAACAAGCAACTGTATGCAATTAAATTAGCGTGGAAGAAAATTTCACAAGTCAGTGTGGGAAACTTTTTAATGCTGTTTTGCTATTCATTTTCAAGCTGTCGACTACATCAGATGAAACATTTTCGTTAAACATGTCAAAAATTTAATCTGTATGCTGGTAAAACAGAGTTATAGTGGGTTGTGACAGTAGTAGAGTGAGATATGGGTTATAATATAAGAACAGCACTATAGCGAATCAGCGTAGAGTAAACTGCATTATAACGAGGGCCTGCTGTACTTCTTTTTTTGGAAAAACTTTACATTGGTGAACATCTTGTGCAATATACACAGTGTGCCAATTAAATAACGGGACTGATGCTACTACAAAAAAAGAATAACACTAACGGCAAAGTAAGGTTATATATTTTTGAAGTAATCACCTCCAATGTGTACACACTATTTGCATCTTTTATACAAGTTTTGAAAACACTTCTGGTACCGCTTTCAGCTGGTTGGTCACTGCAGCCTGGATGTCCTCTATCGCTTTCCTTTCATGGCTGTTTTCGTTTTAGGGAACAAAAAGTAATCTGCAGGAGCCAAATCTGAAGAATATGGGGGGGTGTTCGATGATTGGAATCGATTTTTTTTGCCGAAAACACTCAATGCAACACTTGACTCTCTTTTCTCGTTGTTCGAAACTCAACAAATGCTGTAGAAAACGGGAACAAATTTTTCTCTTACCCAGATCTTTTAGAATTTCTAGTACAGATTCCTTATTGCTACCGATCATCTCAGCAAGCAACCTCTTTGAAATTGTTGTTGTCACAAAGGTTAAAAAAATTTCACAATTTTTTTAACCTTTGTGACAATCTCCAGTGTTCGAACAGAGATTGGTTGGCCAGGCCGGGGATCATCCTCTAACAAATAACATCCTTTACAAAAACGAGAAACCATTCAAACACTCTTGGTCGAGACAAACATTCATCGGCATAAACTTTTTTTAAATCTCAAAAGTTTCCATAGCACTTTTTTCCAATTTATAATAAAATTTGATAACTGCTCTTTGCTCCATTTTCAATTTTCTGATGACATGCACAAAACTACTGTTACTCTTTCCGTCTTAAATCACAAACTACTGACCAGACAAGTTTAAACTTGCACTCATTGGAAAAAGCACACTCTAGTGGATCTAATCATGTACTATTTTGGCTTGTTACATTAATACTAAATGCAGAGCACACACAGTCACGTTATTTAGTTGGCACACTGCGTATATGTATCTATACTTGAAGAAAATCTAACTGGATCTAAAGAGTCTATGACAATTGTTGTTATTGTTAGAGGTTTTACAGCACAATGGCAGCTAAAGACCATTATGCACAGAACAATGGTAGGAAATAACTTATGGCAGTCATTTACATTAGTTTTCAGAATACAGATTACTATAGTGAAGATATTGTAAGTTAACCTATTCTAAACAATGCGTTGTTGACTGTCTTTTGCATTGATTGCACCTTCTGGATGTTGAAAAACTGATCATTTTACTGTATTTCAGTCTTATTTTTTATAGTGCCAAAATAGCTGTAAATCTGCAATGATTTCATTGCAGATTGACATTGCAGAAATACTCATTCATGGCATTTTGCATGCCATGAATGAGTATTTGAATCCATATCATGTCATAAAATATGGCAAAGAAACTACTGTAAATTGCTATAACTACAAATTCCTCTGACTCACTCCCCGACTAACATAAAGGTTGCGTTCTGCAGAAAGCTACGCAAGTCAAATTTTACTTAAGTCGGAATTTCTATAAATAAACATTTAGGGAAATTCCGCACGCGCAACTGTGCACCCTGCATTTGATTGAAGCAAAAAAGAAATGTTCGAAGAACATGTAAATAGAATTATTTGATTTTTTTTATCTCATGTGCAGCAAAAATTACAAAAGTGTACAAAATTACAAAAATTTCAAAATTATAAAATTACAAAAAGAGAGAGGAGACAGGCACATCAGCAAGTTTTACCTTTTGAGCATCATTGCCAGAATTAACTCTCCAACTGATAAATACGCTGCTGCAGAAGTTGAGGGCTATGGAGGTTTAGAAGGGATTTTTTCCAACACATCACAAAATTTCTCTGCAGTTGTAGAATTTGTCACTGGTGACCTCACCTCATTTTGGAAACCAGTGCAATGCTTGAACCTATTAAACCACCCCTTGCTTGCCACAAACTTGACTTGGGGTTTGCCGTATTTATCATCAATATCTTCATAAATACTTCTTGCTTGAATGGCCATTAGATTCAGGGGTACTCGCTTCTAGATCTGATTTTCCATCTTCGATATAGCACCTGAACCCTGATCAGTGTGTAATATTTGCAATATTACACACTGATCTCGAATATGTTCCTTTTGTTTTCCCCGGTAAGAATTTTTGACCCAGTCTGACTCTGCATGAATATGTTGATACTTTAACACATTCGTTTATACGCTCACTGTCCCTTAAAATTTTATTCACTGTTGAAGCAGTGAGACCTAATTCCATACAACAGATGACAAACTTTGTCCTGCTCTGTCCTTCTTAATCATTTTCATCTTCATTTCTAAATCAATCAATTTTGTTCCATTTCCTAGCACTGCCACCACTTGCACTTTCCATTGGTCACTTTCCCTTCATCATTGTAAAAGTAAATAGGAATGAAGAGAAGATTCTGAAAATTTATTTATGTTTTTTATATGATTGAAGATTTCAATAAAGGGGAAACACATTTCACCATAATAATGTAAAAACCCACAGAATCCAGTTATCGGGATTATCGCAAATGCAATAAGATCAAGTTTACTACCCTTTATAATTGATTGCGCGGCCGAAGGTAAAGAAAGCCTGCACAAGAAGCACGCAAAAGTTCGATGAAACTTACAGGTAAAAGTACTTTGCCATAATGACATTTGTATTGTTGCTCACTCAGTAAACATACAGTGGGTGTTATCCGTCAGGAGTAGAAATTGAATCCCATGGGAGATTGAAACCCTCCTGAAGTGGAGGGGGTAACCTGACCTCTTTTTTTTTAGAATCACTGGTGGACTAGTGGATAAATTGTTTATTAAGAAATAAAAAAACAGGTAAAGGAAGCCCACAGGAGAAGCACGGCAAATGTCAAAAAATGTTACCGGTGAAACTACGTTACAAACATTTTTTTACGACGTCAGAACTTCCAATATGAATCTCTTCATGATTCAATTAGTGATTCTAAAGAAAACAGGTTAGATTACTCCCCCTCCACTTCAGGAGGGTTTCAAGCTCCCGTGGGATTTAACTTCTATTCCAGACAAATAACACCCACCATCTGTTTACCGAGCTAGCAACAATACAAATGTTATTACGGCAAAGTACTTTTACCAGTAAATTTCATTGAACTTTTGTATGCTTCTCGTGCGGGCTTTCTTTACCTTAGCTAATTGTGCTAATAGAAAAGCCCAATAAACCCAAAATTGCAAATTGTTTTTATTGTTTTATGGTAGTGACCTCCAAAAATGTGTTTAAGAACAAAATCACAAAGGCATTCAAAATTGATTCTTATAACCGAACATTATGATAACAATGAAAGTGTAGTGCAATTTCCATTATAAAAATGATATTTTAGAGAGATAAATAGCTTAGTTATATAGCGAAAATTTCAACTTCTTAGGTCTTGCAATGAATTAACAAAAAAAAAAAAAAACGGTTCACATTACGATATTTTCACGATACCTCCATTTATTTTTATAGATGCAAAATGTGTTTTGCCGGTGGAAACTTATATTTAAGTTTGCACTGGCCGGCAAAAACTTACATAAAGTCGAATTTCCATAAGTTGAGTGTTACTTAAGTTGGGGAGTTCCTGTATTAAAAAATTATTTTATTTAAAAGTTAGATGTGTTAAAACCTACTACTCTGATATGCAGAAGCAGTGCTTACAGTACCAGTGAAGGTACTCTCATCTGACTGATAAGTAATCAATGGCCATTTATAATTGATAAATCCACTTAGTAAAATTAAATAAGTACTTATTAAAGATATTTAAAGAAAGACCATTCGAATTAGGGGCATGTATATTTACATGTACACCAATGCTAGGAGTTTGGTAAATAAATTTGATGAATTTGAGGTGTTGGTCAAAACATCAAAGGCAGATATTGTTGGGATATCAGAGATGTGGTGTCACACAGATATAAGGAATGCAGAACTGGAATTTGGGGAGTACAATTGCACAGGAAGGGAGGAGGGGTTATGCTATTAGTTAAATAGTGTGAATCAGAGCTGTAATACTCAATACGTTCTGCGTTGATATTAATATTTGTAAAATAATAAGAGGAGTTTACCTCAATATAGTACATAGAACACTTCCATATGATACTCTCCAGAAATTAAAACGAAAAAATCAAAAACTTACATTAGAGTAAAAAATAAATAATTAAAAACCAATTGAACACAATTCAAATCAATTTAACGCAATTAAAAAGAATCTAACGAAAATATTCAAAACGATTTTCCTTCCTGAAGCTGACAAAGCTTTTCAACCGTATGTCGTGATCACAAGAATGAAAATTACCGAATAGGGTTGAACCTGAAACTTAAATAGTGATTATTTGTCTTCGCGCATGCACGTAAAGGTCCACGCATCGGAATAAAATATCGCCGCCCCCAACATTAACAGAATTCTCGTGTAATTTAATTTCTACGGTTTCTTTCCGACATATCAACAGGTTACAAATCTTTCCTCGTGTACGCTATCGCAGAACCAGATTTCACTTTTATCCAAAGGACTAAATTATAATTTACCACCTCGAAAACTACCTAAAAAACAATGCGTAATTGATATTGAATTTGAACTTCATAATGTTCTACAAAAAGATTTATTTATTCAACAAGTTAACCAAGTAGTGAATAACATAAAAGAAACGCGACTTCCTAAATTGAATACACATGACAGTTCAGCTTTACGAGAACTTCGGGGAAATAAGGACAGTATTATACAGAGGGCAGATAAAGGAGATACAGTGGTAATACTAGATAAACCTGATTGTATTAATAAGTTAGATTCAGTTGTTTCAGATACCTCCACTTATCTTGAAGTAGACCCAGCACTGTTTACCAATTTGATCAATCAATACAATAAAACGTTAACCACGTATCGAAAAAACGACTACATTACTATGGCCCAGTTAAAGGAATTGAAGGCCAGAACATACAATATTCCTGCACTTTTCGGTCAGGTAAAATTACACAAGACTGGATTTCTTATTCGACCTATTGTTTCCTACAGGAACTCGGCATTTTCATCCTTATTATTATTTATTATTATTTGGTTTTTAGGAGCATTAGCAACTAAGGCCATATTGCTCCGGTGCGGTGGTCATTCCCTGACCTTTCCGCATGCTCCGTATTTGGTGGTGACGGGCTCGAACCCCCGGTCTAATCAAGAAGCGTGTGCTACGCACTGCTGCTCCTTCCCACCTGGCTACGGAGGCGCCTTTTTCATCCTTAGCCACACATGTATATAGCATTATAAAACCCTTTAGACAGGTAATACAATTTGGGATTAAGAACTACGATACATTATTTAATAAGCTTAAAGCTATAGACTTGGCGACAATGACAGTTTATTCTCACTAGATGTTACCTCGTTATATATGAATGTAAATGTTGAATACACATTAGATATTATTTGGGATATGTTAAATAAAAACTCGATACCGATTAATTATACGAAGCTACCTATTAAGGAAATTTTTCACTTAATTAAACTGTTAGTTGAGGCCAACTATATTACCTTTCGAGACAAGGTATACAAACAAATTTTTGGATTACCAATGGGTTTGAGCCTGAGCGGCTTAATGTTAG